>NC_135956.1:18280755-18593588 GCF_053455715.1 Rhinoraja longicauda | reverse complement strand
TCAGCTGAATTTTAATGTTATCATTTGGCAGGGAGGTAGGAGAGGCTGCAAAGGTGAGGTTCATTATAGTCAATGCTGCAGCAGCCTGGGTCCAGAATTTTGTTATTACTCTATTTGTTTTTAAGGGTCAAATATGACTTCAACAATTAATAGAGCAGACCAAGCTTGTTCAGAGTGAAGGCACATCTCAAGCCATATCTATAAAGACAGTGAAAGAATCACACAGACCTGATTTCCCATCATTGACTACATTTACACCACGCTGCCTTGGAAAAGCAGCCAACATAATCAAGGACTTAAGCTAGACACAGTCTGAAGAAGGGTCTCGACCCGAAACGTCACCCATTCCTTCTCTCCCGAGATGCTACCTGACCTGCTGAGTTACTCCAGCATTTTGTGAATAAATAAGCTAGACACAGATTGCTGTTGTAACTTAGCAGGACAGGCAGCATCACTGGAGAGAAGGAATGGGTGACGTTTTGGGTCCTCGCCCATTCCATATCTCCAGAGATGCTGCCTGTCCCGCTGAGTTACTCCAGCATTGTGTGTCTATCTTCAGTTTAAACCAGCATCTTCAGTTCCTTCCTACACATATTCAAGGACTTGTCCCACCTTAATCAATCTTTCTCCCAGCTGGAGGAGGTAGTTGAGGAGGTACTATCATCACGTTTAAGAACCATTTAGACAGGCACATGGATAGGATAGGTTGAGAAAGATATGGGACAAATGCAGGCAGGTGGGACTAGTGTAGATGGGACATGTTGGTCGGTGTGGGCAAGAAAGGCCTGTTTCCACGTCGTATGACTGACCCTAATACTCTGCTCCTGTCCGGCAGAATGTACAGAACCTTGAAAGCGCGTTAACACAGACCTAGGAACAGCTTCTCCCCCTCTGTTATCAGGCTTCTAAACAGTCCTTCCAAAAGCCAGGGTGCTGTCCAATCCACCTCTACCCCTTTGAGGACATTGGACTTTGTCTATGGATCCGATGCACTGCGATGCGCTATAACACTGAGAACTATATTTTGCACAGTATCTTCCCCTTTGCTCACAGTCATGGGGTGATCATGCAAACGCAGACGTTAAGAATGAACGAGGGTTGCGTTGGCTGTGAGGCAGTACCACTCGCCGCTGCTCATGACTTCCATCCATAGCTCCATTATATTGTGTAGGAAGGAACTGAAGATGCTGGTTTAAACCGAAGATAGACACAAAAAGCTGGAGTAACTCAATGGGACAGATAGCATCTCTGGAGAAAAAGAATAGGTGATGTTTTGGGTCAAGACCCTACTTCAGACTGAGAGTCAGGGTAAAAGGGAAATGAGACATATAGACGGTGATATCGAAAGATATAGAACAAATGAATGAAAGATATGCAAAAAAAGTAACGAAGATAAAGGAAACAGGTGATTGTTAGTTGTGGGCTTTAATGAAAACGAGTTACAGACAATGAGACTCAACAAGACGACTTTGAAACTACTACAATGACTTGGGTGGGGGGGGGCGGAGAGAGAGGGGATGCAAGGGTTACTTGAATTTGCAGAAATCAATATTCATACCATGGGACTGTAAGCTGCGCAAGCAAAATATGAGGTGCTGTTCCTCCAATTTGCGTTTGGCCTCACTCTGACAATGGAGGTGGCCCAAGACGGAAAGTTCAGTGTGGGAATGGGAAGAGGAATTAAAGTGTTTAGCAACCGGGAGATCACGTAAGCGGACTGAGCGAAGGTGTTCAGCTAAATGATCGCCCGGTCCATATTTAGTCTTGCCGATGTATAAGAATCCATACCTTGAACAACGGATACAGTAGATGAAGAAGGATACAGTAGATGAGGTTGGAGGAGGTGCAGGTGAACCTCTGCCTAACCTGAAAGGACTGTCGGGGTGCCTGAACAGAGTCGAGGGAGAAGGTATAGGGACAGGGGTTGCATCTCCTGCGGTTGCAGGGGAAGGTAGGGAAGAATGGAAGGGAGATTGGTTTGTGAGATGGTCTGGGTTGCATCCACAATTCTCTGCAATTTCTTGCAGTCTTGGATGGAGCTGTTCCCAAACAATGCTGTGATGCATCCCGATAAAATGCTTTCTAAGGTGCATCTGTAGAGGTTGATGAGAGTTGTTGGAGACATGCTGAAGTTCCTGAGCCTTCTTAAGGGATTTGCTTCCACCGGGTGGCGCCAGCAATGGCTGTCTCACCAACAGTCCATTTGTCCCTTCCTTCTTTGTTATTTTTTTAGTATTTGTTAAATGTATGTTTTAATGTTCTTTAGATAGTTTCATATGGGGAGGTGGGGGTTGGGGGATCTCTTACCTCGACGGAGATGTAATTCGAGTTTCACTGTACCTTAATTGGTACATGTGAGAATAAACTGACCTTTGAAACTTTGAACCTTTGAAGGGATGAGTTAGCCAGGGAGTTGAGGAGGGAACGGTTTCTGCGGAAGGCGGAAAGGGGTGGAGATGGGAAAATGTGGCTAGTGGTGGGATCCCATTATCCCTTCCCACCCAAACCTCCCCCTCCCCAGGCACCGCGGAAGATGCAAAACCTGGTCCTATACTTCCTCCCTCGATTCTGTCCAGGGATCCCAACAGTCCTTTCAGGTTTGACAGAGGTTCATTTGCAGCTCCTCCAACCTTATCGACTGTATCCATTGTTTGAGACTACACAGACTCTTATACATCAGTGAGACCAAACGCAGACTGGGCGATCGTTTCGCGGAACACCTTCGCTCAGCCCGCCTGAACCTACCTGATCTCCCGGTTTCTGGACACTTTAATTCTCCTTCCTATTCCTACACAGACCTTTCTGTCCTTGGTCTCCTCTATTGTCAGAGTGAGGCTAAACACAAAGTGGAGGAACAGCATCTCATATTTCACTTGGGCAGCTTACAGCCCAGTGGTATGAATATTGATTTATCTCACTTCAGGTAACCCCGGCATTCCCTCTCTCTCCATCCCTCTCCCACCCAAGTCACACTAGCGTCTCATTTTCACCCTTCAAACAGCTAACAATGGCCTGTTTCCTTTATCATCGTTACTTGTTTGCATATCTTTCATTCATTGTTCTTTATCTCTCCACATCACCATCTATATCTCCCATTTCCCTCATCCTTAACCAGTCTGAAGAAGGGTCTCGATCCAAACCATCACCCATTCCTTCTCTCCAGAGATGCTGCCTGTCCCGCTGAGTTACTCCAGCATTTTGTGCCTATCTTCGGTTTAAACCAGCATCTGCAATTCCTTGATATACGTTTTCAGGAACAAACTTTATCTGTGCAAAATGCCACAGGATGGATTTCTTGAGAGAAAAAAAAGTGTTTTTTCAATACTTCAAGATTCAAGTGTACATTTGTAGGGAATAAAGTTACAGACAACAATCTGATTTGAAACATAAATCATTTTATTCAATGCAATAGACCACTTTTGCTGGCTTTTAGTCTACACAGCCTCCAATACTTTAACAATGAGAAAGCTTTGCACTGACATTTTGTGCAGTTATAGTGATTTAATAGAACGCTCTCAACACTTCACAAATGTTTTCCTGTTAGAAAATAAAACATCATTTAGATTTAGATTATTTTTTTTTTAGATTTAGAGATACAGCGCGGAAACAGGCCCTTCGGCCCACCGAGTCCGCGCCGCCCAGCGATCCCCGCACATTAACACTATCCTACACCCACTAGGGACAATTTATACATTTGCCCAGTTAATTAACCTACATACCTGTACGTCTTTGGAGTGTGGGAGGCAACCGATCTCGGAGAAAACCCACGCAGGTCACAGGGAGAACGCACAAACTCCATACAGACGGCGCCCATAGTCAGGATCGAACCTGAGTCTCCGGCGCTGCATTCGCTGTAAGGCAGCAACTCTACCGCTGCGCCTCCGTGCCGCCCAATTTCAAATCAGGTTGATGAAATATTCAAAGAAGGAAGTCTGCTGGGACATTTCACCAGGCCTGAATGAATCATGGAGTCATACAGCATGAAAGCAGCCCCTTCGGCCCCACTTGTCCAACGCTGACCAAGATGCCCCATCTATGCTGGTCCCTCCTGCTTGTATTTGGGCCATATCCCTTCAGCAGCTGGAGCTCGTGTAAATGGGGCATCTTGATCAGCATAGTCAAGTTGGGCCATATGTCCTGTTTTTTTCATTACTAGTTCAGAAACAAACTGTTTTCCTGTTAGAAAATAAAACACCATTTCTAATCGGACTGATGAAATATTCAGGGAATGAACCCTGTGAAGACATTTCACCAGGCCTGAATGAACATTACCAATGGTTAGCAATGGAAGCAAAAACATCAAATGACATTTTTCATTTATTGAAATAACAAAACTAATTGAAATCAAGAATTTCAAAAGAATTGAGAATGGAAAAATGTTCCAAGGCCAAGAAAAAGATAATGGACCAATTAGTCTCTGCAATCGAAAATTAAACAGAAGATCGACACAAAATGCTGGAGCAGCTCAGCGGGTCAGGCAGCATCTCTGGAGAAAAGGGATAGGTGACTTTTTCGTTCAGGGCCCTTCATTAAATAAAACAGAAATGGACATAATATGAATGACATGGCAGAGTGCATTTTCTTAGGCTATCCCAGAATTATTTGCTGCCCTGCTGGTAAGAAATGTTAGGCACTGTTCTCTTGTTGTCAGATTCAATAATCAATTTGCAAAGATTAAGGTCTCACAAGCAGATATGATGATTAGGAAATATAATAGAAGTTAACAATAACACTCGGAGGAAATGTGTGCTGAACCAAACTAGAATTGCAATGGACAGGACATGCTCGATTAAATGTAACAAATTTTGCGTCAACTTACTGATGAAGTGAATGCACTGATCATAATGAAGATGAACTTTCAAAGAGAACCTGACAAAATAACTGGTAAATAAAATAGTGCCAGGTTTAAGACCTATAGCATTGGATGCATGAGAGGCATAGATTTTACAGTTTAGTTTATTTTCACGTGTACCGAGGTACAGTGAAAAGCTTTTGTTTTAGATTTTTTTTTAGATTTAGAGATACAGCGCAGAAACAGGACCTTCAGCCCACCGGGTCCGCACCGCCCCAGCGATCCTCGCACATTAACACTATCCTACACTCACTAGGGACAATTTTTACATTTGCCCAGCCAATTAACCTACATACCTGTACGTCTTTGGAGTGTGGGAGGAAACTGAAAATCTCGGAGAAAACCCACGCAGGTCACGGGGAGAACATACAAACTCCATACAGACGGCGCCCATAGTCAGGATCGAACCTGAGTCTCCGGCGCTGCATTCGCTGTAAGGCAGCAACTCTACCGTTGCGCCACCGTGCCGCCCGATTGCGTGCTATCCAGTCAGCGGAAAGACAATACATGATTATAATCGAGCCATTTACAGTGCAAAGATAGGGGTGACAGTCAGAACCATTTTTACCAGGTTCGAAAAGTCAAAGACTAGAGGGAATAGTTTTAAAGTAAAAAAGACAAAGTTTAAAGGAGAAGTGTGGGGAGGTTTTTTTACAGAGGGTGGTGGGTGCCTGCAACGCGTACCAGGGGTGGTAGTGGAGGCAAATACCATGGTAGTGTTTAAGAGATGTTAATAGGCACATGCACATGCAGGGAATGGAGGGATATGAATCATGGGCAGACAAATTAGATTAGTTGGTCTGGGTATTATGTGGCGCATAGACATTATCATGAGGTCATAAGGTCGAAAGGTCATAAAGATTAGGAGTAGAATTAAGCCATTCGGCCCAAGAAGTCTACTCCGCCATTCAATCATGGCTGATCTATCTCTCCCCCTAACCCCATTCTCCTGCCTTCTCCCCATAATCTCTGACACCTTTACTAATCAAAAATCTATTGTCTTCTGGAGAGAGGACTCCTGTGATTCTTTCCAGTGCCTTGAGATGCTTGGAGTAGTTGTTCCACATCTCAAAAGCAGATAAAGGGGCATAGTTGCCTGCTAAACCATGAGCTATGTGTCAATTCCCCTTGATTTCATGCTGAGTCACCATGGAGCAGTCATCCAAGTGCATAGGAAGGAACTGCAGATGCTGGTTTACACCGAGATGGATACACTTCAAGTAACCCTGGCATCCCCTCGCTCCTCATCCCTCCCCCACCATAGTTGTCGTATTAGTTTCACGGGTTGCCCTGCTAAGTTTAACTGTTTGTATCACTCATTATCATCTTCCCCACAGCCAACAATGGGTCATTGTGGGCTCCACCTTTCCTTGATCATTGGTGCTTTTTGCATACCTTTTATTCATTTGATCTACATGCTGTCTATATCTCTTGTTCCCCTTTCCCCTGACTCTTAGTCTCAACATTTCTTCACACAGAGAGTGGTGAGTCTGTGGAATTCTCTGCCACAGAAGGTAGTTGGGGCCAGTTCATTGGCTATATTTAAGAGGGAGTTAGATGTGGCTCTTTTTGCTAAAGGGATCAGGGGGTATGGAGAGAAGGCAGGTACAGGCTACTGAGCTGAATGATCAGCCATGATCATATTGAATGGCGGTGCAGGCTCGAAGGGCCGAATGGCCTACTCCTGCACCTATTTTCTATGTTTCTATGTTTCTAACCCGAAACGTCACCTATTCCTTTTCTCCAGAGATGCTGCCTGACCCATTCAGTGGATATTTTTAAGCAGAGATAGATAGATTCTTGATTGGTACAGGTGCGATGGGTTATGGGGAGAAGGCAGGAGAATGGGGTTAGGAGGGAGAGAGAAATCTGCCATGATTGAATGGCGGAGTAGACTTGACAGGCTGA
This sequence comes from Rhinoraja longicauda, assembly GCF_053455715.1. NCBI lineage: Eukaryota > Metazoa > Chordata > Chondrichthyes > Rajiformes > Arhynchobatidae > Rhinoraja > Rhinoraja longicauda. The sequence continues at coordinate 18,586,828 of NC_135956.1, read as the reverse complement.
ATGGCCTCATTCTACTCCTATTCCTTATGACCCTCTGACCACATGAGCTACTCCAGCTTTTTGTACCAGTCTTCCAAGTACCAAGTTCTAGTTTTCTGAGCCGCTGTTCATCTTGCCTCACCTTCTCGACCTATATCTGCTTTTTTATTGGATTACCGCAAGATGCAATTACAATGTCAGCACCAAACAACAATGTCTATCCCTTCTGAAAAAATAGTCTATGGTGTGGTAGAAATGATTCTTATACTAAATTACAATTCTCAAAACTCTCATGTACCTCCACAACCTACCGTCATTACAATAGCCCCACTCTCTCTCCCTCTCTGGGACAGAGTACACCCACATGCTAATATGTGTGAATTGAGTCAGACTCACATTCTCTACATGAATTTAAAAATTAGTGCTTCATACTCACACAGCGCTGAATCGTCATCCCTGTGAAGTTGTCTTTATTTATTGGATATTTTCTATTATAGATGTAATAAATTATCGATAATTTGCCCTGTAAAAATGTGAGAAAAAAAGTCGTCTAAAAAAAAAAAGACGAAGACACAAAATGATGGAGTAACTCAGCAGGTCAGGCAACATCATTGGAGAACATGGATGGTTGACATTTCGGATCAGAACTTTCTTCAGACTGTTCTCCGGGGATGCTGCCTGACCCGCAGAGTTACTCCGGCATTTTGTGTCTTTCCTTGGTAAACCAGCATCTGTAGTTCCTTGTTGAGTTTAGTTTAGAGATACAGGCCCTTCAGCCCACCGAGTCCATGCAGACCAGCGATCCCCATACACTAACACTGCCCCACACTACACTCGGGACAATTCACAATTTTACCGCCAACTAACCTACTGACCTGTGCGTCTTTGGAGTACGGGAGGAAACCGGAGCACCCGGAGGAAACCCACGCAACTCACGGGGAGAATGTACGTACAGACAACACCCGTAGTCAGGATGGAACCCGGGTCTCCAGCGCTGTAAGGCACCGATTCTTCAATAAATAAGTGACTCTCTACCACAAGACGACTTTGTCAACATTATGTTTTTGGCTTTTCCTCCATCCTGTAATGAGATTGCACTTCCTTGTTAACTGAAAAGAAACCAGATGTTAGTCTTGAGCTCACTTGTTGCTTAGTTACTTACGGAAAACTCTAATGATATATAAAACATACCCGTGTGCTCACCATAAAAATGAAGCTCTTTAATCAGATTATGCTGCTGCAGTTCATTTCCTGGAGATGAACAGGATCAATGTATTAAATTATAAGATGTACAGTATGATCTGCTAATAATCTTGGTTGGAGGATATGCAATATAAATAAGTCATGAGTCATCGGTGAATGTAACAGCATAGGGACATATTTGCCTTTGTGCATGAATTTTGATGCAAGAAAAGATGCGCACTCTGAGAAAGCCCACCGGGATAAGCGTTTTGTTAGTTTTGTATGGACAAATATGAAGATAGATTTATCCACCTACATCTGCTCTCTCGCTCTCTCGCTCACTCACTGCACCAGAACATTGCCCTTGTGCTGTTTCCTTTTCAGATAACAAGTGCAATCTCATTATAGGATGGAGGAAAAGAAAAGAAAATAATGATGACAAAGTCGTCCTTTGGGTTGATTATATACCCAGAGCCACCAGCTAGGATGCTGACACTGTGGATAATTGGGAGGACAAAGTCGTCCTGTGGGTTGATTATATACCCAGAACCACCAACTAGGATGCTGACACTGCAGATAATTGAGAGGGTGCCAGAGAAGCCAGCTCCGCACGTGGTTAGAGTGGTCTAGTTAGGGAGCACGGATAGCTCAGCTGCCTATAGCTAAGGATGAGGCCGCACCTGAACATTTACCATGAGTAACTTACATGGGGCAGCAGAAAGTGATGGGTTATTCAAATGCAATACGAGATGGAGGCACAAGGAACAGCAAATCCTGGAATCATGAGAAAAACAAAAAGTGCTGGAGTAACTCAGCGGGTCAGGCAACGTCGGTGGAGCGAATGGATAGGTGACGTTTTGGGTCTTTAGTCTAGTTTAGAGATACTGCGTGGAAACAGGCCCTTCGTCTCGCAGAGTCCACGCCGACCAGTGATCCCCGCACAATAACACTATCCTACACACACTAGGGACTATTTTACACATACCAAGCCAATTAACATACAAACCTGTACGTCTTTGGAGTGTGAGAGGAAACCGTAGATCTTGGAGAAAAACCCACGCAGTCATGGGGAGATCATACAAACTCCGTACAAACTCCGTACAGATAAGCACCCGTAGTCTGGATCGAACCCGGGTCCCTGGTGCTGTAAGGCAGCAACTCTACCGCTGTGCCACCTGTGAAAGCAGTAATACAGAGAGTTTAACCTTCATATTTTGAGATATATAAGTACAGACAGCACCCGTAGTTGGGATCGAACCTGGGTCTCTGGATCTAGGCAAGCGCTGTAAGCCTGCAACACGACTGCTACGCCACCGTGCCACCCTATCTTCCACACTTCTTCAGACTGATTATAGTAGGGAGGGAGAAAGAAGCTGGAAAAGAGGGGTGGGAGATGTATTGGAAGATATTCCATGTTGGGAGAACATGGAACATTAAGGCATATGGCACTAATTTGACACAATGTCTTATGCAGAAAGTGAAGCCCATTATTTCAAACCTGGAAATAGTCCTTCTAATATTCATTAACCAGTCAGTCCTGACTGCTACTTTAAATCACCATTACATCCTCACTCTGACCTTTCTGTGGTGGCTGAATGCCATGTCATAACAATGCCCAATGCAGACTTGAGCAACAGGACCTCGTCTTTCATTTAAGTATGTTAGTTACAGCTTTGTTAATCCCTCTTGGAAATATAAATGTTCCAATCAATTCCCTTTATGCTTATCTAAAGTCCACTTCCCCCCCCCCCCCCACATCCCTGGCTGGAATATTTTATTTCTTCGGAGTGTAGGAAGCTGAGCTTATTGAGATGTACGATATCATCAAGGGCATGGATAAAGTGAACGCTCACAGTCTTTTTCCCAAAGAAGAAGTTTCTAAAACTAGAGGGAGTAGGCTTAAGGTGAGAGGGGAGAAATGAAAGAGGGATCATAGGGGCAACTTTTTCACTCACAGGGTAGTCTGTATCTAGAATGAGCTGCCAGAAGAAGTTACAGAAGTGCATACCCTTGCAACTTTTAAAAGAAACATAGAAACATAGTCCTTCAGTCTGAAGAAGGGTCTCGACCCGAAACGTCACCCATTCCCTCTCTCCTAGATGCTGCCTGACCTGCTGAGTTACTCCAGCATTTTGTGATACCTGAGAAAGATAGAAAATAGGTTCAGGAATAGGCTATTCGGCTCCTTCGATATGATCACGGCTGATCATCCAAAATCAGTAACCCATTCCTGCTTTTTCCCCATAATCCCTTAATTCCGTTAGCATTCAGAGCTAAATCTAACTCTCTCATGAAAACATCCAGTGAATTGGCCTCCACTGCCTTCTCTGCCAGAGAATTCCACAGATTCACAACTCTCTGGGTGAAAAAGACATTTGGAAAGATATTTGAATAGAAAGGGTTTGGAGGGCTATGGGCCAAATGCAAGAAAATGGAATTAGCCCAGTGTGCCCAATTTGTTAAGCATGAACATGGTGGGCAGAAGCATCTGCTTCTGTGCTGCTCAGCTCTAAGACTCTATATCTCTATGAATCAATTAAGGAAACGGTTTCACCAATTCAAAAATAATCATATGCTTCCAGAGGAATTGTGACTAAAACTACACACAATACTTCAAATATGATCTTATTAAAGACCTGCGCAATAGCTTCCGATATATTTTCCTCTTCTTACCACTAAAGTAGATTTTCGCACATTATATTCCATCTGCATCCTTCGAGGTCACTTGCCTAATCATCCATATCCTTTTGCCAACTCCTTGTCTCTTTCTCAATGCTCAATTTCCCACTTAGTTTTAAACTTTAGCAGACTTGCTGCCCTTTTGCCATTTCATTTAAGTCATGCGTATCAATTGTGAAATGTTAAAGGCGCTAATCTGATCCGTGTACCCTTCCCACTAATCAATTAGTAATAACCAATAAAGGAATAAAGTCCTAGCCTGCTCAACCTCTCCCTATAGTACAGGCCTTCGAGTCCTGGCAAAATCTTCATGAATCTTAGAAAAATCAAAATTATCTCTTTTTCATTAAACCACACTAATTGTGTCTAATAGTATTATGAATTTCTAACCATCCGACAATCACTTCCCGGATAATGGGTTCCAGCTTTTTGCTGATGTTTGGTTCATGGTTACATATTTCCCCTCCTCCCTGTCCTTTCTTGAATAGTGGTGCTAGGTTTGCTACGGGTGCGGTCTGCACAGAGTTTGTATGTTCTCTCTGTGACTGTGTGTGTTTTCTCCGAGTACATGCGTTTTGTAAGGCAGCAACTCTACCACCGCACCATTGTGCCACCTGTGCGTTCTGTTTTATTTTGTTAGTGTCGTAGAGTCATACAGCATTGAAACAGACCCTTCGGCCCAACTTGCCCATGACGACCAAGATGCCTCACCTACAGTAGTCCCACCTCCACCGGTCGCTGCGAATCGGTGTGCCAAAGGGCCTGTTTCCACGCTGTACCTCGAAAGTAAAAGTAAACCGTGGAACCGCTAAAAATCTGAAATATAAACAAAAACTGTTAGAGATGATTCTGTGAGTTACTGGCATTGTCTGCTTTTATAATTAAAAACTTGTTCTTCTTCAACTTTGAAAACGACAGTTTTGATAACCTGAAAAACAACCAGAAAATGCCTTGTTTAACACAAATGATGAAAATAAACCACAAAAGGAAGATGTCACAAAGAATCTTTTTCACCTCAAAGTCTCCCATTGTCATTTGTTCACAGGCCCTTCCGATGAGCTGATTCTGACGGAATCCCCCAAATGTTCCAGCGCTCAGAGGGATATTAGGCAGAAATTGAAAATTCTCATTTAAAGAGGATGGAAGCTATTTAGATGACAGAGCATCTTTTTTTGATCTCCTGCATCTTTCTCTTCACTTTCTAAAGCTGTAGGAAATAACATTATTTTTTTTTGTTACTGCACATTCAAGGTTGCTAGGCAATAAGCAGTGCTGAGCATTGGTCTGGGTCTCTTAATACATTCAGACTCATGAGCATTTTTTTTTGGCAGTTGTTTCTTTCACGAGAAGGTTTCCCACTTCCATCTAAGTAAACTGCACCAAGGGATAGAAAAGGGAATGGCAGGTGGTTCAAGATGTTTAAGGTGTGTTCCTATGGCAATAAAGATGCCCAAGATAGACACAAAATGCTGGAGTAACTCAACGGGACAGGCAGCATCTCTGGAGAGAAAGGAAAGGGTGATGTTTCGGGTCAAGACCCTTCTTCAAAAGATGCCCACCCATCTTACTTAAATAAAGTGATCACCTCCAAACACTGTAGCCAATGACAGGCAATAACCAAATCACTCACTGGGGTTTCAAAGGATGAGGGGGGATCTCAATTAAACCTGCAGATAATGAAAGGCCTAGATAGAGCAGATGTGGAAAGGATGTTTCTACTAGTGGGAGAATCTAGGACCAGAGGGCACAAACTCAGAATAAAAGGGACATACATTTAGAATGGAGATTTGAACGAATTTCTTTAGCCAGAGGGTGGTGAATCTGTGGACTTCATTGCCACAGATGGCTGTGGAGGCCAAGTCATTGGGTATTTTTATAGCAGAGATCCTTGATTGTTAGGGGTGTCTAAGGTTACGGGGAGAAGCCATGAGAATGGAGATGCAAGAGAAAAATAGATCAGCCATGATCCAATGACGGAGCAGACTCGATGGGCCGAGTGGCCTAACTCTGCACTGATGTCCTGTAGTCTTAAAAGTTGGTTTGTGCAGGGTATAGGCATCTCAGCATCAACATTAGGACATTTTAGTCCCTTGTGTTTGCTACATTAGTTTTTGACAGCTCTTCTACCTGTGACTTCACGTGCAACCATCTGACCCTAGATTGATTAATACCCACATTGTGTGTTAAAACAGTCGTACCCATGAATTTAGCTCAGGTTGGGAAAAGCCAGGTCTTAGGTCAGATCTAGGTTTAGGTTTAGGTTTAGAAACATAGAAAATAGGTGCAGGAGTAGGCCATTCGGCCCTTCGAACCAGCACCGCCATTCAATATGGTCATGGCCGATCCTCCAAAATCAGTACCACTTTCTACTCTCTCCCCATATCCCTTGATTCCGTTAGCTCTAAGAAGTTTATTAATGCCATGTATACTGAGGTACAGTAAAAAGCTTTGTTTTGCATGCTATCCCAGCAGATCGGATAATATTATACATAAATACAATGAAGTCAAACTCAACTATAAAAGGTAGTGCAAAAGGAAAGATACAGAGTGCAGAATACAGTTCTAGCATTGTCGCGCATCAGTTGGATATTTCATCGTGGAAATGGTTTCCAGAGACAGCAGTAAAGTGGGGTCGTTACAAAATGAATTCAACTTAGTAAGCAGCAAAGAATTTAAGGGATATGTGTTGTGGAATGAGGGTTTTGCAGCAGCACACTCTTTAACTGTGCAAAATGTCCTTAGTATCTTATTACGAACATCAAATGCCACAGGAAGGATTTATTGAAAACAACTTTTTTTCAACGCTTCAAGATTTGAGTGTGCATTGTAGGGAAAAAAGTCGCAGACACCAATCTAATTTGAAATAAAAATTATTTTCTTCAATGCAATAGACCACTTTGGTGGCTTTTAGACTACACAGCCTCAAAGAATTTAACACGTTGAAAGCTTTGCATTGATATTTTGAACAGTTATAGTGATTTTTAAAAAAGGTTTCCAAATTTGAAATTGCTGCTGTAATTTTGACATTTTCGCTATATTTCCTCTGCTCATGGTTAAAAGGCAGCTTTTAAATGAAAAGAAAATTCGCCATGGACCAAGATCTGTATCTTTATTTGGTCTCTTTGGGATTTGACTTCTTTCCTTAATATCTTTACTTGTTAGATGTATATTGCTTTATATATTTCTCACTATATTTCCAAATCACTCTTGGGGAGTTAGTTTTGCTTTTGATCCTTGCCAATTGTATTTTGCAATATCCCAAATCCTTAGTGATGGAAAACGAATAGAATTGCAGATGTTGGAATCTGAACTAGAAACAGTAACGGAAGAACTTATGTGTAGGAAGGAACTGCAGATGCTGGTTTACACCAAAGGGAGACACAAAAAGCTGTAGTAACTCAGTGGGACAGGCAGCATCCCTGAAAACATCACCTATTCCTTTTCTCCAGAAATGCAGCCTGACCTGCTGAATTACTCCAGCTTTTTGTGTCTATCTTCAATGGTGCACACAGGGACAGTTTAGGTCATAAGTCATAAGCTCATAAGTGATAGGAGTGGAATTAGGCCATTCAGCCCATCAAGTCTACTCTGCCAATCAATCATTCTTCCCAGCTGCCATCAGGCAACTGAACCATCCAATCCACAATGAGAGAACGTTCCCTGACCTACCATCAACCTCATTGGAGACCCTCAGATTATCTTTAATCAGGCTTTACTGGACTTTATCAAGGTAGCACCTGCAGTCAGGATTGAACCCGGGTGTCTGACGCTGTAAGACAGATACGCTACTGCTGCTCCACTGTGGCACCCCACTAACGCTCAACTATTCTCAAATCCAGAATACGTCCCATTACTGTGCCTGCAATTTGCTCACCTCAGTTACTTATAGGCTTATATAGTTCTCCTACTGACTTTGACGCCAGGAGCCATATTGGTTCAGATCTCTCCAGGCCAAATGGAAACCTGCGATCTTCAGGCTGCAACCTTGACAATTCCAGGTCATTTTCCAATGCTGTGCCTTGGCCTGCCTCGTGTGCTCTACTTTCACCACGGGTCACAGTTTCTGCATAAAGACTCGAACCTTAACATGCCTCGTGCACAATTCCCATCAGTGACACTTCTTTCATTTCAGCTAAACTTCACTTCAAGTCTCCATCGCACTTCAAATATCATATTCCCCCTTCTGTATCACATTTCAAGATGAGGTTAAAAAAAAAAGAGTAGTTTGTCACAGAAGCTAGAGGGCTGCAGGGTGACTTGGACAGGTTGTGTAAGTGGGCGGATACATGGCAGATGCAGTTTAATGTAGATAAGTGTGAGGTTATTCACTTTGGAAGTAAGAATAGAAAGGCAGATTATTATCTGAATGGTGTCAAGTTAGGAAGAGGGGATGTTCAACGAGATCTGGGTGTCCTAGTGCATCAGTCACTGAAAGGAAGCATGCAGGTACAGCAGGCAGTGAAGAAAGCCAATGGAATTTTGGCCTTCGTAACAAGAGGAGTTGAGTATAGGAGCAAAGAGGTCCTTCTACAGTTGTACCGGGCCCTGGTGAGACCGCACCTGGAGTACTGTGTGCAGTTTTGGTCTCCAAATTTGAGGAAGGATATTCTTGCTATTGAGGGCGTGCAGCGTAGGTTCACTAGGTTGATTCCCGGAATGGCGGGACTGTCGTATGTTGAAAGGCTGGAGCAATTAGGTTTGTATACACTGGAATTTAGAAGGATGAGGGGGGATCTTATTGAAACATATAAGATAATTAGGGGATTGGACACATTAGAGGCAGGAAACATGTTCCCAATGTTGGGGGAGTCCAGAACAAGGGGCCACAGTTTAAGAATAAGGGGTAGGCCATTTAGAACGGAGATGAGGAAGAACTTTTTCAGTCAGAGAGTGGTGAAGGTGTGGAATTCTCTGCCTCAGAAGGCAGTGGAGGCCAGTTCGTTGGATGCTTTCAAGAGAGAGCTGGATAGAGCTCTTAAGGATAGCGGAGTGAGGGGGTATGGGGAGAAGGCAGGAACGGGGTACTGATTGAGAGTGTTCAGCCATGATCGCATTGAATGGCGGTGCTGGCTCGAAGGGCTGAATGGCCTACTCCTGCACCTATTGTCTATTGTCTATTGTCTATCTGTAATCACTCAACATCACATGTTAAAAAGAAGGAATAAAGAGCTTCTATTATGACCTGCAGGTTGATGCGTATTAAAGAGCAATGGAAAATCGTAGCTTTCAGCCAAAAGTGGAAGACATTAGGGGAAAGTTGAAATAAGAGCAGCCAAGTCAAGTCAGAGGATAACATTGGAGATAATAGGACAATGAAACTTACATACAGTGGCTGAAATCAAGATGAAGGCATGAAAATCAATAAGAAAATCAAAGCAGGCTCAGGCTGAAGGCCCAACAAGTAGGCAGAGATAAAAGAGGAAGACAGAAAATCAAAACAGTGTGTGACAGCTCCAGGGCAGAGGATAGAATAAAATGAAAAATATATATATTGTTGAGATATGAATGTGGGTGGAATAGGAGACCACAGGAGAGGAACAGACAAGCAGGGATATGAGGAATGCAAAGTGGTTTAACAGGGAATTCTCGAGTTGCAGGCAGGAAAGTTGTGAGCGGACCGTGGGTGGAAGTCTGCAGGCAGACTGTGACATTGCAAAGGCAAAAAGCCAAGCTATGATTAATTAGACATTGTTTCTATCTCTAGTATCCTTTACGAGTCTCTCGTTAGACCTGAGCTTGAATATTGTCTTCACTTCTGCGCACCATAATTTAGGAAGAAAGTAAAGGCATTGGAAGGAATGTAGAGAAGAATTAATGGGAGTTCGGTTCAATGGAGAAACCTCCAAAGCTGTTGTTGTTTGCCCTTGAGGAAGGATGGATAAGGGGTGACTTAATGGAAGAGTTGAAAACTATAAGGATTTTTGAAGGAGTATACATGGGGAAACTATTTCCATAGGTACATTAGGTGGCACAGTGGTGCAGTGGTAGAGTTGCTGCCTTACAGAACCAGAGGCCTGGGTTTGATTCTGCCTATGGGTGCTGTCTGTAAGGAGATCCCATTTATGGTGTACAGATACATGATAAGGGAATAACATTTAGTGCAAGGTAAATCCAGCAAAGTCCTATCAAGGATATTCCGAGCGACACCAAGGAGGTAGGTAATACATGTCCTGAACTGATGGGGAAAATGAATTTCACTGTACATCGGTACATGTGGCAATAAAGTTCCGTCTATCTTCAGTTTATACCAGCATCTGCAATTCCTTCCTGCACAAAATACCATTGAACATTGATGCACTTAAGCAGTTGAAAAAGGGAGGCTTATCAGCACTATTCCTGAACAAAATGTACTAGAGGTTTGGTTCAGGCCCTCCAGCGCTAACTTTAATGTTGCTAATAAAACACAAGAGAGAAAATTATGGATGTATATGATATTCTTCGCAGAGAAAAAAAAAAAGAATCTCTAAAAGCCCAGACAATATTTCTTTGTATGTTCAATTTTATTGTGTTGAGAGCATTGGGCCCTTACTGGAAAACAGTTACTCTCAAATTCTGTATGTAATTAAGAGGCTCAATGCTATAAGAGTTAACTTTACATTGCAAAACTGAATAAAATCTATATATTACTAAAACTCTCATATTGTATATATATTGAAATTCGGCAAGTCTTCAATGACCCTTACAAACTTCTACAGATGCACCATTGAAATCTTACTCTTGGGTTGCAACACAGCTTAGTTTGGGAACAGCTCGGTCCAAGACTGCAAGGAATTTCAGAGACTTGTGGTTGCAGCTCAGCCCATTACCAGACTAGACTCCCCACCATTGACTCCGTCCACACTTCCTTCACATTACCTCGGAAAAGCAACCTACATAATCAAAGACCGGTCATTCCTTCCTCCCCCTGCTGTTGGCAGGCAGAAGATACATAAGCCTGAAAGCACACAGCACTAGACTCAGGAAAAGCTTCCTACCCTCTGTAATAAGGCTAGGATACTGTCCGATTCACCTTTATCCCATTGTGGACATCGGACTTGGTCTCTGCAATGGGAGCGCTACAAGGCTGAGAACTATATTCTGCAGTCTCCATCTTTCCCATTGCCCTATCTATTGTATTTTAATTTGGCTGGATTGTAGTTATGCACGCTATTATCTGATTTGATTGGATCGCATGCAAAACAAAGCGTGCCACTGTATCTTGGTAACCATGGCAATAATAAACCTAATCCAAAACCTAAACATAAGAGGGACAGTAAAGATGATTTTCAACATGCAACAACCCCAAGAAAATGCATGGAGCAACAGCAGTCACTATCCATGGTCTTTACTGACTTCATTAAAGACTTTGAAACAATAGGTAAAGAGGGTCTGTGGACATTGAATCTTACTGCCCTCAGCAAATGTCCTACATTGTACGTGAGTAAACCTGCAGCTTGTTCACCTCCCTGGAACTGCTGCCCAGAACACCCTCTGTCTCACCTCCTCCAACCTCATCTACTGTATCCGTTGTTCAAGATGTGGACTCTTATACATCGGCGAGTCCAAAATGTAGACCGGACGATCGTTTCGCGGAACACCTTCACTCAGCCGGCCTGAACCTACCTGATCTCCCGGTTGCTGGACACTTTAGAGATACAGCGCGGAAACAGGCCCTTCAGCCCACTGAGACTGCGCCGCCCAGCGATCCCCACACACATTAACACTATCCTACACACACTAGGGACAATTTTTACATTTTACCCAGTCAATTAACCTACATACCTGTACGTCTTTGGACTTTAATTCTCCTTCCCATTCCCACACAGACCTTTCTGTCCTTGGTCTCCTCTATTGTCAGAGTGAGGCTAAACACAAATTGGAGGAACAGCATCTCATATTTCGCTTGGGCAACTTACAGCCCAGTGGTCTGAATATTGATTTCTCTCACCAGGTAGCCCCAGCATTCCCTCTCTCTCTCTATCCCTCCCCCACCCAAGTTGCACAAGCTTTTCGTTTTCACCCACCAAACAGCTCACAATGGCCTGTTTCCTTTATCATTGTTACTTTTTTTGCATATCTTTTATTCATCGTTCTTTATCTCTCTACCTTATCATCTATATCTCTTATCCCTAACCAGTCTGAAGAAGGGTCTCGACCCGAAACGTCACCTATTCCTTCTCTCCAGAGATGCTGCCTGTCCCACTGAGTTACTCCAGCTTTTTGTGTCTATCTTCTGTTTAAACCACCATCTGCAGTTCCTTCCTACGCACCTCTGTCTCCTGTATGTGTTTCCTCAGTGTGTCCAACGGCCACTCCAATTGACCCATGTGGTCTGGGACAAGCTGACAACAATTCCAACAAAGCATCACTGTATCGTGGAAACCGTGACAATAGTAAACCTAATCATGAACCTAAACACAAGAGGTACAGTAGAGATGACCCGATTACAGAGTGGAGGAGGCTGTTTCAGAGTCTGGTGGTGCGTGTTTTCAAGCTTCTGTATCTTCCGCCCGGCCCCATAGCAGAAGCGTCCACGTCGCGGGGCTGGAAACTGGAAGTGTCCTGAGCTAATTCTGCTACCATCATCGTCTATTGTACAAGTGATGGCTCCCACTGATTGTCGCCGGAAGCTTGCGCCCTTTTCAGGACGGACGATGACAGTGATGCAACATTTGAATGATGGACATGAAAGAAGAAGATCTTCCGCCCGATAGCAGTGGGGAGAAGAAGGATTGACCAGGGTGGGTCCGTAATAATGTGAAGTGTCGATGAAGTCAATGGTGGGGAGTCTGGTGTGTGTGATTTAGAGATACAGCGCGGAAACAGGCCCTTCGGCCCACCGAGTCCGCGCCGCCCAGCGATCCCCGCACATTAACACTATCCTACACACACTAGGGACAATTTGTACATATTACCCAGTCAATTAACCTACAAACCTGTACGTCTTTGGAGTGTGGGAGGAAACCGCAGATCTCGTAGAAAACCCACGCAGGTCACGGGGAGAACGTACATACTCCGTACAGACGGCGCCCATAGTCAGGATCGAACCTGACTCTCCGGCGCTGCATTCGCTGTAAGGCAGCAACTCTACCGCTGCGCCACCGTGATGGGCTGGGCTGCAACCACAAGTCTCCAAAATGTCTTGTAGTCTTGGGCAGAGCGGTTCCCAAGCTAAGCTGTGATGCAACCCCAACAGTATGCTTTGTGTATGGAGCTTCAACCCAAAGAAAATGGGGTTTGACAAGTCACGGACTGCAGAAGTGTCTCTACTTTCCCCACTCTTGACAGGAGGTGCAAATCAGGCCACTGACCGACATTACTACCAATGGAAGAAAGTTGGAAGAAAGATGAAACAATGAGGATGGTTGAGTTCAGGACACTGCCCTGAGAAACTCCTGCACAAACTCTCGTAGCTATGCCTTGGGGCCAGGTATGAGCTTGGTTCGGCTGTTTATCTGAAAGCATTAAATTCATTGTTGAGTCTGTAAAATTGTCGTGAGTCTAATTGAAAAAGAGTTGCTGTTTGTCAAGCTTACTTAAAAGTTCCCAAATCATGCTATGATGCATCCTGATTTAATGCTTTCTGAAGCGCATCTGTCGAAGTTGGTGAGAGTCGCTGGGGACAGACCAAACTTCCTAAGCCAGAACATTGCACCTTCTGTGCAATTTGCAAGTAATCTGTGTTCTCTCCTTCGAAGTTTTGCTGAAGGGTCTTCAGCTTCAAACATTAACTCAATTTCTTTGTCCACGGGCACTGTCTGGCCTGTTGAAAGTCTTACTTACAGACAATGGAAGCTCAGGACTATCATTTAGAAAGAACGGAGATGTTTTTTTCAGATATTTGTAAACCAGTTCCTTGTATCTGCCACCCAATCTACCTTTTGTTTGGCCAATGCAGAGAACTTAATTCTTGACCACCAAAAGCAGTGCACTAAATAGAAAGTTCAAATTCTTCTGAGAACCATTAACTGGATCACCAAAGAAGGCAAGACAACCCCGTCATGGAACATTAATCCCCAAAGAGAACAAAGACAAGGAAAATTGTACCAACTACAGACCGATATCAATTCTAAATGTGGACTATAAAATATATTCTTCAATTATCTCCAAACGATTTGAAAAGCTCATGATGAAGACCAGACTGGTTTTTATAATAGGCAGACAAACACAGGACAGTATTAGAAGAACCCTACATATAATACATAAGATTCAAAAGGAAAGTACGCGTGCTGTCCTGATAAGCCTAGATGCGGAAAAGGCTTTCGATAGGGTTAATTGGGAATTCTTATATCAAACACTGGAAAGATTTGGCTTTACTGAATATTCAATTCAAGTTATTAAAGTTATTAAAGCAATTTACCAGCAATCTACTGCAAGAGTAAAGGTGAATGGGTCCTTAACTGAGAGATTTGTGTTAGGAAGAGGAACGAGACAGGGATGTTGTTTTAGCCCCACCCTGTTTGCTATATATATTGAACCATTGGCTCAAGCGATCCGTCAAGATAGGGAACTGAGGGGAGTAACTATAAGAGACAGAGAACATAAAATTGGCCTTTTTGCAGATGACGCAATGATGTATCTCACGGATGTAAACACCTCCTTTCCAAGGATGATGTGGATCATAGAGAAATTTAATTTCTCTGCAGGATATAAATTGAATATTTCAAAAACTCAAATCCTCCTATTTAATTGTCCTCCAGAAGAAATCAAGCAAAAGTATAATATTAAATGGGATTCAAAATCAATCAAATACCTAGGGGTATATATAACGAAAAAGATATCAATGTTGTATGGGGCCAATTATAATCACATCAATCAAAACATAAGAAAGGATATAGAAAGATGGTCCACCTACCCAATGGATTTTAGTAGTAAGATAAATGGTTGGTGAAAATGAATATTTTGCCAAGGCTATTGTACTTGTTTCAATCTCTGCCAATAGAGGTACCACTAAAACAATTCACAGAATGGGATAAATTAATATCTAGATTTATTTGGGGAGGAAAGAAGGCCAGAGTTCGATACACTACACTCCAGTTGCCAAAGGACAAAGGTGGAATGGCTCTTCCAAATTTTAGGATATATTTCTATGCAGCCCAACTTCGACCACTAATTAATTGGTGTGAGGATAGCTACATAGCTAGGTGGAAAGAGATTGAGACATGCATCCCTGACTTCCACATCCAAACACTCTTGGGAGAAAAAGCGCTTCCTGGACATATCAGGAGTATAATCAATCCAATAACGATATTTACTTTAGAAACCTGGTTCACTCTTACCAGACAACTTAAATTGAATAAAGGACAAAAAGTGTTAAGATGGATAGCTTTGTGAATTTAAACGGGGGTATATGACTCAACATTTAAAGAGTGGATGAAAAAGGAATGACTGCATTTTGTACTGTTACTGCAAATGGAGACCTAAGAAGTTTTCAAGATTTGAAGGACAGATTTGCACTTCGGAACCAAGACTTGTTTAGATACCTCCAACTGAGAGAATATTCCAACGTTATCATAGTTTAATGGAATGTCAAGCTAAAACTACATTTTATGTAAAATTTAAGTGGGAAAAGGAATTGAACTTCACAATCTCAGAAGAAGAATGGCATCATATGTGTGTAACACTACAGACATCCACTAATTCACAAAAATGGAGAGAATTGAATTGGAAAATTTTGATTCATTTCTTTATTACGCCTAACATAAAAAGCAAGCAAATTCGAAGGCAACAAACATGCTGGAGGCAATGTGAGCATACAGACGCCAATCATGCACATATCTTCTGGAGTTGCCCAAAATGGAATCATTTTGAGACAGAGTGAATTCAGTATTAAAGGAGGTATTAGGATATATAGTCTCCAAGAAGTGTTCCATTTTATACCTGGGTAATATAACTACAGTGGTGCTGAAGGAAGATCATTACTTGGTTAAAATTCTACTTACAGCTGGCAGAAAGGCCATTACAAGAAACTAACTGGCTTGTAGCGGACACACCCAGACTTAGACAATGGTTAGACATAGTACAGGAAATGTTTGTGATGGAGAAAATCACATATTCTCTAAGAGTGAAAGAAGCTGAGTTTATTAGAAAATGGGAAAAATGGATTAGGTATAGAAATAAAGACACTGTATAATTTTATTGACAATAATGTAAGTTATTGGAAAATGTTTTAATAAGAAAATAGTTCTGTATACTGCATCATTAATTGTAAACTGAACTGCACTGAGCTGCACTGTTGTAAATTTTGTTGTTATATGTGTGTTTTATTTGTGTATGCATAAAAGCAATAAAGATTAAAGTGACAAAAAAAGAAAGTTCAAATACTTTGTTACTTCACAACCTCATTTTGAGCCCATTATTTCCCTATTTACCACAGTTTTAGGAATTGAAAATGGACTTGCTTGTCGCCGTGAATAAGTATGGAATCAAGGCACCATTGAGAATAGTTAATTAATTTATAAATGAGTGTTAAGGTCCATCTACTTCGATCTCTGAGTCATATGTGTCCATAAAACAGATGGGTGTTTCTAAGCTTCCTCCAGTTACATTCCTGCCTCATGCATTTTGCTAATAATAAAAAGAGGAAAAAAGCCAATTAAAGGAAACCTGCACTTGGCATTTTCACATCCCCAAACAGTTAACAAGCTACAGAATTTGTTTGGGCTGCAATATAATGATGCCATGAGAAAAACAAAGTGCGCAGGAAGTAAAAATCAAAAGAATTGCGAATGCTGGAAAGCTAAAATAAAAACAAAAAATGTTAGAAACTTTCAACAGGTCAGACAGCAGCCTGTTGAGTTACCCCAGCTTTTTGTGTCTATCTTCACCCCGAATACCCCCTCTTCTCCCCTCTCCCATACGGCAAGAGGTACAGAAGTTTGAAAATGCATATTTCCAAATTTTGGAACAGTTTCTTCCCAGCTGTTGTCAGGCAACTGAACCATCCTGTCACCAGCTCGAGTGCAGTCCTGACCTTCCACCCACCTCATTGGAGACATATGAACTATCATTAATCAGACTTTATTGGAATTTATCTTGCACTAGACATTATACCCTTTATCCTGGATCTGTATACTAAGGAGGCAGGGCCGTTTTTACAGCATTATGGGCCCCCGAGCAGAGCAGTGTACTGGGGCCCCTACCGTTACTCTCCCCCACCCCCCTTTCCCTACCAGCCCCCCCCGTCGTGCCGGCGAAAAGCACTTACCGAAAAGCACTTAGCGATGGACTTAGGGTGCTACATGGTTGCGAAAAGCACTTACAGATCGCTGTGAGAAGCACTTAGTGACCAAAAATGTTGCGAAAAAAGCACTTATTGAACCTACATTTTTAAAGTAGTATTTATTTATTGCAAGTCACTTAACATACACAGATCAGCATGGGGCCCCTATGCTCGTGGGCCCCCGGGCAAGTGCCCATCAGGCCCATGCGTTAAGACGGCCCTGTAAGGAGGGCTTGATTGGAATCATGTATAGCTTTTTCATTGACTGGATAACACGCAACAAAAACCTTTTCACTGTACTTCGGTACAGGTGACAATAATAAACTAAACTAAACTGAAACTAAACTTATGGATTGGACAAAGGGAAGTATCTCTGAATGGGTGAGACCACGGTTACCATGGGAATAAGTAGGGCAGTTTATTTGCTGGTATTCTCTCTCTCTCCTACAGTTTATATTTCACAATTCTGGCCTTACCTTCCCAGAGAGGGAACAGGGAGATGGAATGACCAGGGTCATGGGCCAAGATACCAAGAGGGCCACTGGTGGCATGGTGACTCTTTGTGTTCTCTCTATCTTATCCCTCACAATCCTCTCCAGTAATTTACCTACCACAGACGTTAGGCCCACTGGCCTACAGTACCCAGTTTTTTTCCTTGCAGCCCTTTTTAAATAGAGGAATAATATTAGCCATCATCCAGTCATCCAGCACTTCACTTGTGTCTAACAACGTTTTGTATATCTCAGTTAGGGCTCCTGCAATTTTTTCCTTTAGCTTCTCACATTTTTTTTGATTATGTAGGAAAGAACTGGAGATGCTGGTGTAAATGGAAGATAGACACAAAATGCTGGAGTAACTCAGTGGGACAGGCAGCATCTCTGGAGAGGACAAATTCTCTCTCTCCTTCTCTCCAGAGATGCTGCCCGTCCAGCTGAGTTCGGCTATTTGTGTCTATCTTTGTTTTTGAACATATCTGATCAGGCCCGGAAGATCTACCTTCATATGGCTTTGGATGTCCAGTACCCCCTCGACCGTAATATGGACTGTCTTCATGACATCTTCAAGTTCCCTGGTCTTCATTATTTTCTTCACGTTAATAACATAGGACAAATACTCTTTGAAAACTTTGCTCGCCTCTTGCGGCTTCTCATATAGATGATCGCCTTGGTTTCTGAGGAGTCCTATTCTCTCTCGAGTTACCCTCTTTCCCTTAATGTGTGTAAAATATCTTTGGATTCTCCTTCATCTTCTCTGCCAGAGCTTTCTGTCGTCCACTTTCTGCCCTCCTAGTTTCCTTAGCTCAAGCAAGCTCCTCAGTCCCCTAAACTCCTCGAGGGATGCACATGACTGCAGATGTGGAATTTGATAAAGAAGGATGATGGGCAGTGAAACGTAGAGCCAGAGGGAAGGATAGTTGATCGAAGGGAAAGGTGGAGAGGGGGGGGGGGGGGGGGGGAGAGGAATAGGGGACCAACAGTAGCGAGGGGTGGAAAATGAATGGAGGGAGGAGGGGATGTGGGCAGGGAAGTGCAGAGAAGGATATGCATACTCCAGCGGTATGAATATTGAATTCTCTAACTTCAAGAAAAACCCTTGCTTTCCCTCTCTCTCCATCCCTCCCCTTCGCAGTTCCCTGACCAGACTGACTGTCCCCGATTTACATTTTATCTCTGATTGCTTTCTGGTCACCTTCTCCTAGCTAACAATGATCTACAGTATTGTACATTTTTCCTTGAACGCCATCTCTTTTGACGCCTCGTTTTCACTCCTTACCCTTCCTTAACTCTGCGTCTCCATCTCCCCTGACTCTCAGTCTGAAGAAGGGTCTCGACACGGTAGGCACGGTAGCGCAGCGGTAGAGTTGCTGCTTTACAGCGAATGCAGCGCCGGAGACTCAGGTTCGATCCTGACTACGGGTGCTGCACTGTATGGAGTTTGTACGTTCTCCCCGTGACCTGCGTGGGTTTTCTCCGAGATCTTCGGTTTCCTCCCACACTCCAAAGACGTACAGGTATGTAGGTTAATTGGCTGGGTAAATGTAAAAATTGTCCCTAGTGGGTGTAGGATAGTGTTAATATACGGGGATCGCTGGGCGGCACGGACTTGGAGGGCCGAAAGGGCCTGTTTCCGGCTGTATATATATGATATGATATGATATGACTCAAAATGTCACCGATTCCTTCTATCCAGAGAGGCTGCCTGTCCCGCTGAGTTACTGCAGCATTTTGTGTCCATCAATATGTACAAGGTTGGGACCTGGGTAGAAGAGACGGAGGTGCGGGGAGCTGTAATCCTAGCCCTCCTCTCTTGTACATGCCTTTCTCCACCATCATCCATAAGGTCATAAGGAATAGGAGTAGAATTAGGCCATTCAACCCACCATTCAATCATGGCTGATCTGTCTCTCCCTCCTAACCCAATTCTCCTGCCTTCTCCCCATAACCTCTGACATCTATCCTAATCAAGAAACTATCTATTTCTGCCTTAAAAATATCCACTGACTTGGCCTCCACAGCCTTCTGTGGCAAAGAATTCTGCAGAAGATCCAGTTCCTTCCCCCCCCCCCCCCCCCCCCCCCTCCATCGGCTTATGCTCCACCCCTTCCTGCTTCAGGCCCTCTATTCTACCCCATCCCATTCCCTGCACCCCAATGTCCCTCCTGCTCCTGCTGGTTATAAATGTTACTCCCCATCTCCCTTCCTTATCTGGTTAAACCTCTACACTCTTGTCTTTTCCACTTATCACCTCCAGCCTTAGTTACTATCTTCACCCATTTCCTCAACCCTAATCATCCATCAATCACTCCTCCCTGTCTGAATCCACCAGTTGAAAGGGATGGTTCTGTTCTTGAAACCACCCCTTCCCCTCACATCTCCCTGCGAGCTTTCTTCCCTCTACTCTACCAGTAAGAAGAACAGTCCCGACCCAACACATTGTCTGTCCATTTCTCTTCATAGATGTTGCCAGACTCGCTGAGTTCCTCCAGCAGTTTGTTTTACACTTCAGATTCCACCATCTGCAGTCTCTTGCACCTCCACATTTCTCTTTGTCTTATCCATCCCTCCTTTACCCTCTTTGCAACTTTAAATAGTTTTCTCTTTCTTGGTTGTGATGAAAGTCTTTAACATGAAGACTTTGTTTCTCTTCCCATTGATACTCCTGACCTGCTGGGTGTTTAACGCTATTTATTTTTGTTTTTTTATGACCATCATATGTTTAGGATTCATGACTGACTGAAGGAAACGCAATGATAACCTTTTTTTTCTTCAGATCGACACAGTATTGCTCGTTTAACCCAGTTATATTGGCTTTGGGCTTGGAAATAGAAAGTCCTGAAAAGAGATTAGGAGGAAACATCACAGCATGGGGATTACAGCTGAAGTAATGTGAAATTGCGAGTGCATTTATTGCAGATCTTAAAGTGAACAGTAAGTGTCCTTTATATTGTGAGAGCTCAAAGCATTTCAAATTGAGTTAGCAAAGCCAAAATCATCTTGGGATATAAATATATTGTTGTAAATGAACACAGATTATTTTTTTCCAATTTCTTTTCTCACTGTACATATTTTCATTCTGCAGGCACAGATTGTACATGATCAGACTCCAAGGTAAGAATAATGGGGAAAAAAACAGATAAACCTTCACAATATTATGGCATCCTTATGAGCTTGATCTGGTAATGGATCTTCTAACATCTTCTAGCTGTTCGTACTGCCTGTTACTGCAGGTACACTTCCATTCAGATCCAACATAAGCTAGTTGGACTAGAACTGCTGATTGAACCCACGTCCATTATTCTGGTCAGTTTCCCGAGTTCAAGAGAATCTTAGTTAGTCAACAAATATTGAGCTGGATTGAAAACAATCAACATAAAAAATCTCATTAAAGTCTCAAAAGATATTGAATAGGTCAAAAGGTACCGACTCCCATCTATTTCATAAGTCGCTATCACCTGTGTGTTGGGGCTCTCCTTGGTACCAGTTATGCGACAGCTAACCACATAAGCTTTGTTTCACCCTGTCCTCTTCCGTGAAAAGACAGGAGAATGGGGTGGAGAGGGACAGATAGATCAGCCATGATAGACTTAGTCCATCCAGCTTCAGGGGTTGATTTACCCCACACAATCTTTAAATTCTGCTCTTGTCTGGTTATTTCTGACATTAATGATCATATCAAAAGTTTTTGCTGGGAAGTATTCCACAAGTACTAAAATAATCCATCCCATCAATTGCTTGAGTGTTGATTGTTAATTTTATGTGACCATATTCAGTTCTGACTACGTATAAAGGAACTGCAGATGCTGGTTTAAACCAAAGATAGACACAAAATGGTGGAGTAACTCAGCGGGACAGGCAGCATCTCTGGAGAGAAGGAATGGGTGACGATTCGGGTCGAGACCCTTCTTCAGTTCTGCAATCACAGTTTGTTAATTGACCTATTTATATTTATGTTACTCCCAAGATGTCTGGTTCTATCAACTGAAATAAATAAAATTAATTGCACTAATCTTTGCAATATCGCTAATACATGGGGCCTTAAATTCCAAATATGCTGCATGTTGTAGGTATCATTTCAAAATGTATCCCAACTAAAGTTAACATCCCTGACACAGGCTAACATTAATGAAGTGCAGCATAGGTTCACCAGGTTAATTCCCAGGATGGCGGGACTGTCATCGGATGAAAGAATGGAGCAACTGGGCTTGTATTCACTGGAATTTAGAAGGATGAGAGGGGATATTATAGAAACGTATAAAATTATTAAGGGATGGGACACGCTAGATGCAGGAAACATGTTCCCGATGTTGGGGGAGTCCAGAACCAGGGGCCACCGTTTAAGAATAAGGGGTAGGCCATTGAGAACTGAAATGAGCAAAAACTTTTTCACACAGAGAGTTGTGAATTTATGGAATTCACTGCCTCAGAAGGCAGTGGAGGCCGATTCACTGCATGCATTCAAAAGAAAGTTAGACAGAGCTCTTAGGGCTAGCAAAATCAAGGTGTATGGGAAGAAGGCAGGAACGAGGTACTGATTGTGGATGATCAGCCATGATCACATTGAATTGCGGTGCTGGTTCGAAGGGCCGAATGGCCTACTCCTGCACCTATTGCCTATGTATCTATGTATCTATGAAATTGATAAACACATCTAAAGTATATAGACTTAAAGTTTGGGGGTGATATTTATTTATTGGCTTGGCATTGCTAATAAATAATATCTTACATCTATAAAAGAGGAACTACATAATGTAGGTCAACTGGTGATAATCTAGTTTTCATTAACAAGGACCACAGTACACTGAGAAATAATAATGCCCTTCCACTTGGACTATACTTTAAACTTTGAAACTTTAGAGATACAGTGTGGAAACAGGCCCTTCAGACCACCAAGTCCGCACCAACCAGCGATGACCCCATCCACTAGTGCTATCCCACACATTTGGGATAATTTACAATTTTACCAAAGTCAATTATCCTACAACCTATGTCTTTGTAGTGTGGGAGTAAACCAGAGCACCCAGAGAAAATCCATGAGGTCACAGGGAGAACGTACAAACTCCGTACAGACAGCACCCGTAGTCAGGATCGAACCCGGGTCTCTAGCGCTGTAAGGCAGCAACTCTACTGCGCCGCCACTGTGCTACGATTTATTTTGTAATTTTCTATAAATGCGTCGGGTGAGATGTTTTGATTGAAATCACTTTTGTGTTTTTATTATGCCTTCGGAGTAATTCTGTTCAATTTCGAAGAGACTCGTCTTCAACACTTGGATCATGGACTCCCTGTGCTTTGAGGGTTTCCCCTTAGACTGTGCGCAAGATATTAAATGTTTTGCATGATCTTAGAAGAAGTCACTTTTATAAAATAAAAAGCAGAAGCCAAATGATGTATTGTGGCCACGCTTGTCAGTGGACAGGATAAATAGCCAAATAATAATTGCATATTAAATCGTATGCTATTGTAGTGGCCTGGCGGAGGCCAGAGAAAAGGCAAGACGCCAGGCAGTTTTCAGTAAGATTCTTTATTAGGCTGTGAGCTCCTGCCCACAGCGTAATCCACCTAGGGATGAGCCACGCCTCCCCATGGTCTGGCTTTTAACCCCTTACGCCTGTCCATCACGTAACGAGGGGGCTGACCCAAGGAGTGGCCTGATCCGCCACAGGACCTCCCCCCATCACGTAGGCCTGCTTAAATAGAAAACAGGGCGGGTGGTTGCCCATAAGGGCGAGCATGTCCTCCAGAAGGGCCGACGGCCGTCGGTCCCCGAGCCCCCCCTGGCTCATAACTCGAGTTGCCCTCTCGGCGTCGCTGAGGCCGAACCTCCTGATAAGGAGTGCTTTAAGGCCCGCATATTTGTTATCCGCAGGCGGGTCGTTTAGGTAAGGTTTTATTCGCCTTGCTGTCTCCTGGTCCAGGGCGCCGACGACATAAAAATACTTCGTTAAGTCGACGGTTACCCCTCGCACAGCAATCTGTGCCTCTGCCTGCTGGAACCAGACCTCAGGCTCTTCGGTCCACAGGGTCGGGAGTTTGAGGGAGACGGCATCGAGGTCAGCAGGACCGGGTTGCACATTATCGTGCGACATCACTACGCGTGATGTATGTCGAGGTCACCAATGTAGTGGCCTGGCGGAGGCCAGAGAAAAGGCAAGACGCCAGGCAGTTTTCAGTAAGATTCTTTATTAGGCTGTGAGCTCCTGCCCACAGCGTAATCCACCTAGGGATGAGCCACGCCTCCCCATGGTCTGGCTTTTAACCCCTTACGCCTGTCCGTCACGTAACGAGGGGGCTGACCCAAGGAGTGGCCTGATCCGCCACACTATCATAATTCTGCTTATTGGCTGTATTATTTTAAATGGCTTAGCTTTAACCTTTGTTGGAAACGTAATATTCATAGTGAAGGGCTTGAGAGAAGTTGGCCCTGTTTCTTTATTTTCTAAATTTCAATGTCATAAGTGATCGGAGCAGAATTAGACCATTTGGCCCATCAAGTCTGCTCTGCCATTCAATCATGGCTCTCTGATCCATCTCTCCCATCTAACCCCTGTTGTTACTTCAATTGTTAATGATGTTCACAGGTCTCTTCAATGCTTGTGTCAGCACATTAAGTGGTTTTTTTAACGACATAAACAGCAGATTTCTGCACAAAGAATACGGTTGTTCGTTCTTATGGGAAAATGTGATTCAGCACAGCTTTTTTCAAGTTGTATGGTTGAGTTGGATGCACTGTTTAGAATGCATGCCACAGGCCTGTTCTAGAATTATGGATTCATTGAGATTTACAGGTTGTAAGTGTGTAGAGTTGCACTTTTGGAGGTTGACTGTAAGGGGAAAGTACTGTATATAGTTCATGGCAAAACCCTTAACCACATTGAAGTACAGTGGGATCTTGGGGTCCAAGTTCACAGCTCTCTGAAAGTACTAACACAAATAGATAGAGTGAGTAGTTAGAAGGTGTATGGTGTGCTTACCTTCAATAGTCGGGACATTAAGTCAGGGAGTTATATTGCTACTTTATAAGACTTTGGTTAGGCCACATTTTAGGTTGGCCCCATTTTGGTTAGGCCACATTTGGAACTTTGGTTAGGCCCACACAATAGGCCATTTTGTGCGCCGTTCCGGTCACCCCATTACAGGGAGGATGCAGAGGCTTTGGAAAGAGTGCAGATGAGGTTTACCAGAATGCTGGATGGATTAGAAGCTATAAGGCGCAAACTAAAAGCAAAGGTTGAACAGACTTGGATTGATTTCTCAGTGGCTGAAGGGAGATTTCACAGACGTTTATACAATAATGGGAAACATAGATAGGGTTGACGGTCAGAATTTTTTTTTCCCAGGGGTGGAAATATCAAAGACTAACGGGCATAGCTTTAAGATGAGTGGAGCAAAGTTGAAAGAAGATGTGCAAGGCAAGATCTTTACAGAGAGAGTGGTGGGAACCTGGAACACACACTGTTAAGGGTGGAGGCAGATAATATTGGCATCTAAGAGGCTTTTGATAAGGCCAATGGATAAGCTGGGAATAGAGGGATAAGGATCACGTGCAGGAAAAGGAGCTTAGTTTAACTTCCCATCATGTTTGGGGTTGGATGAGAGGGGATCTTATTAGAAACATATAAAATTCTTAAGGAATTGGACAGGCTAGATGCAGGAAAAATGTCCCCGATTTGGGGGAGTCCAGAACCAGGGGTCACAGTTTAAGAATAAGAGGTAGGTCATTTAGGACTGAGATGAGGAGAAACTTTTTCACCCAGAGAGTTGTGAATCTGTGGAATTCTCTGCCACAGAAGGCAGTGGAGGCTAATTCACTGGATGTATTCGAGAGAGAGTTAGATATAGCTCTTAGGGATAATGGAATCAAGGGATATGGGGAAAAAGCAGGAACGGGGTACTGATTCTGGATGATCAGCCATGATCATATTGAATGGCGGTGCTGGCTCGATGGGCCAAATGGCCACACCTGCACCTACTTTCTGTGTTTCTATGTTTCTAATTTTGGTGTGATTTGTGATACTGTGCATGATGGCCCCAGGGCATGTTCCTGTTCAGCTCTGATCTATGTTCCATGTAGTGAAGGCACATCACAGTGCTCTTGGGTAGCAAGATCCAAGATTTTGATCTAGTGATGATGAATATTATTTTATAGAAAAACATTGTTCTTGATTAGCATCCAATTCAGCATTATACTTCAAAATCAGGCTGGGGTGCATGAAAGTGTCAATGTTGACATGCATCTGTTGCCTTGGTGCTTCTTGGTTGTGGAGATTATGGGTTTGGGAAATGCAGAGTAGCCTAGATACTCAATTGAAGTGTATTTTGTAGATGGAGACACAAAAAGAACTGCAGATGCTGGAATCTTGAACAAAACACAAAGTGCTGGAGGAACTCTGCCATTCAGGAAGCATCTCTGGAGGGAATGGACAGGAGATGTTTTGGGTCAGGGCTCTTCTTCAAACTATAGTTTCCCTTCTCAGTCTGAAGCTGTGCGCCATTAGTGGATGGAATCTATGTTTAGGGTGCTCGATTAGATGCCAATGAAAAGGGATGCTTTTTCTGGATATTGTTGAGATTCTTGAGAGTTGTTGGCCAGAGAAGATTTTTTTTCACACTGCTGATTTATAGCTTGTAGATGATGAAAAGGCATTGGCATAAAGAGGTTGTGTAAGAAAATAACTGCAGATGCTGGTACAAATCAAAGGTATTTATTTCACAAAATGCTGGAGTAACTAAGCAGGTCAGACAGCATCTCAGGAGAGAAGGAATGGGTGACGTTTTGGGTCGAGACCCTTCTTCAGACGTAAAAAGGTTACTCA
The DNA here is from genome assembly GCF_053455715.1 of Rhinoraja longicauda. Taxonomy (NCBI): domain Eukaryota; kingdom Metazoa; phylum Chordata; class Chondrichthyes; order Rajiformes; family Arhynchobatidae; genus Rhinoraja; species Rhinoraja longicauda. Next base: position 18,560,474 of record NC_135956.1, on the reverse strand, counting down.
TCTGATGCAGGGTAGCTAGTCTCTGACCTGTTTTTATAGCCAAGGTATTTATCATATCATATATATATACAGCCGGAAACAGGCCTTTTCGGCCCTCCAAGTCCGTGCCGCCCAGTGATCCCCGTATATTAACACTATCCTACACCCACTAGGGACAATTTTTACATTTACCCGCCAATTAACCTACATACCTGTACGTCTTTGGAGTGTGGGAGGAAACCGAAGATCTCGGAGAAAACCCACGCAGGTCACGGGGAGAACGTACAAACTCCTTACAGTGCAGCACCTGTAGTCAGGATCGAACCTGAGTCTCCGGCGCTGCATTCGCTGTAAAGCAGCAACTCTACCGCTGCGCTACCGTGCATGATCAGTTGAGCTTCTAATGAATGGTGACCCCCAGGGTGTTGATAGTGTGGGACTAGTTGATGATCATGCAGGGCAGGGCAGCACAGTGGTGCAGCGGTAGAGTTGCTACCTTACAGCACCAGAGACCCGGGTTCGACTTTGACTACGGGTGCTGTCTGTATGGAGTTTGTACATTCTCCCTGTGATCACGTAGGTTTTCTCTGGATGCTCCCGTTTCCTCGTACACTCCAAAGACCTACAGGTTTGTAGGTTAATTGGCTTCAGTAAATTGTAAATTGTCCCTCTTGTGAAGGATAGTGCTAGTGTGCGGGGTGATCGCTGGTCGGCACGGACTCGGTGGACCAAGAGCCCTGCTTCCAAGCTGTATATCTGAAGTAAAAAGTCTAATGCAAATGAACAGAGTGAACAATACATAATGTTGCACTCCTCGTATCAACTTACAGACTACCAAACTACAGGGGCCAGCAGGTTGCAGTCCTACTCAAATCCCCAACTGAATTACATGGTGGAATGTGTATCATGCATTAGATATGTGGTGAAGGTCAGTTTGACAGAGATAAATATGGTTGATCTACAATGTTCTCCAAGGATGCTACCTGATCTTTGAGTAACTCCAGCACTTTGTGTCCTTCTTCACATTTTGGCCTGTATTGTTTAGGGGGTTAGAGTTTTACAATGGGAAAGTTTGCAAAGATTGCATGGGATATTGTTGAGACCTGCACTCATTTATGGTCCTCTAATCTTAAAAAGGAGAAAGTAGCTTTGGAGCAAGTCGAATAGAGATCCATGAACTAATGCCTGGAATGACAGGGTGGTCTTATCAAGAAAGGCCAGATAGTTTGGGTTTGAAAATACATTCTGGCCTTCCATCACAGTGAGGAGGGGACTGGAGGAGACTCACTGTGATGGATGTTTCTTTTTGTTTGGTGTTGGTTTATGATTGTGTGTTATTGCATATTTTTATTGCTTATTTTTATTGGTCTTATTGTTGGACTGTGGGTAATCTTTCATTTCACTGCACATTTATGTGTATGTGACAAATAAATTGACTATTGGAGTTTGAAAAAAGGGAGATCCTAAAGGCACTTGACAGGGTAGATGTAAAATCACTTCACGAGTTGAAAAATCACAAACAAGGGGACATAACTACAAAGAAATGACACAAAGTGTGTCATTTGTTCATTAAGCAGCAACTGCAGTTGCTTGTTTGTCAGACATAATTACATGGCAAGAGGCTGGTCATTTAAAGCAGAGGTGCATAGAAATGTATTCTCTCAGAAGGTAGTTTAATGAAACAGATCAGAAACAGGCCCCTTGGCATACCAGGTCAGCACGATCCCTGCACATTAACACTATCCCACACTAGACGTAATTGGCACATTTCTACCAAGCCAATTAACCTACAAACCTGTACATCTTTGGAAAGTGGGAAGAAACCGAAGATCTCGGAGAAAACCCACGCGGGCCATGGGGCAAACGTACAAACTCCGTACAGACAAGCACCTGTAGCCAGGATCGAACCCAGGTCACAGGTGCTGTAAGCACTGTAAGGCAGCAACTCTACCGCGGTGCACATCCCTGGAATTCTCGGCCCCTGAGGGTTGTGGAGGCCAGGTCATTAGATCTGATCAAGGTGGAGATAGATGAATATTGGAAAGATCGGAGGATTGAGAGTTATGGGGAGCTGGCACAGCAAAGGGACTGAGGCCAGCATCAATCAGTGTGATCATGATGAATGGTGGGGCAGGATTGAGGGGCCTGGTAGCCTTCTCCAGCTCCAGTTTTCTTATGTCTCTCATAAGATAACAGAGGGTAATAAATATTGAAAAGAACATCTGAAGCATAATTTGGATCTTGAATAAAATATTTATTTTCTTTTGTCATTTACTAGTAATTAAGGGCAGCCAGTAGCACAACGGTAGAGTTGCTGCCTTGCAGTGCCGGAGAACCAGGTTCGATCCCGACTACGGGTGTTGTCTGTACGGAGTTTGTACGTTTTCCCCGTGACCTGCAGTGTTTTCTCCGAGATCTTCGGCTTCCTCCCACACTCCAAAGACGTACAGGTTTGTAGGTAAATTGGCTTCGTAAATATAAAGATTGTCCCTAGTGTGTGTAGGATGGTGTTAATGTGTGGGGATCGCTGGTCAGCACATACCCAGTGGGCCGAAGGGCCTGTTTCCGCACTATATCTGTAAACTAAACTGAAACTGTTGGTAATCTCACAAATGAGAGGATATACTCAAGCTATATATATGCAGTGCTAAACTTAGTTTTACTAGTTATTTCTTGCAGCCAAGTGAACACTACAACAGGCAATTGTGAATGTTTACAATTCCAATGTGTAAGCTCATGTTTAATGAAAAACGTGGTATTAAAATGCTTATTTTGGGGGGAACCATTATATAATAAAATTATGGGCTATAAATGCCATTAGAATATAGAAACATAGAAAATAGGTGCAGGAGGAGGCATTCGGCCCTTTGAGCCAGCACCGCCATTCATTGTGATCATGGCTGATCATCCACAATCAATAATCCGTGCCTGCCTTCTCCCCAAATCCCTTGATTCCACCAGCCCCTAGAGCTCTATCTGACTTGCCAGTTTTCTTATTTTGTCAACATTGCTGGAGTTAACTTTGCATATCTGAACCTGAACTTTGTTTTCTTTAATTAAAAATGATTAGCAATTGAAGACTGTATGTGTGCACAAACTGGTGTGACTGCAAATCACTGGATCCATGTCACTGCACTTTTGAAACAGTTCAAAGATAATTGATTTAGAAGCTACACAGTAGGCCGTATTAGTATTAATAAATTCTGTCTCGCTCTCAATAATAGCAAAACACAGTCACCTATTACGGCAGCTGCAGCTGGGAAAATAACAAAAAATAGAAGCACGAAACATAATTAAGATCAATTTTTCCAAAGAGGTAAACCGGATGCTCGTTAGATAATGATGTTCAGTTTTCCAATTACGCTCAGCAGCAACACCCTCCGCTGCGACCTTTAAATGTCTTACAGAATGCAAGATGCATTTTTCATGGAATAAACCTGTGTATTTCTTACCTTCCTCCTCCTCGGTAGCTCTTTTTAAATTCATTTCTCCAGACGGGCCACTGATCTTTCTTCCAATTAAAGTTTGCATCTCTGCGGACAATCAAACATCATAGGGTGAAATTAAATGGGGAATGTGCGTAAGTTAAGAACATAACCATCATACCGTTATTAATTATTTCATTAGATGGTTTGCTTTGCTTCGTTAGACTGTTGCCCCTGTTTGCTTATTACTGTGAAGGATGGAATTGCAGCAGACCCATTTCTTACATTAAAAAATCAGAAGTGAAATTAACACATAATTTAGGGTTTCAATTAAATTAGATGCTGAACAGGCCGTTGAGAAGTTGAAATGGAACAAAGTTAATGAGGCCAAAGGTTTGCTCTTTTGTGGGAGTCTGTTCTAAGAATGTCTTACATCTAAAATGTGCAGCTGAATCGAAGTGAAAATAGGATTATAGGATTAAAGGATTACTCCCACAACCAAAACTTCGAAAAGACCTTAGCAGCTGGTTCATGACATTGTCATATATGCGGTATCACGAAGGGAACTCCAGTACCAGTAGTCTATACAGCAAACTTAAAAACTGCATTCATGCCACATCTTCCACCCAGAGTGAACATGCAAATGTAATCACTTTGCTGGCCAATTTCCACTCCTTTCTCAGATTCACCAGGTCCATCTCCGGCACTTCCATTCCCTTTGTGGATCTGTCTGCTTTCATCTGTTCATAGACTAACCTCTGCTAGCTTTTACAAGTCTACATGATCCTACGCCTACCTTGACTATATCTTTGTCCCGCCCCCTCCCCTGACATCAGGCTGAAGAAGGGTCTCGACCTGAAACGTCACCTATTCCTTCTCTCCTGGGATGCTGCCTGACCCGCTGAGTTACTCCAGCATTTTGGGTCTACCTTCGATTTATACCGGCATCTGCAGTTTTTTTTCCGATACATCTTCTCAAATATCTTCCTGCAAACATTCATTCCTTTCATCTCACACTCTGGTGCCTCTCAAATGTCCTTCTCCTTCCTGAAACCTAGCTTCCCTTCCACCGTAGTGACCGGAACTCTCAATCACATTTCCCCCATGTATGTGGTGTGATGGAGCAGAACAAAGATAGAGTTCAACTGTTACTCACCTTCCACCTCACCAGTCTTCACATTCAACGCATTATCCTTTGCAATTTTCGCAACCTCCAACATGATCCCACCACCAGTCACGTCATCCCCTTTCTGCATTTTGCAGGGATCACACGCTTCTGAACTCTTTGATCCATTATCCCATTCCTACCCATCACTCCTTCGCCCATGCCACCTTCCCATGCAACCCAGAGGAGTTGCACCATCCGCCAATAGACAATAGGTGCAGGAGTAGGCCATTCAGCCCTTTGAGCCAGCACCACCATTCAATGTGATCATGGCTGATCATTCTCAATCAGTACCCCATTCCTGCCCTCTCCCCATACCCCCTGACTCCACTATCCTTAAGAGCTCCATCTAGCTCTCTCTTGAATGCATTCAGAGAATTGGCCTCCACTGCCTTCTGAGGCAGAGAACTCCACAGATTCACAACTCTCTGCCCTGACTTGCCTCGAATGCACTTGTCAGATGAAACTAACTGATCTGTGTAGTTAGTCTATAATGATTATGCTTGAGATAAGTAAACTAATAACAGATCCCTGACCCCTTAAAAGAAACCATGCAGCAATAAAAAATAGCAAACGTGATTGGAAAATATCATAAATGATTTAAAACGAGGAAGTCAAGTTTGCTGAACAGACTTGGATCTGAGCATTGAAGATAATTATAGGCAGAAATGGTATGATCTTTGGCACTGGCCTGAATCCACCTACATCACACACCAGAAGGGTGCTCATCACTTGAATGTAAGTTCTAGAAATAAAATAAATTGTGACAAGAAAAGGAAATACATGTCAGGGAAAAAAAAAAATTGTGAAAGATAAAATTAAGCTGCCTGCCAAACAAAAACAACCACCAATAAAAACGTTGCACGATTGGGATGAAATAATGTTTATAAAAATTCTCAATTTTTTGGAGTACAGCAGCAATAACAACTTTCACTTTAAATGCACCCTGGGTTACAAGTGTCACCAGGGTGTTCTGCCCATTAAAAGACACTGAGGCATGGAATGCTGGAGGACGGGGAACACAGATAGGATAGGTAATGAGAATCTTTTTTTCCAGGGAGTGGGGGTCCGGATGTAGAGGGCACAGTTTTTGATGAGATGGGTGAAATTTAATGGAGACTAGACCAAGTGGAACAGTTGGGCCCAAACCTCTCCTGCATTGGTGCAGCACCCTCACCTCCCCCCTTCCCCTCCCTTTCCCCTCCCCCCTCCCTCCTCCCCCTCTCACTCTATCCCCCTCAAACCCCCTTATCCTCCCTCCCTCCCTCCATCCCCCCATCCTCCCTAGGAGATAGATTTAAACTATAAAATGGGAAAAACTAAAAATATAACACCAATTTCAATGAAATCTCTTCCATTAGCACCAAAGGAACGACGGTGTGCAAGATGGGCCTAAAATTGTCGCGTTATCGTGTACCGTTTTGGCTGTAGTTCAGGAACAAACAAACCACGAAACGAGAGTTTTAGTCTATAGATGATAGGGGTATTATTTTTACACAGAGGGTGGTGAATATTTGGAACGAGGTGTCAGTGGAGGTAGTGGAGGCAGATACTATTAAAGTGCTTAAAGGCCATCTTGACAGATATTTGGATAAGAAATGGGTGTAATGAGGGCAATTGGGATTAACATAGACATACATCATGGTTCACATATGCAAGGTTCCTGTAAGGCCCTGTATGGGTGTTGTGCATTTATATCATTCTTCAATTCTATGAAAGAAGATGTTAAGTTAAATAACATTTTAGGGTAAATACTGAAAAGGTTGGTCAAAGGTGAACTTTATAGGGACCCCTCCAAGGAGGGTGAAAGGGTAGAGCAACAAAAACAATTATAGTAAATTTCAAAATGTGGAGTCTTGAAAGTCGAATGTACACTTGCCATTAATGGAATGATTACATGTTGAGATGTTACTGGAAGATTCTGACCATCTACTCTATCAATGCCTCTCAAGCAGCAGCAGTAGCAGCAGCAGCAGCAGCAGTAGCAAGCAGCAGCAAGCAGCACCAAGCTGTGTTGCTTGGGAAGTAGTGTGTGGGGGTTTTGTGGAGATAGTAAGGAGTAAGACCTGTGTGATCTCCCGGACTAGTTTCGATCGCCTAGCTTGGGGTCGGAGAGGAATTTCCCGGATTTTTTCCCAAATTGGCCTGGGTTTTTTATCCGGTTTTTCGCCTCTCCCAGGAAATCACTCAGTTCTTTTGGGTGGGCGGTTGGAGCGGTTGGAGTAGCGGCCGGGCGGTAGGTTTAGTAACCGAGCGCGGGGCTTTGTTTGGAGAGTATGACTGCCAGGGCAGTTTTTTGTTCTGGGTGTCAGATGTGGGGAATCTGGGAGTCTGATAGTCTTCCAGACATCCACATCTGCGCCAGGTATGACGAGATGGGGCTCCTAAGGGACCGTATTAGGAACCTGGAGCGGCAGAATGATGACCTCCGTCTGATCAGGGAGAGTGAGGAGGTTATAGATAGGAGTTACAGGGAGGTGGTCACTCCTAGACCACGGGAGGTAGACAAGTGGGTCACTGTTAGGGGGGGCAAGGAACAGAGGCAGGGACTAGGGAGTACCCCGGTGGCTGTACCCCTTGGAAATAAGTACTCCTGTTTAAGTACTGATGGGGGGCACAGCCTACCTGGGGGCAACGACGGTGCCCGGGCCTCTGGCAAGGAGTCCGGCCCTGTTGCTCAGAAGGGTAGGGAAAGGAAGAGGAGAGCAGTAGTAATAGGGGACTCTATAGTGAGGGGGTCAGATAGGCGTTTCTGTGGACGCAGTCGGGAGACCCGGATGGTGGTTTGCCTCCCTGGTGCCGGTGTCCGGGATGTGTCTGAGCGTGTCCAGGATATCCTGAAAGGGGAGGGAGAGGAGCCAGAGGTCAGAAGTATGACCTGTACAAAAAGGACGGGTTGCATCTGAACCCGAGGGGAACCAATATCCTGGCGGGGAGATTTGCTAAAATAACTGCGGAGACTTTAAACTAGTACGGTTGGGGGGAGGGACTCAAACACAGATAGCTAATAGGCAGTGTGTGAGGCAGGAGGCAGAAAAGGGAAACACTCAGACCCAATATGTAGGAGAGAAAGAAGGGAAAAGAAATAAACTGAGAATAAGAAATGATGGGTCCCTTAAATGTGTATATTTTAATGCTAGGAGCATTGTAAGAAAGGTGGATGAGCTTAGAGCCTGGATTGACATCTGGAAGTATGATGTTGTGGCGATCAGTGAAACATGGTTGCAGGAGGGTTGCGATTGGCAATTAAATATTCCAGGATTTCATTGTTTCAGATGTGATAGAATCGGAGGGGCAAGAGGTGGGGGTGTTGCATTGCTTGTCAGGGAGGATATCACAGCAGTGCTTTGGCAGGACAGACTAGAAGGCTCGATTAAGGAGGCTGTTTGGGTGGAACTCAGAAATGAGAAAGGTTTAGCAACTCTTATAGGGGTGTATTATAGACCGCCAAATAGGGAACGAGAATTGGAAGAGCAAATATGTAAGGAGATAGCAGATATTAATAGTAAGCACAGAGTGGTGATTGTGGGTGATTTCAATTTTCCGTATATAGACTGGGAATCACATTCTGTTAAAGGGCTGGATGGTTTGGAGTTTGTAAAATGTGTGCAGGATAGTTTTTTGCAGCAATACGTAGAGGTGCCTACCAGAGAAGGGGCAGTGTTGGACCTCCTGTTAGGAAATGAGATGGGTCAGGTGACGGAGGTATGTGTTGAGGAGCACTTTGGGTCTAGTGATCATAATGCCATTAGTTTCAATATCATTATGGAGAAGGTCAAATCTGGACCAAGGGTTGAGATTTTGGATTGGAGAAAGGCTAATTTTGAGGAGATGAGAAAGGATTTAAAAGGAGTGAAATGGAAATTGTTGTTTTATGAAAAGGATATAATAGAGAAATGGAGGATATTTAAAGGTGAAATTTTGAGAGTACAGAGTCTTTATGTCCCTGTTCGGTGGAAAGGAAAGAATAATAATTTGAAAGAGCCGTGGTTTTCCAGGGAAATTGGACACTTGGTTCGGAAAAAGAGGGAGATATACAATAAATATAAGCGGCAGGGAGTAAATGAGGTTCTTGAGGAATATAAAGAATGTAAAAGGAATCTTAAAAAGGAAATTAGAAAAGCGAAAAAAAGATATGAGGCTGCTTTGGCAAGTAATGTAAAAGTAAACCCCAAGGGGTTCTACAGATATGTCAATAGCAAAAGGATAGTGAGGGATAAAATTGGTCCATTAGAGAGTCAGAGTGGACAGCTATGTGCTGAGCCGGAAGAAATGGGGGAGATATTAAACAATTTCTTTTCTTCGGTATTTACCGAGGAGAAGGATATTGAATTATGTGAGGTAAGCGAAACAAGTAGAGTGGTGATGGAAATTAGGACGATTAAAGAAGAGGAGGTACGGACACTTTTGAAGAATATAAAAGTGGATAAGTCTCCAGGTCCTGATAGGATATTCCCTAGGACATTGAGGGAAGTTAGTGCAGAAATAGCAGGGGCTATGACGGAAATATTTCAAACGTCATTAGAAACAGGGATGGTGCCGGAAGATTGGCGCATTGCGCATAACATATAACATATAACAACTACAGCATGGAAACAGGCCTGTCCGGCCCTACCAGTCCACGCCGACCATTCTCCCTGACCTAGTCTCATCTACCTGCACTCAGACCATAACCCTCCAATCCCCTCCTATCCATATACCTATCCAATTTACTCTTAAATAATAAAATCGAGCCAGCCTCCACCACTTCCACCGGAAGCCCATTCCATACAGCCACAACCCTCTGAGTAAAGAAGTTCCCCCTCATGTTACCCCTAAACCTTTGTCCCTCAATTCTGAAGCTATGTCCCCTTGTTGGAATCTTCCCCACTCTCAAAGGGAAAAGCCTACCCACGTCAACTCTGTCCGTCCCTCTCAAAATTTAAAAAACCTCTATCAAGTCCCCCCTCAACCTTCTACGCTCCAAAGAATAAAGACCCAACCTGTTCAACCTCTCTCTGTAGCCTAAGTGCTGAAACCCAGGCAACATTCTAGTAAATCTCCTCTGTACCCTCTCCATTTTGTCGACATCCTTCCTATAATTTGGCGACCAGAACTGCACACCATACTCCAGATTCGGCCTCACCAATGCCCTGTACAATTTCAACATTACATCCCAACTTCTATACTCGATGCTCTGATTTATAAAGGCAAGCATACCAAACGCCTTCTTCACCACCCTATCCACATGAGATTCCACCTTAAGGGAACAATGCACAGTTATTCCCAGATCCCTCTGTTCCACTGCATTCCTCAATTCCCTACCATTTACCCTGTACGTCCTATTTTGATTTGTCCTACCAAAATGCAGCACCTCACACTTATCAGCATTAAACTCCATCTGCCATCTTTCAGCCCACCCTTCCAAAAGGCCCAAGTCTCTCTGTAGACTTTGAAAATCTACCTCACTATCAACTACTCCACCTATCTTAGTATCATCTGCATATTTACTAATCCAATTTGCCACACCATCATCCAGATCATTAATGTAAATGACAAACAACAGTGGACCCAACACAGATCCTTGGGGCACTCCACTAGACACTGGCCTCCAACCTGACATACAATTGTCAACCGTTACTCTCTGGTATCTCCCATTCAGCCATTGTTGAATCCATCTTGCAACCTTACTATTAATACCCAACGATTTAACCTTCTTAATCAACCTTCCATGTGGAACCTTGTCAAATGCCTTACTGAAGTCCATATAGACAACATCCACAGCCTTGCCCTTATCAATTTCCCTGGTAACCTCTTCAAAAAATTCAAGAAGATTAGTCAAACATGACCTTCCAGGCACAAATCCACGTTGACTGTTTCTAATCAGGCCTTGATTATTCAAATAATTATATATATTGTCCCCAAGTATCTTTTCCATTAATTTTCCCACCACAGACGTCAAACTAATAGGTCTATAATTGCTAGGTTTACTTTTAGAACCTTTTTTAAACAAAGGCACAACATGCAGATGATACTAAGATAGGTGGAGTAGTTGATAGTGAGGTAGATTTTCAAAGCCTACAGAGAGACTTGGGCCTTTTGGAAGGGTGGGCTGAAAGATGGCAGATGGAGTTTAATGCTGATAAGTGTGAGGTGCTGCATTTTGGTAGGACAAATCAAAATAGGACGTACAGGGTAAATGGTAGGGAATTGAGGAATGCAGTGGAACAGAGGGATCTGGGAATAACTGTGCATTGTTCCCTGAAGGTGGAATCTCATGTGGATAGGGTGGTGAAGAAGGCGTTTGGTATGCTTGCCTTTATAAATCAGAGCATCGAGTATAGAAGTTGGGATGTAATGTTGAAATTGTACAGGGCATTGGCGAGGCCAAATCTGGAGTATGGTGTGCAGTTCTGGTCGCCAAATTATAGGAAGGATGTCGACAAAATGGAGAGGGTACAGAGGAGATTTACTAGAATGTTGCCTGGGTTTCAGCACTTAGGCTACAGAGAGAGGTTGAACAGGTTGGGTCTTTATTCTTTGGAGCATAGAAGGTTGAGGGGGGACTTGATAGAGGTTTTTAAAATTTTGAGAGGGACGGACAGAGTTGACGTGGGTAGGCTTTTCCCTTTGAGAGTGGGGAAGATTCCAACAAGGGGACATAGCTTCAGAATTGAGGGACAAAGGTTTAGGGGTAACATGAGGGGGAACTTCTTTACTCAGAGGGTTGTGGCTGTATGGAATGGGCTTCCGGTGGAAGTGGTGGAGGCTGGCTCAATTTTATTATTTAAGAGTAAATTGGATAGGTATATGGATAGGAGGGGATTGGAGGGTTATGGTCTGAGTGCAGGTAGATGAGACTAGGTCAGGGAGCATGGTCGGCGTGGACTGGTTGGGCCGGACAGGCCTGTTTCCATGCTGTAGTTGTTATATGTTATATTATATGTTATAGTTACATATACTTATCAGGTTATCCCTCAAGTCTCCAATTCTCCAGCAAAAACAATCCAGGTTTACCCAAAATGTATAGGAAGGTTTAAACCGAAGATAGACACAAAAAGCTGGAGTAACTCAGCGGGACAGGCAGCATCTCTGGAGAGAAGGAATAGGTGAAGTTTCGCACTGTTACTTTTTTGCATTATCTTTCATTAATTTGTTCTATATCTCTCTATATCACTATCAATATCTCTCCTTTCCTTTTCCCCTAACTCTCAGTCTGAAGAAGGGTCTCAGTCAGAGAGTGGTGAAGGTGTGGAATTCTCTGCCTCAGAAGACAGTGGAGGCCAGTTCGTTGGATGCTTTCAAGAGAGAGCTGGATAGAGCTCTTAAGGATAGCGGAGTGAGGGGGTATGGGGAGAAGGCAGGAACGGGGTACTGATTGAGAGTGATCAGCCATGATCGCATTGAATGGCGGTGCTGGCTCGAAGGGCTGAATGGCCTACTCCTGCACCTATTGTCTATTGTCTATTGTCTATTGTCTAAACGTCACCTATTCCTTTTATCCAGAGATGCTGTCTGGCCCGCTGTGTTACTCCAGCTCTCTGTCTCTATACGGGTTTGCCCAAGGTCTCCTTATAGCCAGTACTTTTCAATCTAGGCAACATTCTGGTCACTCTCTTCAGCACCCACTCCAACGCCTCCATAGTGTACCACTATAACATAGGCTGCCTCTAATGGGTTTGATAAATGCATTTTCAGTGTAGATTTACGTGCAGAAAGTTGTTTGAAAGAATTAAAGGATAAGGTCCTGGGAAGGACAATCTTCGATTTGGAAGATTACGCCTCTGATCTTCATATCCTCAGAATTAAAGAATGTTCCTTTATAAAGGAAATGAGGAGGAATTTCTTTAGAATGAGGGTGGTGTATCTGTGGAATTAATTGCCACAGAAGGCTGTGGAGGCCAAGTCAATGGATATTTTTAAGAGAGATAGAGATTCCAGATTAATACGGGTATCAGTGGTTATGGGGCGAAGGCAAGAGAATGGGGTTAGAGGGAAAGGTAGACCAGCCATGATTGAACGGCTGAGTAGATTTGATGGGCCGAATGAGATAATTCTGCTCCTGTCACTTATGAATTGATGAACTTATGAATTGTATTTTTGATTTGGATGATGAACGGAAGGACGGAAAAGGATCAATATTTGCAAGAACCTAGGAAGACAGAACAGTTTTACATAGTTGAATAAACTCATGAAATGTACAGGGTTCCCACCTCAAATATATTTGTAGAATGACTCTAATGCTCTAAAGTTAAACCCATTTAGAAAAATATGATGTCACATTAACACTACCCAAGTGAATTTTAACACCATAAGATTTAATTTCCTCTCTTGGTTATTTTTATACTAGGTAGGTAAACAAACAGAATTAAAATAGTGCACTAAATATATTTCATTTAAGAGATTAAAAGTAGATGAATGAATTTCATGTGAAATAAGGTAAGTGTAAGATTTACTGCAGCTTAGAAACTGGAGCCTCGCGCATCCTATAATCAACATATCGGATAATTTTATACGTTTTGTGCCATTTTTCATTCATTTGAATGTTTTAGATCAGCTTAGTTTAGTTTAGAGATACACCGCGGAAACAGCCCACTGAGTCCGCACCCACCAGCGATCCCCGCACATTAACACTATCCTACACACACTCGGGACAATTTACACTTATACCAAGCCAATTAACCTACAAATCTGTACATCTTTGGAGTGTGAGAGGAAACCAGTGATCTCGGAGAAAACCCACACAGTCACGGGGAGAATGTACAAACTCATTACAGACAGCACCCGTAGTTGGGATCGAACCCGGGTCTCCGGCGCTTCAAGTGCTGTAGGGCAGCAACTCTATCGCTGCACCATCGGACCACCCCCACAATGAATAGCATTGCCATCAAAATCCTGAATGCATAGCTACTAATGTCTATAAAAGCATTATGATGGCTAGAGTGTTCAGCCACATTGATACGAAGTCTTAAACTGAGACTTTATGTAATTTAATCCCATTTTAATGGTCTCATTGCAATTAAACTTTCAGTAAAGTGAAAGTTTAATAGAATGGATAAGCTGCTTCATAATACTGAAAATCTGATAATTGGGTTTTGGCATTGAGCCTTTGTATAATATTTTATTTTAAGTTATGCAAACCCTCACAGTGTGAAATCCTGCATACAATTTCTTGCTTCTTAGACATTATAAAATCTTAAAGTTTGGAACACTAGTTGAAATTATAAATTTGATCTGTAAATCTTTAGTTCAGTTTAGTTTATTGTCATGTGTACCGAGGTGCCGTGTAAAGCTTTTTGTTGTTGCTATCCAGTCAACGGAAAGATTATACAGGATTACAATCAAGTCATCCACAGCGTACAGATACAGGATAAAGGGGATATTGTTTAGTGCAAGATAAAGCCCAGTGAAGCCCGATTAAAGATAGTTTGAGCATCTCCAATGAGGTAGAGGATAGGCCAGGGCCACTCTGTAGCTGGTGATAGGATGGTTCAATTGTTTCAGTGTGCTCCTCAATCCCAGAATACTCCTCCAGGTATATCCTGGATCCCAGCTCCCAATACCTGACCCACATCTCCTCCTTTTCCATGACCAGAGTATTAATTTCTCTCATCATCCAGGGTTCCATACTCCTGCCTGCCTTGCCCTCGTTTCTAACAGGAACATGCATACCTTGAACTCTCACTATCACACTTTTAAAAGCATCCCATATTCTGGATGTACCTTTGCCTGCAGACAACGTACTCCAGTCAACTTTTGCAAGTTCCTATAATTCATACCATCACAGTTGAAAGTTGACCTTGCACCAATTTAGAATTATAACATAATATCGAGACCTTGAAATGAATTTGGTCCTGATATTTTTTTAACAACTGTAATTCATTGGATTGAAGGTAGACACAAAGTCACAACTTCTGACAGTAAGAGAAATAGCAAGTTTTGAAAATTAACGAGTTATTAGTTTAGTTTAGTTCAGAGACAGGGCCCTTCAGCCCATCGAGTCTGCACCGGCCAGAAATCCCAACACACCAACACTATCCTACACATAGTAGGGACAATTTACATTTCTGCCAAGCCAACTGACCTACAAACCTATACGTCTTTGGAGTGTGGAAGGAAACTAAAGATCTCGGAGAAAACCCACGCAGGTCATGGGGAGAATGTACAAACTCCATACAGACAGCATCCGTAGTCAGGATCGAACCCGGGTCTCTCGTGCTGTAAGGCAGCAACTCTACCACTGCACCACAGTGCCGCTATTATTTTCGACAATCAGATAATCTTGGGGATTAGGTGCATCCCATGGTGCTTGTGTATAAACAAGTGGGCAAATACTGCTCAATTGTCTTCTAACATTGTTTCTATGCATGTAGCAGGTGAATATTTAGATTTTACTTTAGACGTTAAAGATATAGCGTGGAAACAGGTCATTCAGCCCACAAATTCACGCCAACCAGTGATCACTCCATACACCAATACTTTCCGACACACTAGGGACAATTTATAATTATACAGAAGCCAATTAACCTACAGAACCGTACGTCTTTGGAGTGTGGGAGGAAACCAGACCACCCGGAGAAAAAACATGCAGTCACAGGGAGAATGTAGAAACACCATAGCACCCATAATCAGGATCGAACCCAGGTCTGTGGCATTGTAAGGCAGTAACTCTACCGCTGAGCCACTGTGCCGTCCTGTGGTGCAAGTTTGCTGAGGGTCCAGACTTTGTTTGGCTTATAATTATCCACTGTGTCTGTGATGTTCTTTAACTAGAAACCCTATGGCAATGCAAGTATGATTCTTTAATGAAGAAAACGGTTCAATAATTCCATGAATTCACACAAAATCTGGTGATGATTTATTAAAGATACTATTTGTCTGTGCAGAATAGAAAGTGTAATTTATGCCCGAGCAGAAATCCAATTTCAATGTAATTGACAGTGAATTAACACAAGTATCCCAAGCAATGATGATTGCCATTTCACAATAATGTATTTGATAATAAACATCATCATGGTTGTGGCACATGGTGGAGCTACTGCCTTACAGCTCCAGCAAGCAGAGTTCAATCCTGCACTCAGGTCTTGTGTGAAGATTATACATTCTTCCTGTGACTGTGTAGGTTTTCGCTGGATACCTGCATTGCACCCACGCACACACGCCACGCATATATGTCAATGGTTTTAAATTCCTCCCACACTGACCACAATGCCTTTTATCCTTGAAATTCAATATTTAGAGCGTCAACATTTTTTTCAGACAAAGATCAGTGAATGGGTTGCGTATTTACAGGGTCCTTGGGAGCGGACGATAAAATCAATGTTCTTTATCTTTATACAGATAAAGATATGTGATGTGTCGGGGAAATTTGCTATCTGATTTTATTTTTGCATTTAGTATCTTGCAAATTTTAAGGGATGATGCCTGTTTTCCATTTGGCTTATTTCTGTCTCCTCATCTCCCATGTTCCAATGTCGTGCGAGTTGGTAGGTTAATTGCTCTCTTTAAATTGCCTCTAGTATCTAGCTGTGTGATAGACTCTGGAGGGATATGATGGCAATGTACGTTTGCTCCATTACTTTATCGTTCTGGGACCATTCAAGCGTAAGTAGTGAATTTGTGTTGGGAGTCAAAGAATGTAGGCAAGGTACTAAATTAGTACTTTGCAACTTTATACATCAAGCACCAGGACGTTGAGGATAGTGAGATCAGCATGTTGTAAACTAATATGCGAGGGCAGTTTGAGATCTAGAAGGAGGTGGTATTGTTTCTCTTGAAAAGCATCAAGGTAGATAAATCCCCAGGGCCAGAAGGAATCCATTCAAAGTTATTGAGAGAGGCAAGAGAGGAAAGTGCAGGGGCCCTGACGAATATCTGTATATTTTCTCTTGTTACAGGCAAGGACCTGGAGAACTGTCAATGTTGTTCCTTTGTTTAAGAAGGGAAGTACCACTTTCACTGTCCCTCAGGTTCCAGTTCGATCTTTCTCCTCCCACCTTAATAAAGGGTTTAAAGGGAAAGATTGAATAAGAACCTGAGGGGCAATTTTTTCGCACATAAGGTGGTGGAAATAAGGAACTAGCTGCCAGATGAGGTTGTTGAGGCAGGTACTATAACCACATTTAAAAGACATTAGGACAGGTACATAAATAGGAAATGTTTAATAATTATATATTCCTTTATTCGTCCCACACCGGGGAAATTTGCAGTGTTACAGCAGCAAAGTGGATAGCAAGAGATCATTCATTATAATAAAAGTAAAGACAAGGATAAATTGTATTCCTTAGCTGTTACTGTTGATTCGTCTGCTGGGAGCAGTGCTGGTTGTGCAGTCTCACAGCAGCGGGAAGGAAGGACCTCCTATATCTCTTCTTCACGCACTTGGGGTGAAGGAGTCTGTCACCGAAGGAGCTACTCAATGCAGTGACAGTGTCCTGCATGGGGTGGGAGTCGTTGTCCAGCAGCAATGTTAGCTTTGCCATCATTCTCCTCTCTCCCACTGCCTGCACTGAGTCGAGGGGGCAACCCTGGACAGAGCTGGTCTTCCTGATCAGCTTGTCGAGTCTCTTTCCTTCCGCCGCTGAGATGCTGCTGCTCCAGCAGACCACTCCATAGAAAATGGCTGATGCAACCATCGAGTTGTAGAAAGTCCTTAGGAGTGCCCCCTGCACTCCAAAGGACCCGAGGTGGGACTAAGTTCATGTCATAGGATACATAGATACATAGAAAATAGGTGCAGGAGTAGGCCATTCAGCCCTTCGAGTCAGCACCGCCTTTCAATGTGATCATGGCTGATCATCCACAATCAGTGCCCCTTTCCTGTCTTCTCCCCATACCCCTTGATTCTGCTAGCCCTAAGAGCTCCATTTAACTCTTTTGAATGCATGCAGTGAGTCGGCCTCCACTGCCTTCTGAAGCAGAGAGTTCCACAAATTCTTAACTCACTGGGTGAAAAAGTTTTTCCTCGTCTCAGTTCTAAATGGCCAACCCCTTCTTCTTAAACTGTGACTCCTGGGTTCTGGACTCCAACATTGGGAACATGTTTCCTGCATCTAGCGTGTCCAATCCCTTAATCATTTTATAGGTTTCCCTAAGATCCCCTCTCATCCTTCAAAATTCCAGTGAATACAACCCCAGTCGACACACTCTTTCATTATATGACAGTCCAGCCATCCCGGGAATTAACCTCGTGAAGCTATGCTGCACGCCCTCAATAGCAAGAATGTCCTTCCTCAAATTAGGAGACCAAAACTGCACTCAATACTCCAGCCGTAATCTCACCAGGGCCCTATACAACTGCAGAAGGACCTCTTTGCTCCTATACGCAAATCCTCTCATTATGAAGGCTAACATGCCACTAGCTTTCTTCACTACCTGCTGTACCTGCATGCTTACTTTCAGTGACTGATGTACAAGGACACCCAGGTCTCGTTGCCATTCTCCTTTTCCTACTCTGACATCATTCAGATAATAATCTGCCTTCTTGTTCTTGCCACCAAAGTGGATAACCTCACATTTATCCACATTATACTGCATCTGCCATGCATCTGCCCACTCACCCAACCTATCCAAGTCACCCTGCATCCTCATAGCATCCTCTTCAGTTCACACTGCCACCCAGCTTTGTGTCATCTGTAAATTTGCTAATGTTACTTTTAATTCCTTCATCTAAATCATTAATATATAATGTGAATAGCTGCAGTCCCAGCACTGAGCCTTGCAGCACCCCACTAGTTACTACTTGCCATTCTGAAAGGGAATCGTTAATTCCTACTCTTTGTTTCCTGTCTGCCAACCAATTTTCTATCCATGTCAATACCCCACCCCCAATACCATGTGCTCTAATTTTGTCCACTAATCTCCAGTGTGGGACCTTATAAAAGGCTTTCTGAAAGTCCATATACACTACATCCACTTATCCATTTTACTTGTTACATTCTCAAAGAATTCCAGAAGATTAGTTAAGCAAGATTTCTCCTTCATAAATCCATGCTGACTTGGACCGATCCTGTCACTGCTATCCAAATGCGCCATTATTACATCTTTAATAATTGACTCCAGCATCATCCCCACCATCTATGTCCGGCTAACTGGTCTATAATTCCCTATTTTCTCTCTCCCTCCTTTCTTAACAAGTGGGAAAACATTAGCTACCCTCTAATCCACAGGAACTGATCCTGAATCTATAGAACATTGGAAAATGATCATCAATGCGTCCACAATTTCTAGAGCCACCTCCTTGAGTACCCTGGGATGCAGACCATCAGGCCCTGGGGATTTATCAGCCTTCAGTCCTATCAGTCTACCCAACCATTTCCTGACTAATGTGAATTTTCTTCAGTTTCACCTGTTTCTGTCTTCAAGGGACCCACATTTATCTTAACTAATCTTTTCCTTTTCACATACCTAAAGAGGCGCTTACTATCCTCCTTTATATTCTTGGCTAGCTTACTTTCGTACTTCATCTTTTCTCCCCGTATTGCCTTTTTAGTTACCTTCTGTTGTTCTTGAAACATTTCCCAATCCTCTGGCTTCCCACTCATCTTTGCTGTATTATATGTCTTCTCTTTTTGTTTTATACTGGCCTTGACTTCCCTTGTCAGCCATGGTTGCCTCGTATTCCCCTTAGAATATTTCCTCCTCTTTGGAATGGAATGATTCTGCATCTTCTGGATTATTCCCAGAAATTTCTGCCATCCCTCTCAACCTCATTCCCAGATCGTTCACTATTCCAGAAGCTTCAATTAGGTCCCCTTTATCCTTCTAAACTCCAGCGAGTACAGGCCCTGTACCGTCAAACGCTCATCCTACATTCACCCAATCATCCCCGAGATCATTTTCACAAACCTCCTCTGGACCCTCTCCAACGCCAGCACATCCCTCCTCAGATATGGGGCCCACAACTGCTCGCAAGACTCCAAATGCTGCCTGACCAGCGCTTTATCAAGCCTCAGCATTATATCCCTGTTTTTGTATTCTCGTCCTCTCAAAATAAATGCTAACATTGCATTTGCCTTCCTTACCACAATTCAACTTGCAAATTAACCTTCTGGGAATCCTGCACCAGCACCCCCAAGTCCCTTTGCATGGTTCTTTAAGCTACATTCACAATATTATTAAGATTGTAAATTGTTGCTTCTCTGTTTTATAGATTATCCCTCACCATGATGAGTCGGTGTGTTCTGCTACCAATGTGGTGTCTATAATTCTTGCTGTTGCAGAAATCACACTCAATACTGCTGGTGTGCATAGTGTTGGTGATACTATTAGTATCCCGCACTGTCCTAAATGAATCTCTGTCTCTGACCTTTCTAGTGTTGCCGCTGATGTTAGAGTTGCCATTTCTACTGATTATTTTCATGGTACTGTTGGCGTTGCTACTGATGACATTGTTGCTCCTATTCCATGGGGTCTCGTCCCAAAAATCTGGTTTTAAACCCAAAAGGCATCAATTTTCAATGCTACCTTTAGGTGCAAAGATTTGGGAACAGTCCAAGAGACATAAGTCCAGTGAGCCTTGTGTCACAACAACATTAGCAGGGAGAAGGCATGAGAAAGGAGAATGGGGTTAGGAGGGCGAGATAGATCGGCCATGATTGAATGGCGGAGAAGACTTGATGGGCTGAATGGCTTAATTCTACTCCTAACAGAGACACGAGTTCCATCCTGACCTCAAGTGCTGTATGTGTGGAGTTTGCACATTCTCCTTGTAACCACCTGGGTTTTCGCAGGACGCTCCAGTTTCCTCCCACATCCCAAAGGCAAGCAGGTGTGCAGTTTAGTCGGCCTCTGCAAAATGGCCCCGAGTGTGCAGGGAGTGGATGAGAAAGTGGGATAACATAGTGTAAGTGGGTGATCGATGGTCGGCGTGGACTAGGTGGGCCGAACGGCCAGCTTCCACGCTGCATCGCTGAACTGTGGGATCTTGGGGTTGGACGTGCCTGACATGGCTGGTGGGTGGATACTTTGGGATACGGGGTACTCTATCCACTGCTTACCTTGGGGCTTTGTGTGCTTTCAATAGTTTGAACACATCCTCGATTTGCTGCCCAGTGGACTTCTCTCATGAGATACCCGAGAATAATGTCTGATTTTGAGACTAACACTAGGCATGCAAAGAATATGACCAGCCGAACATAACAGCGGCACAGGGCAGCACAATGACCCAAGGGTGGCATGGTAGTGTAGGGTGGCACAGTGGCACAGTCGAGTTGCTGCCTTACAGTGCCAGAGACCCAAGTTCAGAGTGAGACCACACACAAACAGGAAGTATAGTACCCGACATTCAGCCTGTTTAGCCTACAACCTAACAATATAAACATTGAATTCTCCAATTTCAAATAAATCTTCCCAATCCCACTTTCTGTCTATTTCTATCCTCGCATGCAGCCTGACCTGTTGAGTTCCTCCAGCGCTCTGCTTTTTGCTCAAGCTTCCAGCATCAGCAGTCTTTTGTGACTCTCACTTGCTGTCTTGTCCACTCAGCTTTTGATATGGGACATAGACTATCCCGAGAATTAAATGGTGTTACGCACTCCATTATTGAATGTGTGGAAGTTTATCTGCTTTAATTAGAAATTATTTGTGACAACTTGGAATTGGCCAGACAGATTTTTCTGGGTTAGTTACAATGTATACGCTATTTCCCCACTGCATCTCGATTTTGGGTTCAGTCAGTTTATTTCTTTTTAGGCCCCAGCATTAATATCTGTGTACGTTTTCAAGCACTTTTAGCTTTGAGATACAGCACTGAAACAGGCCCTGCAGCCCACCGATTCCCTGCCGACCAGTGATCCATGCACACGGACTCTATCCTACACACAGTAAGGACTATTTACAATTACACCAAGCCAATTAACCTGCAAACCTGTACGTCTTTGGAGTGTGGGAGAAAACCAGAGATCCCGGAGAAAACCCAAGCAGGTCACGGTGAGAACATACAAACTCCGTACAGACAGCACCCGAAGTCAGGATTGAACCCGGATCCACGGCACTGTAAGGCAACAATACTGCTGCGCTACCATGCAATAACATACCCTGTGCAATAACATACACTGCGGAGAATTTGCCCTAATTATGGCCAAGAACTGATTGTAGGGCTACGGTGATTGAAAATGGTACGCTATTCACATACTTATCACAGATTAATGATGCACTAGCATAATCTGGCCCTGGAATGGGCAGGATCCGATCTGTTCAGGCATTGACCCTACTGTTAAATTAATCTACACCATTTTTTAGATTCATGGAGAAATACTGGATATATATTTATATATATCTAGTATTATATATCCAGATATATATCTATATATATATAGATATATATAAATTATTAAATAATTGAGAAGCCTCAGGTCTATTGAAGGCAAATGCAATTGTACGACAAAAAATAATGAGCAAAAACCCTTTACCGATGGATTTCCACCTACGCAATCCTTGGCTTCCCTCACATTTTTGGACTTAGTTGTGAGCAGCTTCTCAACCGAGCAGAATGCTCCCTCTAGAATCCAGTGCCAGAAGACATCTCCTTGCATGCTATTGTCGTAGAAAGATGTCATACTCGTAAGAACTCATTAGGCGGCACGGATGCACAGCGGTAGAGTTTCTGCCCTACAGCACCGGAGACCAGGGTTCGATCCTGACTAAGGTTGCTGTCTGTGCAGACTTTGTACCTTCTCCTTTTGACCACGTGGGTTTTCCCCCAGTGCTCCAGTTTCCTCTCACGCTCCAAAGACATACAGATTTGGAGGTTGACTGGCTTCAGTAAAGATTGTAAATTGTCCCTAGTATGTAGGATGGTGTTAGTGTACGGGGATCGCTGGTCGGCGCGGGCTCAGTTTCTGTTTCCGTGCTGTATCTCTAAACTAAAATAAAATAAAATAAACAAAACCGAACCACTCTGCTGAGGACCTTACCAACAAGAGTATAAGGAAAGAATGTGCCTTAAACAATGACATGGGTAGCTCAATCACTGCTATCTGAGAGTCACAGAGAGACAGGCCCTTCAGCCTAGCTTTTCCATGCCAACCGTTGGCACACTGGGTTAGTCCCATTTGCCTGCATTTGGCCTGTAGACCTCCAAACAGATATCTGCCCAAATGTCTTCCTCTCCATTTATCTGATCAAATATCTTCCTCTCTATTATCGGTCCTAATGTCTTTTAAAATACCTTTTTATAGAAGGATGAGAGGGGATATTATCGAAGCGTATAAGATTATTAAGGGGTTGGACACGTTAGAGGCAGGAAACATGTTCCCAATGTTGGGGGAACCAGGGGACACAGTTTAAGAATAAGGGGTAGGCCATTTAGAACTGAAATGAGGAAAAACCTTTTCAGTCAGAGAGTTGTGAATCTGTGGAATTCTCTGCCTCAGAAGGCAGTGGAGGCCAATTATCTGAATGCATTCAAGAGAGAGCTGGATAGAGCTCTTAAGGATAGCGGAGTCAGGGGGTATGGGGAGAAGGCAGGAACGGGGTACTGATTGAGAATGATCAACCATGATCCAATTGAATGGCGGTGCTGGCTCGAAGGGCCGAATGGCCTCCTCCTGCACCTATTGTCTATTGTCTAAAAGTCCTAATTGTATCTGCTTCAAAAGCTTCCACTGGCATTTCATTCAAAATACGAACTATCTTCTGAACGAAAGTGTTGCCCCCGAGGTCCCACTTAAATCTCTCTCCTCTCTTCTTAAGCCTATGCTCTCTAATTTTTTTAATCCCCTATCCTTCTGAACAGCCTCTTTATCCATGCCCCTCATGATCTTACACGCCTCAATAATGTCATCTCTTGCCATCCTAATCCCCAAAGTAAAATGTCGCAGCCTATCCACCATCTCGCTATAACTGAAGCCCGCTAGTCCAGGTAATGTCCTGGTGAATCGCTTCTGCACCTTTTCCAATTTAATGACATCCTTCCTATAGCTGGGCGACCAGAACTGCTCCAAGTGTGATCACATCACCTTCTTGGATTACTGGCTTCCGAGGCAATGGAAGACATTTTTTTTTTTACCTGAGACAGGCAGTGGTATTTTTTCTGCTTTCTTTGCGGCTTTTTATCTACTGAAATCACACACCTGCAGATTCAGAGACAGTTTCTTCCCAACTGAACCAACCTACCAACGACCAGAGAGTGGTTGTGAGCTACTATCTACCTCAATGAAGACCCTCAGACTATCAATGATCAAATTTTACTGGACGTCATCTTGCACTAAATGTTATTCCTTTATCATGTATCTGTACACTGTGGACGGCTCTATTGTAATCATATATAATCTTTCCGCTGACTGGTCAGCATGCCACAAAAAGCTTTTCACTGTACATTGGTACATGTAACAATAAATTAAACAAACTCGAATCATCCTTCTTCTTGGTATTCTATATTGTTTAGCTTATTTTGGTTGCCCTAGATTGGATCTCTTGTAGGAAATTATAATAAAAGTAAATGAAAGGAGATACCATGGCCACCATTAGGCATCTTTGTCCTGGAAGCCATGTAATGCTTAAGGAAGCCATGTAGGCCACAGTTTAAGAATAAGGGGTAGGCCATTTAGAACAGAGATGAGGAAAAACATTTTCAGTCTGAGAGTTGTAAATCTGTGGGAACTCTCTGCCTCAGAAGGCAGTGGAGGCCAATTCTCTGAATGCATTCAAGAGAGAGCTAGATAGAGCTCTTAAGGATAGCGGAGTCAGGGGGTACGGGGAGAAGGCAGGAACAGGGTACTGATTGAGAATGATCAGCCATGATCACATTGAATGGTGGTGCTGGCTCGAGGGGCCGAATGGCCTGCTCCTATTGTCTATGTCAATGTTTCATGGGAATCAATGAAAGGCTCTGCAAGCCTTTGACCATGCATCAAATGTAACCAAGGTTTAGTTTTGTTCAGTTTAATTGAGAGATACAGCATGGAAACAGGCCCTTCGGCCCACTGGGTCCACACCGACCCCCACACACTAGGGACAATTTACATTTACACCAAGCCAATTAGCCTACAAACCTGTATGTCTTTGGAGTGTGGGAGGAAACCAAAGATCTCAGAGAAAACCCACGCCGGTCACGGGAGAATGTACAAACTCCGTACAGACAGCACCCGGGTCTCTGGCGCTGTGAGGCAACAACTCTACCACTAGGCCACCGTGCCAACATCCTATTAAGAGATGTCTATTGAATCTGGAATTTTTAGCATGATCTGCTGGCCAGGTGCATCATGAACCAGGTGTCTGTGGATTTTAAGCCCCTTAGCATTTAAGATAAATCTTTGGTACCTATTCTGCAAGCAATGATGTTATAATTCAGAATTACTGCTTGTTAGAACATCTAGAAACATCAACCAATACTGCCCATTTGTTCTAACTCACTGCAGCATTGAAATTCAATACATCAGTTTTGTTTCTGTCAAACCCTGGTGATATACGTAATGCCAATGAGGTTTTTGTACACATGAATTACAGTGATGCCTCGTACTTTGGCAAGACTTTCATTCAATTCATCATAGGCTTAAAATGCCTGCAGGTGAGAGCAGCAGAGATTTATCAAACAGCTATCTTCATGTATGGTACAGCATTTGTGAAATTATGCACATACAAGCCCAATATATTTAAAATCCAGATTTACTTTCAGGCTTAGAAAGTCCATGCAAAATTCATTGTATCCATTTTATCTACTTAACAAGATATCCTTTCATTTTCTAATGCTAAACATGTAATATGAGCTGAATTATATATTAAAAACACCAGCAGAATGTGTCATAAACTGCATGCTAAGCACTTCATTTGTCCAGATAGGACTAAGAGACTTCATTGTATATAATATTGTAGTGGAACTTTACAACTTTATTAATCTACTTATACCAAGCCAATTTACCTACATACCCATACCTCAGTGCACATGACAATAATAAACCTGTAGGATCACTGAATTCTCAATGATTTTCCGAGTCCAGCAGTAGCTTTAGTTTAGGTTAGTTCAGAGATACAGCATGGAAACAGGCCCATCGAGTCCTCACCAAGCAGTGATCCCCACACCTTAACAGTATCCTACACACACCAATGACAATTTACACTAATACCAAGCCAATTTACCTACATACCTGTGCGTCTTTGGAGTGTAGGAGGAAACCGAAGATCTCAGAGAAAATCCATGCAGTCACAGGGAGAACATACAAACTCCACACAGACAGCACCCGTAGTCAGGATCGAACCCGGGTCTCCGGCGCTGCAAACGCTGAAAGGCAACAACTCTATCGCTGCTCCACCATGCGTTTACATCTTTTTTTTTTTCAGGCACATTGGTTATATGGCATCAGAGCAAAGCATTAAAATATCTGCAGACTAAAAACTACATATCATAACAAATAAAACAATACAAAACACTATGGAATTACAACTAAAAGACTAAAGACTGAATGTAACTAGCAGACAAAAGAAACTAGACATTCAACTAACAACTTTCACACAGAACACACTGCTGGAAAAACAGGCTTCCTTATCTATGTAGGATAATTAGGTTGTACCAGGCACCCTCACACCATAAAGGGATCAGTTTTGTCCAGGTTCAACATTAAACAGCCTTAATGTTAGTAATTAGTTGCAAGCTTGTGCTAACGAGCTGCTCGTTAATGGTCTTTTTCAATAAACTGACCCCCACAGCAATAACCTGCTAGCTCCTACAAAACCGAAATGGCAATATTTGTGGAAGGAAAAGAGGATTTTCTGGTCAATATTAATCCTTTGGCCAAGGTTACCAAAATATAATGAGCTGATCAATTGTCTCAAACCTGTTTATAGCACACTGGCTGTTATTTTTGCCTTTATTAGAACAGTGTGAAGTGTGCCATTACATGGTGTTTGGGCTCAACAAGAAAGCTCATTCTTCATAAAGCATTTTGAAGCACCTTGAAATATAAATTCAAATTATTTTCCATTTAATTTCAGAAAAGAAATGAAAAGAAGCCAGAGAATAGAAAAAACAGAAACGGCCTAGATAGACAATAGACAATAGACAATAGGTGCAGGAGGAGGCCATTCGGCCCTTCGAGCCAGCACCGCCATTCAATTGGATCATGGCTGATCATTCTCAATCAGTACCCCGTTCCTGCCTTCTCCCCATACCCCCTGACTCCGCTATCCTTAAGAGCTCTATCTAGCTCTCTTGAATGCATTCAGAGAATTGGCCTCCACTGCCTTCTGAGGCAGAGAATTCCACAGATTCACAACTCTCTGACTGAAAAAGTTTTTCCTCATCTCAGTTCTAAATGGCCTACCCGTTATTCTTAAACTGTGTCCCCTGGTTCTGGACTCCCCCAACATTGGGAACATGTTTCCTGCCTCTAACGTGTCCAACCCCTTAATAATCTTATACGTTTCGATAAGATCTCCTCATCCTTCTAAATTCCAGTGTATACAAGCCTATATTTGTTTTATATTTTTCCAGTGTTTTTTCTCTTAAAAATTATATTATTTTCTGTACCGTCTAATGTTTCACATTCGAGCTGTCTTCGGTTCTTTGCTGGACCATAATGGTGACTGTATCGACATGCACATCTAAACCACGTATTGTTTTTGAGAACTTAATTACTGTGTTTTTATTGGCATCAGAACCTATTTAGAGTTTGCTGGAATACCACAGGGCACTAAACCTTTCAAATCCAATATTTCAAGAATGGAGAAGGGAGTAAAGTCATCATCAGCCATCAGAGTCACCTGGAGGCATAAATCTGAAGACTCATTTCATCATCGAAACAAGCATTAGTTTAACTTCTTATGACACTGAAGCCATTCTCGAACACAAACTGTGGCTACTGTTGTCATCCTAGTAGACACCTTATGGCCAGTGGAAATAGAGTCAGAGTCATACAGCATGGAAACAGGCCCTTCGGCCCAACTTGCCTACACCAGCCCATATGCCCCTGCTGCACTAGTCCCACTTGCTTGCATTTGGCCCACATCCCTCCAAACCTGTCCTTACCATGTACATGTCTAAATGTTTCTTAAACTTTGCGATAGTCCCTGCCTCAACTACCTCCTCGTTCCATACACTCACCACCCTTTGTGTGAAATACACCCTTTGGGTGTATGGAACGATCAGATCAGATTACCATCAGATTCCTAGTAAATCTTTTCTCCTTCACCTTAAACCTATGTCCACTGGTCCTCAATTCTGCTACTCTGGGCAAGAGACTCTGTGCATCTACCCGATCTATTCCTCTCATGATTTTATACACCTCTGTGAGATCACCCCTCACCCTCCTGCGCTCCAAGGAATAGAGTCCCAGCCTGCTCAACTTCTCCCTATAGCTTGGACCCTCGAGTCCTGGCAATTGTTTTTCCTTGTGGCATGTATGCTACCAGCGGGAAAAAGTATAGGGTTACTTTGTTAGGTCATTGACGCAGTGCAATTTGTCACAGAGTTTTATGGGGTGGAAACATGAAAAATTCAGTTGCCTTCTCTCTCTACTACATCCCATCATCAGTACTACAACACAAGTACGGTCCCTTGTGAATTGCACAATTTCACCGCTCTTATTTATTAAAGTTTCTCAAGATTGAGCAGGATTGACCTATTCACTCTCACTGAAGCATATACGTTTCTGAGAAGGCTTGTTAAAGTAAAGGCTGAAAGGCTGTTTCACCGGAGAGCCCAGAACGAAGGAGGTTCTTTGAAAAAAATCTTTTTTTTTTGCTCGCTGAGAAAATCGAGATTTATTGGCTTTTGGATCACAAGGCCAGTAACATGACTATTAGGCTGCTGTTCCCTCAGGATAAGAGGTTTCAGGTCCTCACAGAGATGAGGAGAAATGTTTTTCACTTGGAGGGTTGTATGTCTTAAGAATACTCTGACATGAAAGCTGTGAATGTTCAGCCATTGAATATATACTGAACTCCAGTGGAATTAAGTGAAATAATGATTATGGATGAAATCGCTTAATGTCTATGAAGCAGCCTTAATGTTAGTGAATAACGAAGCAATCTGCAAAATCAAAGGAGCCACATCTGCGATAATTCTCATATTATCTTCATAAAGTAATATTACAGTGAACTCACATGTATTTAGCAATTTACAAATATTACATGGCAATTTTCCAATATCTACACTACGCAAAGTCTTGCTCATTCCTATTGTCCTTCATTTGGTTGCAATCATCTCAAAATCCATCCTATTTATTCCCCTCACTATATTTTCCTCTTCTTCCTCAGCACGCTCAGGATTGAAAGTGACTTATTTCCAAATGGGGAGAGAATCCAGAAATCGGAGGTGCAAAAGGACTTGGGAGTGCTGGTGCAGGACTCCCATAAAAGTTAATTTGCAAGTCAAATCAGTAGTAAGAAGGTAAATTTATATCAAGAGGACTGGAATACAAAAACAGAGATGTAATGTTGAGGCTCCATAAGACACTGGTCAGGCCACATTTGGAGTACTATGAGCAAATATGGGCCCCATATCTAAGGAAGGATACGCTGGCTCTGGAGAAAGTTTACAAGAATGATTCCAGGAATGAGTGGGTGAGCCTATGATGAGCCTTTGACAGCACTGGGCCTCTACTCACTGGAGTTTAGAAGGTTGAGGGGGGACCTCATTGAAACTTACAGAATAATGAAAGGCATAGATAGAGTGGATGTGGAAAGGATGTTTCCACTGATGAGAGAGTCTAGGACCAGAGGTCATAACCTCAGAATTAAAGGGCGCTCTTTTAGAAAGGAGGTGAGGAGGAATTTCTTTAGTCAGAGGGTAGTTAATCTGTGGAACTCATTGCCACAGAGGGCTGTGGAGGCCAAGTCAATGGATATTTTTAAAGCAGAAATAGAAACATTCTTGATTAGAACGGGTGTCAAGGGTGATAGGGAAAAGGTAGGAAAATGAGATTAGGAGGCAGAGATCAGCCATGATTGAATGGTGGAGTAGACTCGATGGGCCGAATGGCCTCATTCTACTCCTATAACTTGTGGACATGAACTTGTGACTTGTCTCCACTCCTGTTTTGTGGATTCTGAGATGACTGATGAGGTCTATGCTGAACCACAGAGTAGAAGGGGTTGGAGGCAGATGGTGGGGCAGTTTGTGAGGAGGTGCACGCCTTCCACCGTTTATGAGTAGAATAAAGGACCTCAGTACCATCCCTATTGCTCCGACTCTACTTTCAGCATTCATGAGCAAGGGATTCCTAAAGGTCAGCAGCGATGTTATATTTTTCTCAAAGAAGCTTTGAGCTCATCCTTGAATTCTTTCCTCTAGCAACCTGATATTATCGTCCCATGATCGGGCTCAGAGCTGAGCGTCTATGTTGCGAGTCTGGTGTCAGGTATACAAAGAAGGCAACTTGCTCAATGGAATCAACTGAGTGTAATATGGGCAGGGATGTTGGAAGAGGGCAGTGATGGTTGATTTAGCCTTCCAAATAATTTGAAGGATTTTTGGAAACAGCATTGTTGGTATCTTTCTAGAGTCTTGAGATGCTTGTGGAAAGTAGTCCAGGTGTCAGAAACCTCCAGGGGGGGGTGGTCTCTTCTGCCTGACAAACAACTAATTTTATGCCAGGTGTGAGTGCAACTCATTCTGTCTTCATCTGAAAGATTAGATGTTGTCTGTGATACACACTTCTGACTTGTACCATTTGGAAAGGGAATGTCCATGTGCTTGCCTCAACATTGAGCCATGTTGTGTGATCGTGGTAATCTCTCTGGTCACTAGGTCACTAGAAAACCAAAGGGAAAGGGGTTCCAAAAGGACAAGATGGCAGCATTTCCTATTCCATATAACTCTTTCACTGGAGATAAGTGTGTGCAATGCATTCGTGGCAGACAATCCATGACCCGTGTAAGTCAATGTTTGATAATGCTATAGTTGTTCTCTTGCTGTTATATTTGACAAGAAAGAAGTCCGTGCTTGCCCTGCCCTTCGATCTCTGGTATGTCACTCCCGAAACGTCACCTATTATTTTCTCCAGAGATGCTGCCTGACCCACTGAGGTTACTCCAGCATTTTGTGCCTATGACAGTGATTTCCAGTCTTTCCTTCCGGTTGCAGTAGTGAATTGACGAAGGTGGGATTTAACACTGATTCACCAGCCATCGCAGTACTTAAAAACTCTAAACAATATTATCAAAGTATTGCAGTGTTCTCAGCGTAATTTGGACCTGATAACATTTTGTTAGCACCAAAATGGTGCAGAAGCAACAATTACCAACGATGAAATGTTATCTTCATCCCCAGAGTTTCTTGTTCCTTTTTGTCTTTCTAATGAGCTCATTTAAGTTCTTATTACTGAAACCCGCAGTGCCACAGCTCCGTGGCCCCCGCCTCCCATTTACAGATTATTTGGAATAGATTTAACCAGGTTTCCCAAGGCTCAGCCATTGCCAGTATCAGCTGAAACCGGTGGAAGGAAGTCCAGAGAATAAGGGAGCTTCAGTGATGACTCCTTCAGTGGCAAATTACTTCTTGCATTGACTTATATTTGCCACCAATCTACATGCACAGACCGATATCATCTGTTCATATGAGGCCTTTGTTAAACACCCCCCCCCAAAATAAGTAGGAAGGAACTGCAGATGTTCACGTGTGGTCACGTGTGGTCACGTGTGGCGGTGCCTAACGGCTGCAGCTCGCTGGCAGTCTGTTTGTCATTTGTCCTTTTTTTTTGTGTGTTGGTGTTGGGGTGTTTTGTTTTGGTTGTGTACGTGTGGGGGGTGGTGGGGGTGTATGTGGATGGGTGGGGGGGGGAAATCTTTCTTTTTTCAGGTCTCTTCCTCGGCCGCGGGGCCTTCCATTGCTTGGTGCGGTTCGGCCACGGGACTGAACAGTGCCCGGTGCGGCTCGGCCGCGGGGCCTTCCATCGCCCGGCGCGGCTCGGCCGCAGGACTGAACAGCGCCCGGCGCGGCCGCGGGGCCTTCCATCGCCCGGTGCGGCTCGGCCACGGGACTGAACAGCGCCCAGCGCGGCGCGGCCACGGGACTTTCCAGCGCCCGGTGCGGCTCGGCCGCGTGGACTTTCCTTCTCCTTGCAGGGGCTGTGCGGGTCGGTCGCCTCGGTAGGGGTCGAGTTGTCTGTACGTGGGAGGGGCATGGGGGAAGAGAGAGGGAAAGTTTTTGGCCTCCATCACAGTGAGGGGGTGTTTGGTGTCACTGTGATGGATGTTTGTGTTGGGGTTGTGTCTTGTGTTTTTTGTACTGTTGGCTAAGTAATCTCGTTCTGAACGAATGACAAATAAAGCTATTTTGGAATTATTATTTTTTTTGGATGTTGGTTTACACCAAGAATAGACAGCATACTCCAGCATTCTGTGTCGCCAAAATAAACCTTCCAAGGAACAGGTGCACTAGCATCAGAGAGGGTAAATCACCACGCAAGGGGGATGAGAAGGATGGGCCAGCAATATTTTATTCATTTATGTGATACAGGTTACCTGGTCATAATTGACCTTAAAGTCTTGAACTATCATAAAATGTCAGGTGAAGAGGATGGATAACATCAAATATTACAGTGGTCTGAAGTAGGGTTTTGACCCAGAGTATCACCTATCCATGTCTTCCAGAGAACAGTTAGGGGTCATGTCCATGAGAGTTGGAGTCTTTTTCGATCATAGAGCTATACGAGGAGAGATGCTTGAGATTCAAAGGGAAGAATGGGTCTTAATTTACAGGGGTCCATATTCAGTTCTGTGGTGTTACTCTTGTTGTTTGGGAGGGACCAATGTCAATTGCTCCTCAGACAAAGTCTCCAAATAGAGCATTGTTTGAAGAATGATGGCATCTAACCATCCTGACCATCAACTGCCGTTCTTTTTCCACCAACCCTATTAACCACTGGCAGATGACCCTTGCCCTGAAGTCTACCATTACCCCATGACCAGCAATCGTTCCTATTTCCCCTCTCTGTACGTCCCTCTGAGACCTGGCCGATTCACATTTTGTGCAGACCAACTGTGTGAAGGAAAAGCCTTACTTTGTGCAGCTCGTGTGCTATTGAATTTCCAAGTTGGCAAGTTTCCGAACAAAACATTTGTGAACCCATCGCCCTCTGAGCAGTTTCGGTGCCTTTTTAGGCAACGATGGAATTCGGAATAGCTCAACCTAATGTCCATGACTCATGGTACATGATTGGAAACTTTTTTTTAACTCTTAAAGAAATATATAGTGTTGCTTAGTTCGCTTTCTTGGTTTAAAAACTTTCCAGAGAAAGTTTAAAAACTATTATAATCTTCCTTTTCAAGTGTCTTTTCATGATTTTGCATAATCTATATCTACGTGTTAAAAATTCAGATATGTATATATTCATTCAGTAAACTTTTCACAAATCTATGGGCCAACCACGCAGACTGCATTCATTTCTCTTAGCCTAATTGTCTCTGAGCATGATGTGAGTCGCTGCAGGCTCTGTAGTGGAATAATTGACGTTGTTGAAGAACGACCTTGAGGTGCTGCAGAATTCAAAGGCCCTGACTGTGCCTGACCTAAATGTTTCAACAGATAAATCATTGGTAAGAATGAGTCAAGATTCAAGATTCAAGATCAAGATCAATTTATTGACATATGTACCAATTAAGGTACAGTGAAATTTGAGTTACCATACAGCCATACTAAGTGAAAAGCAACAAGCCACACAGCCACATAAAATAATTTAACATAAACATCCACCACAGCAGATTCCACATTCCTCACTGTGATGGAAGATAATAAAGTTCAATCATCTCCCTCTTTGTTCACCCGCGGTCGGGGCTGTTGAACCATCCGCAGTCACCGCAACCGGCCGTCCGAAGCCCTCGCGTCGGGATGAACGAAACTCCCGCGTCGGGGCTGTTGAAACACTCTCCGCAGCATGGAGCTCCCGAGTCGGCCTCTTCTTACCAGAGACCGCAGGCTCACGATGGTAAAGTCCACAAGCCCCGTGGTTGGAGCTCTCCACAGTTGTTCCCCGGCAAAGGATCACAAGCTCCACGGTGTTAAAGTCCACGCCGCGCCCGCGGCATGAAGTGCCGGGCCAGTCTCCAGGAAAGGCCGCCAACTCCTCGATGTTAGGCCACAGAGGGGACGGAGATACGATACAGAGAAAAATCACATCTCCGTCGAGGTAAGAGATTGAAAAAAAAGATTCCCCCAACTCCCCCTCCCCCCACCTCCCACATAAGACAAACCTAGAAACACTAAAACATACTTTTAACACATACTTAAAATAACAAAAATAGAATAAAGGACAGACGGAACTGTTGGCGAGGCAGCCATTGTTGGTGGCGCCACCCGGAGTCATTCTCTTCCCAAGGTTTGCACAAGTACAGATGTATAGACGTTCAATGCAACTGGTTGAAAGGCTTCCGAAATGAAAGCTCTATGTGGCTGGTCTGATTGTTTTTCTTCGTAGAGTCATAGAGTCATAGAGTGATACAATGTGGAAACAGGCCCTTCGGCCCAACTGGCCCACACCGGCCGACAATGTCCCAGCTACACTAGTTCCACTTGCCTGCGCTTGGTCCATATCACCTCCAAACCTGTCCTATCCATGTACCTGTCTACCTGTTTCTTAAATGATGGGATAGTCCCAGCCTCAATTACCTCCTCTGGCAGCTTGTTCCATACACCCACCACCCTTTGTGTGAAAAAGTTACCCCTCGGATTCCTATTAAATCTTTTCCCCTTCGCCTTGAACCTATGTCCTCTGGTCCTCAATTCCCCTATTCTGGGCAAGAGACTGTGCATCTACCCAATCTATTCCTCTCATGATTTTGTACACCTCTATAAGATCACCCCTCATCCTTTTCTGTGGTACTTTTCGTACCTTTTGCTCAAAACTGGACCACGTCACTCTCAGCAAGGGGTCTAGAGGCTGATGCAGTGGTGTCTGAAGACTTTAAGACTATATTCCTTGGAGTGCAGGAGATTAATTGAATTGAATTGAATTGAATACATTTTATTAGCCAAGTATGTATACATACAAGGATTTTGCCTTGGTGCTTTGCTCGCAAGTAACAACGCGATATACAGTAAACAATTAAAAATAAAACATTATAATTATAATTTAAACATGTGAAGAATGAAATAACATACCAGAGCAAAAGGAGGCTACAGACTTTTGGCAGGTAAGTGGAACTGCTCGTGGAAAAAAGCTATTTTTATGTCTGGCTGTGGCTGCTTTGACAGTCCGGAGTCGCCTTCCAGAGGGAAGTGCTTCAAAGAATTTGTGGCCAGGGTGAGAGGGGTCAGAGATAATCATTCCCACTCGCTTCCTGGCCCTTGCAGTGTACAGTTTGTCGATGGGGGGAACGTTGCAACCAACAACCTTCTTGGCTGATCGAACGATGCGCTGAAGCCTCCCAGACATCATGCTTGGTGGCTGAGTCAAACCAGACGAGGATGGAGAAGATGAGGACAGACTCTATGATAGCAGTATAGAATTGGACCATCATTGCCTGTGGCAGATTGTGTTTTCTCAGCTGCCACAGGAATTACATCCTCTGTTGGGCCTTTTTGACTATGGAGTCGATGGTGGCCCCCCATTTAAGGTCCCTGGAGATGATGGTTCCAAGGAACTTAAATGACTCCACATATGTGACTGTGGTGTTGTTGATGGTGAGTGGGGGAGAGGAGGGGGAGCTCTCCTAAAGTCTACAATCAATTCTATTGGCTTGAGAGCATTGAGCTCCAGGTTGTGGTGATGGCACCAGGATGCCAGCTGTGTCACTTCCTGTATGTAGGCAGATTCCTCCCCAGTCCAATCAGGGTTGTGTCATCCGCAAACTTGAGAAGCTTGACAGAGGAGTCTGTGGAGGTGCAGTTGTTGGTGTAAAGAGAGTAAAGGAGAGAGAAGAGCCTTGCTGTGCTCCTCTGCTGAGGGTCAGTGGGTCCGAGATGTGCTTTCCCAGCCTCACATGCTGCTTCCTGTCTGTCAGGAAGTTGATGATCCACTGACAGAGGGGTTCAGGCACAGTCAGCTGGGAGAGTTTGGAGTGTAGTAGCTCTGGCGCAATGGTGTTGAATGAAGAGCTAAAATCCACAAACAAAATCCTGGCCTAGGTTGACTGCGTCATCCACCGATCTATTGGCCCCGTATGCAAACTGCAGAGGGTCCAGCAGGAGGTTTGTGATATTTTTCAGGTGAGCCAGAACATGTCTTTCAAGGTATAGGGACAGGTTTATACCTCCTCCCTTGACTCCGTCCAAGGACCCCGACAGTCTTTTTCAGGTGAGGTAGAGGTTCACTCAGATACGTTCACCTGATACGTCACCCATTCCTTCTATCCAGAGATGCTGCCTGTCCCACTGAGTTACTCCAGCATTTTGTGTCTATCTTTGATATAAAGCAGCATCTGCAGTTCCTTCATACAGGTTATTGACTATGACAATTAACAAAATAGAGGGAGATAGAAAGGCTACAGTAATATTGACCTGAATTGAAGGCTGCTTCATGCCTTAGGATGGCCAACATTGCTCTCATTTCGAAAACCTGGGCTTTAATATTATTTTCAGGCACGTTTATAGTAAATCATCTCAGCACCTATCACGAGAGAGTTAGATATAGCTCTTAGGGCTAACGGAATCAAGGGATGTGGGGAGAAGACAGGAATGGGGTACTGATTTTGGATGATCAGCCATGATCAGATTGAATGGCGAGGCTGGCTCGAAGGGCCGAATGGCCCACTGCTGCACCTATTTTCTATGTTTATATGTTTTATCCCCAACAGCTGGAATTAATGGACTGCGTCAAGATTTACTTGGGATTTGCCTCATGTTCTTCCAGGGGCGATGACCGTGACTAAACTTTAATGGTCATGAGTGGTGACATTCTCACAGTAGATGCTACCTAAACTGCTGGTCCTGATAAGTTTGTGCACCCAATTACCAACTTTCCAATTGTTTTTGTCATTCAAAGAAAGTTCAACTAGATTCAAATAACTAAAAAAATAAAATATATCTTAAGATCCTAAAGATAATGGATTGAGAGTCAATTGACTGCTTAAGCCTGTTTCACAATTTAATATGATCACAGCTAACATGATCGTAACCTCAACACCGTATTCCCATCTTACCGTAGATAATGTTCCAGTCCCATACTCATGAAGTATGAGTCTACTTTTACCTTAAAAATATTCATACACTTTGTTTCCACCACCTTTTAAGAGAGAGACTCACCAATTTCTGAGAGATAATAATATCTCTATTTTAATTGCATGACGACTTATTTTTAAACTGGGACATCTAGAGTTGGTATAGTCATCTATATCAATAATTTGGATGAGGACATACACAGCAAGATTAGCAAGTTTGCAGATGATACAGGAGTGGGTGGTTTTGCAGATAGTAAAGATGGCTGTGAAAAATTGCAGTAGGATTTTGATCGATTGGCCAGGTGGGCTGAGGAATGGTTGATGTGTTGCATTTGTGAGGTGATGCATTTTGGGAAGTCCAACATGGGCAGGACCTACACAGTGGATGGTAGGCCTCTGGGTAGTGTTGTAGAGCAGAGGGATCTAGGAGTCCAGGTGCATAGTTCCTTGAAGGTAGAGTCACAGGTAGATCGGGTGGTCAAAAAGGCTTTGGGCACATTGACCTTCATCAGCCAGGGTATTGAGTATAGACGTTGGGAAGTCATGTTGCAGTTGTATAAGACGTTGGTGAGGCCACATTTAGAGTATTGTGTTCAGTTCGGGGCACAGTCTTATAGGAAAGGTGTTGTCAAGCCGAAAAGGGTACTGAGAAGATTTACGAAAATGTTGCCAGGACTAGAGGATGTGAGCTGTGATTCTATTCCTTGGAGCGCAGGAGGATGAGAGGTGGTCTTATAGAGGTGTATAAGATCATGAGAGGAATAGATTGGGTAGATGCACAGTCTCTTGCCCAGACTAGGTGAATTGAGGACCGGAGGACAAAGATTTAAGTTGAAGGGGAAAAGATTTAATAGGAATTTGAGGGGTAACTTTTTTACACAAAGGGTGGTGGGTGTGTGGAACAAGCTGCCAGAGGAGGTAGTTGAGGCTGGGACTATCCCAACATTTAAGAAACAGTTAGACAGGTACATGGATAGGACAGTTTTGGAAGGATATGAATCAAATGCAGGTGGGTGGGATTAATGTAGATTGGACAGGTTCGGCAGGTTGGGCCAAAGGGCCTGTTTCCACACTCTATCATTCTATGACGCTATGACTATGACTTTAACAGTAAAATAGTTATCTCTCTCAATAATGTTTCCTGCAAATGATATGCATATTTTCCACACTGTATCACTCTATTACTCTATGATTCTATGACAATAGTTCTAAATTCTTGTAAAGCGGAAAGTCCCTCTCCATATTCATCCTGTCACGATCTATCTGCATCTTATATGTTTCGATCAAAACATCTCCCATTCTTCTCAACTCAAGCAGATACAATACCAGCCTTTCCACATAACACAACCTGCACATTCTAGCTATTAGTCCAGTAAAACCTTTCTGAACTGCTTCGAATGTCCATCTTTAAATAGGAGATCAAAACTGTACAGACATGGCTTAACTACCATCCTACATAAACGAAGCATAACCTCCCTGCCATTGTATTCATTTCCCCTAACAATTAAACAATTTCACTTTGTTAGCTTTGCTAATTACTCACCCTTTTGCCATTCTAGCCTTTTGTAATTCCAGCCTTCATTACTATTTCCATATTTCTCTGCTCCACCTGACTCATCCTGCAAACAATCCCTCCTCATTTGGATCAGCCCATCACTTGCTAGGTCTGGCCCCACTCCTCCCCCTTGAAATTTCCACCAGGTATCTCCCCTCTACTCCATCAGTCTGAAGAAGGGTCCCAACCTAAAACATCATATGTCTATTTCCTTCTACAGATGCTACCTGCCCATTGAATTCCTCCAGCAAGTAGCTTTACATCTATTCTGGTTTCCTGCTAGACGGCCAATCTTTTATCAATGCCAATCCACAATAACTCATCACACATCACCTTATCATATGTCTTTTAGAAATGAGCGGCACAATGGCGCAGCAGTAGAGCTGCTGCCTTACAGCGCCAGAGACCAGGGTTCAATGGGTGTCCATGGGCGCTGCCTGTACGGAGTTTGCACGTTTTCTCCGAATGCTCCGGTTTTCTCCCATATTCTAAAGACAAGCAGATTCGTAGGTTAATTGACTTCTGTAAATTGCCCCTAATCTAGTGTACAGGGTTTGTTGGTCAACGCAGACTCGGTGGGCTGAAGGGCCTGTTTCCACGCTGTATCTTTAAAATATCACATTTGCCGTAAAGTATGGCAATTCAAAAATTGTGAATATATCATATTTGGTTATTGATTGTCAACTCAAATATGATTTATATTTGATTAGAAACTTGCAGTGTCACAATTATAGATAGGCAGAAATATATTAAAGGTTTGGAAAGTCCATTAGAGGCAGGAATGGAAAGTCCATTAGGATGATACACATGAAGAATTAAAAACCCAGAAATAGGCATTGGCAGAGTAATTGAAAAAAAGATTCAGCTTCTCAATTAACAAACAAGCAACCTTTCAAAATGTAACTGTCCCTAATGGTATCATTAGCTGAATGTAGGAAAATGGCATTCAGTAAGGCCAAAGAAGTACAATATATCTATAACCTGAAAAGAAAAACTCTTTAAGTAGTTACCTTTCTGAAGTCAAATGATTGTTCTAATTCCAGAGGTTACCCTTTTTACATCAGATAAATGGTTGATACATTTGGCCCTGATTTGGGTGAGAACCAGTTTTCTGCCTGAACACACTGTATATTTGCTGGAAATTTCATAAAGTTATCGAGTTGCACAGCATTGAAATGGGTCCCTCAGCCCAACATGTCCAGGCCGACTGTGATGCTTACCTAGCTGAATCTCCCTCATCAGGCCATATCTCTATGCTCTTTTCCCAATCTAGAATCTGCCCAAATGCTTTATAAATACTGTAATTGTACTTATCCCTAGCACTACCACTGGCCACTCATATCTATCTATCTATCTATCTATCTATCTATCTATCTATCTATCTATCTATCTATCTATCTATCTATCTATCTATCTATCTATCTATCTATCTATCTATCTATCTATCTATCTATCTATCTATCTATCTATCTATCTATCTATCTGTCTGTCTGTCTGTCTGTCTGTCTGTCTGTCTGTCTGTCTGTCTGTCTGTCTGTCCGTCCGTCCGTCCGTCCGTCCGTCCGTCCGTCCGTCCGTCCGTCCGTCCGTCCGTCCGTCCGTCCGTCCGTCCGTCCGTCCGTCCGTCCGTCCGTCCGTCCGTCCGTCCGTCCCTCCCTCCCTCCCTCCCTCCCTCCCTCCCTCCCTCCGTCCGTCCGTCCCTCCCTCCCTCCCTCCCTCCCTCCCTCCGTCCGTCCGTCCGTCCGTCCGTCCGTCCATCCTTCCATCCATCCAGCCATCCATCCATCCATCCATCCATCCATCCATCCATCCATCCATCCATCCATCCATCCATCCATCCATCCATCCATCCATCCATCCATCCATCCATACATCCATCCATCCATCCATCCATCTATCTATCTATCTATCTATCTATCTATCTATCTATCTATCTATCTATCTATCTATCTATCTATCTATCTATCTATCTATCTATCTATCTATCTATCTATCTATCTATCTATCTATCTATCTATCTATCCTCTCTCCGTCCGTCCGTCCGTCCGTCCGTCCGTCCGTCCGTCCGTCCGTCCCTCCCTCCCTCCCTCCCTCCCTCCCTCCCTCCCTCCCTCCCTCCCTCCCTCCCTCCCTCCCTCCGTCCGTCCGTCCGTCCCTCCCTCCCTCCCTCCCTCCCTCCCTCCCTCCCTCCCTCCCTCCCTCCCTCCCTCCCTCCGTCCGTCCGTCCGTCCGTCCGTCCGTCCGTCCGTCCGTCCGTCCGTCCGTCCGTCCATCCATCCAGCCATCCATCCATCCATCCATCCATCCATCCATCCATCCATCCATCCATCCATCCATCCATCCATCCATCCATCTATCTATCTATCTATCTATCTATCTATCAAACTCTGTGTCCGTGTGTATGTGTGGAAAATAGCTTTTGTCGCTCACACGGCCAAAACGGTACACCATAGCGCTACAATTTTTAGCGGGTTGTTGGCGCCAACAACCCCCTGCCGCGCCAGTTTGCCGCTGCTGCGGGCTGTTGCCGCCAACAACCCGCTGCTGCTGCTGCTGCTGCTGTCCCCAGTCCCCAGTCCCCAGTCCCCAGTCCGCAATGGAAATGCTCGCCGCCCTCAAAACGCTCCCTTCTCCCCACACACAGGTGTTCTTCTCTTCATCCATTACGCGCCCGCAGGTGGGCGTCCCTCCACCGCCCACGCCGAGGGGGAGGAGCCTGATCCCTCCTTCAATCCACAAAATAACACTCCCACACTCCCTCACCTTCTTTTCTTACACCGCCCCTTTTTTTTGCCCATTAAACATCATCACCATCTTTTTACAGGGGGAGGGGAGGGGAGGGGAGGGGAGGGGAGGGGAGGGGAGGGGAGGGGAGGGGAGGGGAGGGGAGGGGAGGGGAGGGGAGGAGAGGAGAGGGGAGCAAAGCAATCAGCCGGCAGCTGCGGCACGCATGGCAACGGCGCTGTAGGCCGCAGGCTCCGGGTTAACACTGACTCACCCGAGGAGTTTTCCTCTCATCTCCCTTTCCCATCCCATCCCCGGAGGCCGTCCCGTCCCGTCCCTCCCTCCATCCCCTCCCCTCTCCTCCCCTCCCCTACCTGTGGAAGCTGGTGTACTTGCTGTACACTGCCGTGCATCCATAGGCCGCGAAACTGGTCGGCATTATCTTTCAAAATAACAAATCCCCCACCCCCCCCAAAACCTCCTACACAAAATAAAGCGAAGTTTCCATCACGCATTTGTAATGCCTCTGGTGCCTTTTTCCTCCTCCCATTCGTTTCTCAATCTCTCTCTCTCTCTCTTGCTTTCCTTCCCCTCCCCCCCACCGGACCTCCTTTACTGATGGCGGGTTGGTGAGTAGAGACCTTGCTGTGGGTGGGTGGGGAAAGTGGGGCATTCACGTTTAAGTGCATGGCGTGAGCAGGGACGTCTTTCCCCTCTCCTCTCCATGGGCAAACGCCATATTCCAGCTCAAGGTATGGTGATGTTTGTTTTACCTTGAATACAACACAAAAGTGCTGGGCAACTCAGTGGGAAGTTGGGAAAGAATTCCCTCCAAAGATGCTGCCTAAACCACATAGTTCGTCCAGCACTTTTAAGCTCAACTCAAAATTTCCAACATCTGCAGTTCCCTGTGTTTGTCTCTCTCTTTGTTTTTCTTTTAACCTTGGCTGTACTTAGCAGGAGAGTGCGGAGGATGTAAGATAAATTGCATCTTGTTCTCATTGGAGGCCCGAACACTTGTATGTACAGAACAATTAAAAAATAATAATTTGGCATCTCCTGCCAACTCTACAATTCAATGATAGATCAGCCATGATATTATCTCTTTACAACTTGCCCTCACTAACCCTATATCGTTTCATTTGCTCCAAGTTAAATTTTGCAAGTGCTGAATTCTGTTCATGAACTTAAAATGTAGTGGTCAGTTGGAGTCACAAGAGACTGTGGGTGATGTAATTTAGAGAGAAAAAAACAGACTATTGTAGGAATTCAGCATCCGTGGCACCTCACCAGGACTGATTGGCTAGTTTTTTTTGTGCTACATGTGCTCTTTGTATTTGCATTCTTGGGCACCTGTTCATCTATACATTTGTAACATTGGGCAGTTTTTCAAAATCATTTCTGTTGGGATTGAGCAATGTTCTGAGATTTGGTTTGTTTAAAAAAGTACTGATGCAAACTGATGAAAATGCTCCCTTGAGACACCACCTGATAATTGCCACACTTTGGAAGGGTTTGGTGGTATTAGA
The DNA here is from genome assembly GCF_053455715.1 of Rhinoraja longicauda. Classification (NCBI taxonomy): domain Eukaryota; kingdom Metazoa; phylum Chordata; class Chondrichthyes; order Rajiformes; family Arhynchobatidae; genus Rhinoraja; species Rhinoraja longicauda. Next base: position 18,518,087 of record NC_135956.1, on the reverse strand, counting down.
TTAAACCTTTATAACAATACTAAAAGTATAAACAATAATAAGTGTAATCTTATAAGAGTGGTATTCTTTAAAAAACCTTTTCAGTTATTCAAAGTTCAATAGTTAGCAAAAAATATGATTTAAATATATTTTAAAAAACCAAAATTAAACGCAAACCAAATTTTAACTTTTAGTATAAATGTCTGTTCAAATGTTTCTGGTTTTATGTATTTCCTTTTTTTCATTCTACCCCTTCCCTTGTTATCACCTATCCTTGTGCTTTAACTCTTTTCTATATTTCTTAAATTCATTAGTTTTAACAAAAATCTTAATTTCACTGACTAAACAACTGACAAAACCTCCGTTGTTCTCAAGACAGACAACTGCACATTTCCACTGTAAGTGTTTACTGACATCATCCACAGACCGATAAAACGCTCTCAAAAGGTACGTCCAATATTCTTTGCTCTTCCATGACAGAGCAGATAGCTTCTCTTTGTTAGTTCTTCAATCAGTTTTAATGCTGAATATAGATAATATCTAAAGTTTCAGGAATACAGGCCTAGCCAACACAACTACCCACTATAGTCCCAAATCATCGTTGCTAATTAGCATTTTATGCCACTCCAAGGTCTTATTTCCTTCCTGGTTTACTTACCGGCACTGAACAGAATAATCTAGAAGAGAGTGCACGCATTAACTTTAGAGTTGTATCCTTGAAGTTATGGCAAAAATCCATTTGACCTTTTTATATATTTTGCCTTTCCACAAAGGGTTCTTCAGTTAGATTCTTGCTCGTCCATAGTTCTTGTCGTTTTGGGAAAAAAAATCTGTGGTGTTTAATTAGAATCCAAAATGGATGACTCCACATTCAATGCTGAACTCCATTGTCATCGTTTTCATCACTCCCAATTTGTTAATACCGTTTCTCAATTTTCTGTTTCTATCTACACTATTTACTGCATGAGGGTGTTGATCTGAAAAGTCACCTATCCATATTCTCTTGAGATGCTTGACTCACTGGGTTACTTCAGTATTTTTTAAATCTTTCTTTGGTAAATCAGCATCTGCAGTTACTTGTTATTACACTATTTACTGTTAGCAATGTCATTAAAAGGTTTCACTGGATTGGGAACTATCCAAGTCTGCAAGAAATTGCAGTGAGGTGGGGATATAGTCCAGTCCGTCACGCAAACCAGGCTTTCCGCCTCTGACTCCATGTGCACTTCACGCAACCTCGGAAAAGCAGCCAATGTAATCAGAGACTTGTCTCACCCTGGTCATTCCTTCTTCTCCCTGCTCTTTTTGGGCAGATCCCCATCTGTTATCAGGATTCTGAATAGTCCTTCCATAAGCTAGGGCACTGTCCGATTCACCTCTACTACTTGAGATGTGACCTCTACTACTTGAGACTGCTTCTCCATCAGGTAAAAGGGCCAGTATCCTTCGATTCATCGAGAACACATGACGGACATATTCTTCCTTCCTTCAAAGACGTCCGCATAGAAAGAGGTTTGTTGCAAACTGACAACCATTGGCAACAGACAATGGAAGATGCTGAACGGACAAGACTCCCCGAAGCAATGAGAGATTTGTTTGTTTTGCTGACGATTGCTGAGATCAACACTTCTCGACAATTATGGGATCGCTTCAAGAATTCAATGTCTGAAGATTACCTTCAAAGAGAATGGAGAACAATCGATGATCCAAATATCATGATTGATGAGAGGCATCATGATCAGGCTGTGTTGTATATTCAAGACAAGCTTGTGAATTACAACAAGACACTGGGATACTTTCATGTGCCACTACCAAGACATGGAAGGATGAACCTTGATGGTGACAATCCAGAATTGCTGAGTGAACTGCAGTACAATAGACCTGAACAACAGTGATTTGTTGAAGAGAAGGAGCCTCTGCTGAATGCTGAGCAAAGAGCAGTGTATGACCATGTGTGCAGCTGCTTGGAAAGGAATGTTCCTTCAATGTTTTTCCTTGATACACCAGCAGGAATGGGCAAAACAATTCTCACCAATTTGATCCTGTCCAAAGTTCGAGGTCAAGTTGATATTGCTTTTGCTGTAGCATCCTCTGATATAGCAGCTACATTGATGCCTGGTGGAAGAACTGCACATTCTCGATTCAAGATACCCATCGAAGTGAACGATAATACAATGTGCAACATTGAGAAGAACTCCAACATGGTTCATTTGATCAGGAGTGTGAGACTGATTGTTCGGGATGAGTGCCTGATGATTAGGAGGGAGAGCTTTGAAGTGGTGGACAGAACTCTTCGACATCTATGCAAAAAGAACGATGAGCCTTTTGGCGGCATTCTTACCTTTTGTTGTGGCGATTTTCACCAACTCCTTCCTGTTGTGAAAAGGGGAAATGATGCTGATGTTGAAAATTCCTGCATCAAGAAATCCTATTAACGTTCAAATTGTTATATTTTGTTATTCACATTTTAAACTTTAATAAATCCCTTTTCCACTTGCTGTGCCTGTCAGCCGCCCATGCGCAGTAATACCTCCATGTTCCACGTCACCATGGAAACCCGACGGGCGGGAATGGCGGCGGCGTCAGAGAGCCCCGAAGAATGGAGGGAGGAGATAAGGGGGGATGGAGTGGGTGATTGGGGTGTGGGAGGGGAAGGGGGGGAGTGGGTGGGGAAGAAGAGGGGTTGAGGGGATGGAGTGAGGGAGGGGAGGGGAGGGTGCTAGACCAATGCAGAAAAAAAACAATTTTAAAGAAAAATCGCGATTTTCATTGAGATTTTTTTTTTTTTTCTCAAAGGCATTTATTTTAAAGAAAAAAGTGCGATTTTTCCAAACATCACAATGGCGACCCAATGAGTTATGGGCCCAACGGGTCCACTTGGTCTAGTAATTTATGAATGTTTAACTTTTACACACACACATACATATATATAGACACACACGCACACACACACACACACACACACACACACACACACACACACACACACACACACACACACACACACACATATATATAAAGATAAACATATATATACTATATATATGTGCGTGTGTATATATATATATGTAAACATGGTATTCTTTAAAACCCATAATAAACAGTAAAAAATGGTGTGTGTGTGTGTGCGTGTGCGTGTATATATATATATATGTGTGTGTGTGTGTCTAACTAATTACAGTTATATACACATATATATATATTTTTTTTTTTTAAATTAAATTACTGTTTATTATAGGTTTTAAAGAGTACTATGTTTACACATCTGTTGTGCTGCTGCCAATAAGAATTTCATTGTTCCATTTTGGGGCATATGACAATAAAGTACTTGTGGCTCTTGACTTGACTCTTCCCACTCGAGTGTTGGTGTGGATCAAGTGCACCTCTTCCCCCACACTATCACAATTACAGCCTCCCACCGTTCCAACTCCACGTGCCCAGTGTAGAATCATCTCCAGAGCATTATTGGTGAGGGAAGCAATCTAATACATGCTGGCAGATCAAATAGTTAACATCATTTAGGCCTTAACCCCTCACCAACTCAACCTCATGTATCAGATCCTCTGGCTCCAACACATGTGGCAGCTGCATCTGTTCCCAGGTCCTGCTGAATTTCCAGCAGACTAAAAAAGACACGGGAGTAACTCAATGGGTCAGGCTGCACCTCTGGAGAACATGGATCGGTGATGTTTCAAGTTGGGACACTTCAATGGACCCTTCAAGGGTCCCCACCAGAAACGTCTCATATCCATGTTCTCCAGAGGTGCTGCCTGACCCATTGAATTACTCCAGCACTTTGTGTCTTTTTATGTAATCCAGCATCTGCAGTTCCTTGTGTTTCCAGTAAACTAATCCCCTCTTTCCATCATTATTCTGCTGCCTGCTCAGACTATGATTTTTATGGCTGAATAGTGATTCCCACTGCCCTCTGGTGGTGTACATATATAATTATATCTCGTTTTGGTCTTCAGGCAGATTCCTGTTCATTCCCCCACTTTACTTCCCAGTCTTCCAAATGCAGAGCTGGCTTTTGCTATCCTGTTAAAAAGATAGACAGTGCAGATGTAACTCAATGGGTCAGGCAGTATCTCTGGAGAAGATGGATAATAATAATAATAATAATACATTTTATTTATATAGCGCTTTTCATATACTCAAAGACGCTTTACAGAGATTTTGAGAACATAGGGAAATTAATAAATAGATAAATAAGTAAATAAATAAATGAACAGAGAAAGGAGACAGAAGGTGAGGTGACCTTCAGTGGTTGAAGGCAGTACTGAACAGGTGAGACTTCAGCGATGTTTTGAATGTGGTGAGTGTGGGGGAGTCTCTAACGGTTTGGGGTAGTGAGTTCCATAGGGTGGGAGCAGCGATGGAGAAAGCCCTGTCCCCCCAGGATCTGAGTTTAGTCCGGATGTGGGGGGATAGGAGATTGGCAGCGGCAGAGCGGAGGGTGCAGGTGGGAGTGTGCCTGTGGAGGAGGTCGGTCAGGTAGGATGGATAGAACCCTTTTTCATACCTGCTATCTGGTTGTTGACCTCATCATTAATGTTGACTGACCTTCAGAGAGTGATGTCAAGGTGTGTGAAATTATCCACTAATGAACACTTTTGATTTAATATGGATATGAATCATCTGCAGGCAGATAAGAATTTGTCATGGCATCATGTTCAGCACTTACTTCGTGGGCTGAAGGGTGTTTCCAGTGCTGTACTGCACAATATTCTATGTTCTCCAGACCAACCAGAAAGTATCCGGTGCTGTTGTCATCCCATCTTACTCTCCGCTTGTAATACGTGAACACTGCCCGACAGAAATGAAAGACAGCTAAACCATTTCCACATGTGGACACAAAGTGCTGGAGCAACTCAACGGGTCAGGCAGCATCTTTGGAGAACATGGACAGGTGACGCTTCGAGTCAGGAAGAAAGGTTCCAACATAAATATGGACAACACCTGTCCATGTTCTCCAGAGCTGCTGCCTGACCCACTGAGTTGCTCCAGTACTTTGAGTCCTTTAGCGTAAATCAGCATCTGCAGTTCCTAGTTTCTCCACTTCCACATGTCCTGTCTGTGCCGAATACTTCATACAAAGAGACAAAGACAAGATTCCAGGCGGAATCACATAATCTGTTCCAGACAAACCTCCCCAGCATCTGCACATTGCTGAAAGAACAGCAAATCAGATGGGCAGGACATGTCAGCAAAATGTCCAAAGATGGAAGATCAAAGCAGCTAGTTTATGTGGAGCTGACTTCAGCATTGATACATGCCACTGGGAACATCAAGCATTGGATTCTCCTCTTTGGCCTACCTCCATAAAAAACGGTCCTCATTCATATGATGAAGATAGAATGGAGGAAGTAAAGATGAAAGAAGAATCTCAAAGCTCAAGAACCATTGATGCAATAGCATCCTTACACTTCTGTCACCTTCATGGAAGAAACTTTCAAAGAGTCATAGAGTCATAGACTCAAACAGCAAAGAAACCGGCCCTTTGGCTCAACTTATCCATGCTGACCAGGAAGCCCATCTATACCAGTCCATATCCCGCTAAACTTTTCATATCCATGTACATGTCCAAGTGTCTTATAAATGTTCTTATTGTACCTGCCTCAAATACCTCCTCTGGGAGCTCATTCTACATACCCACCACCCTCTGCACCCGTTCCAATTTAATGACATTCTTCCTATCGCTCGATGACCAGTCATTTCCTCTTCTCCCCTCACCCATCAGGAGAGAGGTATGGAAGATTGAAAATGCATAACTCCAGATTCAGGTACAGTTTCTTCCCAGCTATTATCGGGCAATGGAACGGTCCTCTCATCAGCTAAAGTGCGGTCCTGACCTTTTATCTATCTCATTGGAGACCTTTGAACTATCTTTAAATGGACTTTATTGAACGCACTAATTGTTGTACCCTTTACACTTTATCAGTGCGCTATGGACAGCTTGGTTGTATTTATGCATAGTCTTTTCTTTGACTGGATAGCATACAAACAAAAGCTTTACACTGTACCTCGGTACACGTGAGAGTAATAAACCAGACTAATCTAAGTGAAAGTTGAACACAATACTTCAAATGCGGCCTCACTAATGTCTCGTACAACTATAAGAGGATGTCCCAACTTCTATACTTAACCTGTAGGAAGGAACTGCAGATGTTGGTTTAAACTGAAGATGGAGTAACTCTACGGGTCGAACAGCATCCCTGGAGAAAAGGAATGGATGACATTTCGGGTCGAGACCCGTCATCAAACTGAAGAAGGGTCTTGACCCGAAACATCACCTATTCCTTTTCTCTAGAAATGCTGTCTGACCCGCTGAGTTACTCCAGCTTTTTGTGTCTACCTTCTATACTCAATACCCTGATTCATGGAGTCCAATATACCAAAAGACTTCTTTACCATCGGACACCACTTCCAGGAAATTATGAACCTGCACTCTTGGATCCCTCTGCTCTGCAACACACCCCATAGCCCTAACAGCCACTGTGTATGTCCTGCCCTGGTTTGACTTCCCAAAATCCAATGTCTCACGAGCGGCACAGTGGCGCTCTACAGTAGAGTTGCTGCCCTACAACGCCAGAGACCCAGGTTCCATCCCGACTACATTCTCCCCCTGACCTGCATGGGTTTTTGTCCAGGTGCTCCAGTTTCCTCCCACACTCCAAAGACGTACAGATTTGTAGGTTAATTGGCTTCAGTAAAAAGATTGTAAATTGTCCCTTGCGTGCAGGGTAGTGCTACGGTATGAGACGATCGCTGTTCGGCGCAGACTCAATAGGCTGAAGAGCCTGTTTCCAAGCTGTATCTCTAAATTAAATGTAATACTTTGAATTCCATTAGCCATTCTTCAGCCTACTTGCCCAGCTGATCAACATGCTGCTGTCATTTATGATAAGCCTCTTCACTCAATACAACCAACTTTAATATCATCTTCAAATGTACTATTCTTGCCTTGCACATTCTCATCTAAATCGGTGACATAAACTATAAACACCAACAGGGCCTTGCACCAATTCTTGAGGCACACCACTAGTCGCAGGCCTCAAGATCGAAAAGCAACTTTCGAACACCACCCTTTGAGGTCAATTCTGTATCCAGGCAGCCTGCCCTCTCTATGCCGTGCGATCTCACCTTCCAGAACATGTGGAACCTTATGCAAGGCCTTCCTGAAGTCCACATAGACAACGTCTGTGGCTTTGCACTGGTCAACCCTCTTGGTTACTTCCTCAAAAACCTCAATCAAGTTTGTGAGACATGATCTCTCACATACACAGATGCGCAGAATCTCTAGCCCAGAGTAGGTGAATCGAGGACCAGAGGACATAGGTTTAAGGTGAAGGGGAAAAGATTTAATACGAATCCAAGGGGGAACTTTTTCACCCAAAGGGTGGTGGGTGTATGGAACAAGCTGACAAAGGAGGTAGTTGAGGCTGGGACTATCCCAACGTTTAAAAAGCAGTGAGACAGGTACATGGATAGGACAGGTTTGGAGGGATATGGACCAAGTGTAGCTGGGACATGTAGGCCGGTGTGGGCAAGTTGGGCCGAAAGGCCTGTTTCCATACTGTATCACTCTATGACTCTATGAAGCTATTAAAAACCATGTTGACTATCCATAATCAGTTTCCATTATCCAAATGTATATCGAAATCTTATACCCTTAGAAACCTGTCCAGTAACTTACCTGCCACTGATGTTAGGCTCACTGGGCTATAGTTCCTATGCTTTTTATCATGGCAACCCTTCTTAAATAGAGGCATAACATTAGCCAATCAGTACATTTTAAATGCAAATATTAATATAACTATATGATCTAAACATATCCAGCAAAAAAATTAATGCAGGCACCCGAAGAACACCTTACCTAGCATTTTCAGTTTTTATTTCAGATTTTAAAAACTTTTATTTCCCAATTTTATCGTTTTTGTTGGGGGTGGGGGTTACATGAATGTTTACTCAACTTAATTCAAAAAATTAATTTAGTTATTGAATATGTTGTTGTTTTTGTGAATTATTTCTTAAAAACTGGCAGTCAGGGGATGTGAACGATATGTGACTTGCGGAGAGAATGAATTTAAATCAAAATCTATAATACCATTCCCCAATGATAAATGTAAGCCCTTTTAGAAAACAATAGGATGAGAATGGTAGTGCTGTGTACAAACATGAACAAGGAATGATAGAATACTGGAGAAGATTAAAATGAAAGTGGAGGAGTAGGAAAGAACTGCCCTCTCTCTCCAGACATGCTGCCTGTCCCGCTGAGTTACTCCAGCATTTTGTGCCCACCTTCAAAATGAAAGTGGAGATGGATGCAAAAGGTGGAGGTTGTGGAAAAGTAAACAAGCCTGATGTTTCTAAATGTATTACCTGTGCAATACTGCATCGCTGCATTGAGGATAAAATCTTTTCACAAGCCCTGGTTCCTCGCGCTGGAACAATATGGCCACACAGAATTGATTCATAACAGATCCCGAGAGATTGTATTATCTGGCGCCTCCCTGAAAAGTATTTCAAACTGCCCTTCAGCATTCTGCAACAGTCCTGGGCAAGTGAGCATTGAAAGACTTCCTTGCCAACAAAAACCGGAGAGTATTGACAGCAGTTACTGTCCTGAATGTAAGTCCAATGTGCTTCAGATGTTTGCATTCCTGAAGGACTCACATGGTCACACAAGATAATGAGGACATGCCTGGGCTATGTGGGTATCTGTTTTCCACTGAACGATCGGTTACACAATATTTGCAGCATGTACACTTATGTATTACAGATTTAGTCGGTGTACTTTGAGTAGCCTCGGCCAACTACAGTGTGTTATGCAGAAGGAATACACCACACCACTCCAAAGACGCGCAGGTTTGCAGGTTAATTGGCTTGGTAAAATTATCCCTAGTGTGTGTAGGATAGTGTTAGTGTGCGGGGATCTCTGGTCAGTGTTGACTCGGTGGGCCGAAGGGCCTGTTTCCGCACTGTATCTTTAAACTAAACTAAGGTATGGGGTGATAGAGATGGAAAGAATTCAAACTTAACCTGGTGGTACACAAAGTGCTGGAGCAACTCAGCGGGTCAGGCAGCATCCCTGGAGAACATAAACAGGTGATGTTTCGGCTCAGGATCCTTTTGGAGCACATGTTCTCCAAAGATGCTGCCTGACGCTAGAGTTGTTCCAGCACTTTATGTCCTTTTGTGTAAACAAGCATCTGCAGTTCCTTGTTTCTAAATGTAACCTTGTGATAGATTTCCAATCAACTAGGCTATTGTGTTCTTAAATGAGTTCAATATATTGTGTGTATCCAGCCAAGTAAAGGATAATGCATTCAAATCCTGAATAAGACACAAAGTGCTGGAATAACTCTGCGGCTCAGGCAGCATCTCTGGAGAACATAGTTAGGCGGCATTTTGGGTAGGGCCTCTTCTTCAGACTGATTGTAGAAAGGGTGAAGACCCGTCTCTCCTCACCCGCCTATAGGCCAAAGTAACGGGCCACCCTACCCAATCGCGTGACCCCATACTGACCAGCGCACCCACCACTGTCCCTCCCGTCACCGCCTGTCTCTTTTGGTAATCCAGCCTCTGCATCTCCTTCTAGAAACAAGGATCTGCGGATGCTGATTAATACACAAAAGGACGCAATGTGCTGGAGTAACGCAGCAGGTCAGGCGGCATCTCTAGAGGACATGGACAGGTGATGGTTCGGCTCGAGTCCCTTCAGTTCCTTGTGCCTGTACTCATTAATTATGCCTTGTAGATGGTATAGTGGCTTTGGAGTGGCAGATAATTAGTCTGCGACCTGCTCATTTAACCACGGTATTTATGTGTCTGGCCTTTTGGACTTCTGGTCAATCATAATTCCCAAGGTGTTTTTGCCCTGGACTAGAAGGCCTTGGGCCAATGCTCCGATGAGGTCTGGAGCCAAGTGACCCTGGTCAAACCTAAAGTGGATGTCAATGAGTAGATTATTGGTGAGTAAGTATTCATCTGACAGCTGTGTTGAGCACTGTTGAAGACTGAGAGGAGACTGATTGAACAGTAATTAGACAGATTGGGTTTGCCCTGTTTTCTGTGAACAGCACATATTGGACCATTTTCATGTTGTGCAGTCGATGCCAGCATTTTAATTTTATTGGAACAGCTTGGCTTCAAACAGCCAGTTCTGTAGCATAAATCTTCAGTACTCGAGCAGTCTCACAGTCTTTGCTGTATCCATTGCTCTCAGCTGTTACTTCATATCCCGTGGAGTGCATCAAATTAGCTGCAAACTGACTTCCATGATGATGGAGAACTCGGGAGGAGCTGAGAGAGACGAGCTTTGCTGAACAAATGCTTCGAGTTTGACTTTAGCAATTACATTCTAGTCCCATCATCATTGAGAATGGGAATGTTCTCACAATTTGTTTCCCCTGTTTAATTGCTCACTCCTATTGACCGCCTGTCACAAGTGGTTTTTGGAAAGGCATATAGATAGGCAGGGAATGGAGGAATATGGATTAGGAGCAGAGTTTCTGTCACCTGGCACATCGATTCTGGTCTGACATTCGTTTGTAGCTGAATGTTCTGCATTCTCCCCGAAACCATTGACGTCCTTACTAATCAAGAACCTACCAATCCCTGCATTAAAAATACCCAAAGCCTCCACCGCCATTTGCGGCAATGAATTCCACAGATTCACCGCCCTCTAGCTAAATAAATCCCTCCTCTTCCCCATTCTAAAGGTACTTCCTTTCATTCATTCATCTAAACTCCAGCATGTACAGGCCCAGATGTTAACCCAATCATCTCTGGGATCATGTTCATAAGCCTCCTCTGGATCCTCTTCAATGCCGGCACACCCTTCCTCAGATATGGGTCCCAAAATTGCTCACAATATTTCAAATGTGGCCTGACCAGAGCCTTATTAAGTCTTACAATTACACCCGAGAGGTGACCTAGGTGGCAGGGTGCACTTAAAGCATCCTTGAAGAAGTGCAACATCTCCAGTGCTTACTGGAAATCTCTGGCCCACGACAATTCGAAGTGAAGTAAAACAATGCTACTAAGAACCTTGAGACCATACAGTGATTGTACACAGAGGCCCATATAAATGGAGCAAGTAGCGCACAACCTCACAATTAACCACTCATCCATCCCATCAGAACCTCCTATGTGGGAATCTGCAATTCCCCACGTTGTCCTCACCAGCCACCTTAGAACCTACAAAACTAAAGTGTATCTATGAATGGCTTGATTGTAATCGTGTATTGTCTTTCCGCTGACTGGTTAGCATGCAACAAAAGCTTTGCACTGTATCTCGGTACACGTGATAATAAACTAATGGAAGTTAACTAAACTAAGTCACCTTTCATCATGGGGTACAGAAGAAGATGAAAGAAGAAGAAAGAAGAAAGCAGTTTTTGATCTGAGTTAATTTTAACGTATTTAATTGTTAATTTGAATGCTTTAAATAGCCTTTTAGTTTTTTTCAGTGTTTTATTTTAAGTCCTTTTTTACATTTTGAAGCCGCTATTTTTAAAAATGTTTAATGTACTTCTAAATTTTTTATGGTAGGTTTAAATTGAATCATTTTAAAATATTTTTCACTGTCAGGAGTTGTCACACAACCGTTTAATCTTTTCTTTCCGTCCTACTTGGACCCCTTCTTTAACTCTTTCTCCACTGCATCGGTGCTGCTTCCTGCTTTCATGCAGAATTCAAAAATGTAATTTGCTGCTAATATCCACACTGCTCTCATTATATCATGTTGCATCTCTGATTCTAAGTTTTGCCTCACTGTGTCACTCTATCTTAGGAGGTTGGCCTACCATCAGCATCTACTACAAGCATGCATGATCCCACAGCTCGCTCACCCATGCTTTATCCCACCCCGATTCCTGTAAGAATATCATTCAATTTTCCCTGTTCCTCCATCTCTGTCCATCTTCTGCATTGAGAAGACCTTCCAGACAGTTTTCTCTGAGGTGCCTTCCTTCATTCTTAACTCTAGCCTCCCTCTAACATCGTTGACTGAATCTTTGACCATCTCTGATCCATTTCTTACACCTCTGCTCTCACCCGCTTTCCTCCTGAACAGAGCCTAAAGAAGGGTCTCGGCCCGAAACGTCACCCATTCCTTCTCTCCTGAGATGCTGCCTGACCCGCTGAGTTACTCCGGCTTTTTGTGAGAGCCAAAGCCAAGATCTGGACCACACCTTCCTCTCTGCATTCAATGGATTATCCTTTGCAATTTGTACCATTTTCAACGATATTCCACCACAAGAGACATACTTGGCCTCCCCTCCCCTTTTTGCATTACAAAGGAACTGTTCCTTTAGTTAACTGACTCCCCACCCTGTCTTGTGGAATTTTCCCCTGCAACCAAAGAAAATGTCATACTTGTCTTTTTACCTCTTTACACCATGTGCCCAGTCTATCTACGGCCCTCTGCACTGCTATAGCATTGTAGGCTTGGGTAGCATCGTGATGCAGCTGATAGAGCTGCTGGCTCACTTGTTGCTTAAAGGCATGGATGACTAGTCCAAAAGAACTGAGGGCCTGCAAGATTATTGGGACCCCACTTTCTCTTGTAATGCATTCTGCTGACCCAAAAACTCTTTATAGATGGCTGTCTTCTCGCCCCCTCGGGCTAGATAATTCCATGTTGCACTTTAGTCAGTCACAGCTATCACATTCTTGAAAGGGAATATTTAAAATGTATTCATGGACTGCCAGAGTATATTTGTTCATATAATATACATTAGAAACTAGCTTCTTGTTTTCTTGTAGTTATCATTAGCTAACATGCTGAACTAGAAATATTGTACATAATCATTTTGTATGCTTTTATATTTGCATTTTATTACAACAAAACTGAACACTTGATTAATTTTTTTTTAGTTTGATTGAAACATTTAATTTTATTCTTTCTCAAAGAGGTCTAGCAGTAAAAAAAAACTACCTACGACAAAACTAACAGTGCTGCCCTGATGTCATTGTCAATGATGGAGCTTGATCATCCCTAATTGATCTTTACACCAACTGTCTTAAAGCATCAGTGAAATGTCTGTGAATGTTTGGGATTTAGACTTCTTAGACTTTAGAGATATAATGCGGAAACAGGCCTTTCTGCCCACCGAGTCTGCACTGACCAATGATCACCCCATAAACCAGCACTATCCTACACACTCGTGACAATTTACAATTTGTTTTTACCAAAGCCAATTAACCTATAAATCTATACATCTTTGGAGTGTGGGAGAAAACCAGAGCACCCAGAGAAATCCCACGTGGTCGCAGGGAAAATGTACAAACTCCGTACAAACAGCACCCATAGTCGGAATCGAACCCGGGTCTCTGGCGCTGTAAGGCAGCAACTCCACTGCTGCGCCACTGTCTTGTTAGATTTTGTGAGATCCTTTGTAAGAAGAAAGTATAATTAAATGACAGAGCCCTTAGAAACATTGATATACAGAGAGATCTTGGGGTGCAATTCAATAGCTCCCTGAAAGTGGGAACACAGATACATAGGCTTCCAAGAAGGCAGAAGGCCTTCGTTGGTTATAGCATTGAGTATAAAAGTTAGCAAGTAATGTCATAGAAAACATTGGTTAGGCTACATACGGGGTATTGTGCGCAGTTCATTACTGGTCATTGCATTATAAGAAACATAGAGGTCTAGGAGAGGGTGGAAAAAAGGTTCACGAGGATATTGCCTGGATTAGAGAGTATTCGCTAATACTCTCTAAGAGATCTAATCTAAAAGACTGGACAAACTTGGATTATCTTCTCTGGAGCATCAGAAGCAGAGGGGCAACTAGATAATGGTGTATAAAATTTTGACAGCATAGAGAGGGTAGATAGTCAGAATCTTATTCCCAAGGTTGAAATATTGAATACTAGAGGAATCAGCTTTCAATAGAGAGGGAGAAAGTTTTAAGGAGATTTACAAGGCAAGATTTTTACACAGAGAATGGTTGCTGCCTGGAAAGGGTTACCAGGGGAGATGGTAGAAGCAGATATAGTAACATTTAAGAGACATTTACACAGGCACATGAAGAGGCAGGGAATGGAGAGATTTAACTAAGATAGACACAAAGTGCTAGGGTAACTCAGAGGGGCAGGCAGCATATCTGGAGAAAAAGGATGGGTGACATTTTGGGTCGGGACCCTTCTTCATCCTTCAGAGATGTAACTAAAGGACATGCAGATGGGATTTCTTTGAATACGCGTTGTGGTCAACACAGAGATCATGGGCCAAGTGGTTTGCTGCAGCGCTGTATTGATGTTTGACAATGTTCTAATATCTTGGTAACCATGGTGATGGGGATTTTATCAGGAGCAGTGACTCAGGCCTTATTAAAAACATCGATTCTCGGGTTTGGACATTGCCAGTAAGACGCCGCATTTGTTGCTCTCTCTAGGAAACCTTTTCGCTTCTCTTCATGATTTGAAGGATCTTACATGGTGTTGCATGGGGAGGAAGTTTAATGAGAAAGAAGGAATATTGATATAAGAGTCACATCAGTCCAAGTTTCAGGCTTTGATGCATGTAGCAAAGGACTTTCTACTATTTCTAGGACTGTAATTAGGAATAAACCCTGTGAAATTACCAATGGATCTTTCCACTTGCAAAAGACTGTAAACTTCACCTTACCTCCAGCGTTCAATTCTTTTGAGTATATTTGAATCTAAGTAATCGTTAGACCTTGTGCTCAGTGTACAGGAATAATCCAAACTGAATGCCATTGACCATTTACTGATGGATAAGTGTTTCTCGATTGCATCCTTTTCTCACATTTCACTGACAATTGAGAGGAAGGAAGGTTATTTGTTGATTTAAATTTATTTTGCTTTCTGTAACCCCTGAGCAATTTTCCACTGTTGGTGAGATGCCAGAGTTAATTTTGTACTAAAATTAATGATCTAATCCATTCATTGTAAGAATCCTTAGCTATAACTTCAATGGGCATCTGGTGTTTAGCATGCATTAAGTCACACACTATAACTTGCCCAGTGGAGTGGCCAGATTCCTATATCTGCAGCACGTGTTTTGCCAAGGCTATTATGCCTTTTGCTGAGGTGCATATCGCAAAGGCTAATACTCTTTCCATGACAATTATTTTCACCCTTTTCTGATACCATTTAGAGTGAATTGAATTAGCTAAAGACCAAAGAAGGGTCTCGACTCGAAACGCCACCTATTCCTTCTCTCCAGAGATGCTGCTTGACTCACTGAGTTACTCCAGCATTTTGTGTCTATCTTTGGCAAAAGACTGGCTTCAGCAATGACAGGGACAGAAAGTAAACCAAACTGGATCATCCACTTGGCACTTATGGCTGAAGGTGATGTTGAATGCTTCACCCTTGGTTTTCTCAGCCGTGTGCTTTTTCAAAACAAAATTATCTTTTCTGGATCTGAGTTTCATTGCATCTCAGAAGGAAAGTGTAGGCCATTTAGTAATGAGATGGGAAGGAATTATTTCACTCAGAGTCTAGTAAAGCTTTGGAATGTTCTCTTGCTGAGGAGCGTGAAGATTCATTCAATGAACATGTTAAAAAATGAGATCAGTAGATGTCTGGATGTTGAGAGAATCAAAGAATATGGGGGTTGGGCAAGAAAATGAAATTAAAAGAGAAGATTGACCATAATCCAGTTTAATGAGAGGTTCAAAGAGCTTCTCCTATTCCATATGTTATGTTCTGTTTAACTCTGGATTCTACATTTACAGGACCTCAAATATTTAAAGCATTTTGGTTCCCCGAATATTTTAAGTGTACATGACCTGGTTAAAACAACTAAAACTCAATCTCATTTGACAATGTTGTGTTATTCAGCTAGTCATTTTAACTGAATTTTACTTTTTATTGGCGTGGACTTCTATCTAATTTTATAATTTGGTATTATTTTTAACTATTTTGAAAAATAAATCTATGCTGAATAACCAAGCATAAGTTCACCTGCTCGCTAATTTATCAATTTGCCATTTTGTTTCGTTTTATTTGGATTGATATTTCCGTTCATGCCTAATTAAGCAGAGCTTAATGCAATGTTTCCAATGTAATCACCACTGTTGCCATATTTTAAGGTTTGGAAATATTTCATTAACCTCATTTATTATTTGTTTACCTGTGCTGGATGTTCATATTTTGGCATTTACAAAATTTTTTCAATTATTTAGAAATGAATCATTTTGGAGTCTGATAGGACCACAGAGAGTGGCATCTCTGGTAATGGAGCAGAACAAAAATAATATTCATTGAGATAACATCTCAAAGTAAAACAGACCTGGGCATTTCCATATCTGCTTCTCTCTTACACTTCACAGTCAACCACATGGAAAATAGTGATACGTCTTTCGAAGAAGAGGTCAGCTTGATTGAAAGCTTGATTGAATGGTAAGAAGGGTTTTCCATTCTTTCAGCTCTTGTCTGCGAATTTAGACTCCAATGATCTCTGTTCAAAAACAACTGATTAAGCTTGTCTAAAACAAGTTCTGATTTTAGTTTAGTTATTAGTTTAGTTTATTGTCACATGTACAGTGAAAAGCTTTTGTTGCATGCTAACCAGTCAGCGGAAAGACCGATACATGATTACAATCGATCCATTTACAGAGGATAGATACATGATAAGGGAATAACGTTTAGTGCAAGGTAAATTCAGCAAGTCTGATCAAGGATGACCCGAGAGTCATCAAAGGGGTGGATAGTAGTTTAGAGATAGATGGTGGTAACAGGCCCTTCGGCCCACTGAATCCATGCTGACCAGCAATCACCCATACACTAGTTCTATCCTACACACGAAGGACAATTTACAGAAGCGAATTAACCTACAAACCTGCACGTCTTTGAAATGTGGCAGGAAACCGGAGCACCCGGAGAAAAACCACCAGGTCACATGGCGAACTTACAAACTCCTTACAGGCAGCACCCGTAGTCGGGATCGAAGCCGGGTCTCTGATGCTGTAAGGCAGCAACTCTACCGCTGCGCCACTGCGACACCCAACGCTGTTTTATTTAAAATTCTATAATGTAACTGGTAATGGAGATGTTTTGATTGAAACCACCTTTTGTACTTTTATGATGCCTCGGAGTAAGTATGCTGAATTTCAACACTTCAACACTTGAATCGTGGACTCCCTGTGCCTTGAGGCTGTCCCCTTGTGTCTGCTAAGTTCCTTCACACTCTGCTATGCTCTTTGTTCTGCACCAGCTCATCGTGCCATAGGAAAGATTAGCTTGAGCTGATGTGTGGGAAGGAATATATTGAAACTGAAATGCCAGCTTGATTTCGGGTTCCAAACAACTTTGAGAGCATTTTAAATGTCTTTTTTATTTTAGCTAGAAACAAAAGCTCCCTAATTCATCAGGATGGAAAGGAACAAATCCGTGCAAGTTTAAAGTATCTGCAGACTCGGGCCCCGAATAAACAAACATAAATCAGTCAGAAAGTACCAACCAACACTGTGCAAGCAACTGCCTTTCCTAGTACTGCATTAATATTTCAACAACTTTCTCACTCTCTCCAAAATGATGCTGCTCTGACAAATCAAACTTGTTTTTCTCTAAATATTGACAAAATGCTGCAATCTAAAAACTAATTATCTTGCCTGCCCTGGTCAGTTCCTCGTGTATTTTGCTGCATTCATTATCAGAGTGTGGAATTGGCTCATCTGATGGGAAGCTCTCATTTTGCCATTTCCTGTAGTTGGTTGCATCGCGGCCTGTTTCAGCAGCTCGAAAGCACAGAAATGAATGAGAGTTCAATGTACAAAAAGTACAATGCTCATTCCACCATGGGTACTAACCTACCCACTATTGGAAAGAGGTGAATAGTAGTTTGTAGATAGATGTTGGTAACAGGCCCTTCGGCCCACCAAATCCGTGCTGACCAGCAATCACCCACACACCAGTTCTATCCTACACACTAGAGACAATTTACAGAAGCCAATTAACCTATAAAGCTGCAAGTCAAGAGGGGCTGACTCAAAAAGACAGCCAGCATTAAGGACCCACATCACCCTGGCCATGCTGTCATTTCACTCCTGCCATCAGGAAGAAGCAGGGGTCTGTTACCTGTAACGTCCAGGTTCAGGAAAATCTTCGTCCCAATAACCATCGGCCTTTTGAACACTACAAATTCCAGCTAAACTCTGAACTGCAAACTGCCTAGGTTGCACTAGGGACTTTGGTCTTTGTTGCATTTTTGCACTACATTGGGTTTTTGTATTTATCGAATTTCTTTTTCTCTTTGTTTATTATATTATTTATTGAGCACTGCGTTTATAAACCTATTGTGCTGCTGCTGCTGCTGCTGCAAGTAAGAATTTACCCTTTCAGTACATATGAAAATAATACACTCTTGACGCTTGGATTAACTTTTATCGCCTTCCATCACAGTGAGGAACGAGGGGAATCCACTGTGGTGGATGTTTATGCTAACTTTTATGTAGTAGTTGTGTGTCTTGTTGCTTTATTTTTTCGTATGGCTGTATGGTAATTCGAATTTCACTGTACCTCAATTGGTACATGTGACAATAAACAGACCTTGAAACCTAGAAACGTTGAAATTGGTTCAGGAAGCATTCAAAACCAACTCACTCACATCGTAGGGCTAAACCTCACTCGAAGGGATAACATCTATTCCCTGCTTAGTACAGTGCAATGTTGTGAGTTTGTAGGGTAAGCCGATAACTGTGTCCATATTTCAATTAGAAATTGTATTCCAGATATATTTTATCCATATCACTTTCAACTTAATATGACCCTTTAATATCTTCTCTCAGTTCTTGCTACTTTCAGCCTGTAAAATTCATTTTCCTTCGGTCTTTCCTTTTAATATATATTCCCTTTCACTTGGGATTATGCTTGTCACTTTTCTCTGCACTTACGGCAGCAACTGTCTTCCTTGTTTCTTAGCAACTAAAAATGGACCCAGCATTCAAGGTTTAGTCTCACAAGAACGCTGTACAATTTGGACAATGCTTCTACTGAATTATCATTCCCACTTCAGGGCATGTTGATCAACAATCTATTGGCTCAATGAGACAACCTACAAAACAAAATTGCCATCATGGTGCAATATTAGTCCAACTCCTCATCTTCATTAACAACTTAATCCTAAAGAAATGAATTGATAATACCTTATTATTCTAACTTAATTACAAAGGACATTGTGTAGGAAGGAACTGCAGATGCTGGTTTAAACCAAAGGTAGAAACAAAAAGCTGGAATAACTCAGCGGGACAGGTAACATTTCTGGAGAGAAGGAATGGGAGAAGTTTCGGGTTGAGACCCTTCTTCAGACTGGAAGAAGGGTCTCGACCCGAAACGTCACTCATTCTTTCTCTCCAGAGATGTTGCCTGTCCCGCTGTTACTCCAGCTTTTGGTGCTTATCTCTGAAGGAGATTGTCATTTGTTGTAATATTGTACTCAGTATCTTCCTGATATCTTCTCTGAGTCAGAAACAAAATGTATTTTATTTTCTCATTTGAGTGTTTGCTGCACGTTCCCTAGTTCGTAACCTTTATTTCCTCTTCAGCCGACAGCTACAATAGCTTGAGAAATAACATGAAGTACATATACAAAGGGGACTGTGATGAACCTTCAACTTTTCTTGCTTGCATTTGTTCTGGTCTCAAAGTACTTTACAATTCAAGGGCTATGGCAAGTAGAGTTAACCAACAGAATCTGAAAATACAGCCAAAGATGATACCATCTACTCACTCCTACATTCCCTTTGACTGACAGGCAGGGCCTGTTTCCATGCTCTTTGACTCCATGACTCTATGACTAAACTAAAATGCTATCTTTCCACGTGGTATGACTCTCTAACATGGATTTTAGATTAGCGTAGCCTCAGGCTGGAGCCTCACGGGCCGGAGCCACAGGGGCCAGAGCCTCACAGGCCGGAGCCTCACAGGCCAGAGTCTCACAGGCAGGAGCCACAGGGGCCAGAGCCTCACAGGCCGGAGCCTCACAGGCCGGAGCCTCACAGGCCAGAGTCTCACAGGCCGGAGCCACAGGGGCCGGAGCCTCACAGGCCGGAGCCTCACAGGCCGGAGCCTCGTGGGCCGGAGCCACACAGGACAGAGCCTCACAGGCCGGAGCCTCACAGGCCAGAGCCTCGTGGGCCAGAGCCACATAGGCCGGAGCTACACAGGCCGGAGCCACACAGGACGGAGCCTCACAGGCCGGAGCCACACAGGCCGGAGCCACACAGGCTGGAGCCTCGTGGGCCGGAGCCTCACAGGCTGGAGCCTCACAGGCCGGAGCCTTACAGGCCGGAGTCTCGTGGGCTGGAGCCTCACAGGCCAGAGCCTCACAGGCCAGAGCCTCGTGGGCCGGAGCCACACAGGCCGAAGCCTCGTGGGCCGGAGCCTCATGGGCCGGAGCCTCACGGGCCGGAGCCTCACAGGCCAGAGTCTCACAGGCAGGAGCCACAGGGGCCAGAGCCTCACAGGCCGGAGCTTCACAGGCCGGAGCCTCACAGGCCAGTCTCACAGGCCAGAGCCACAGGGGCCGGAGCCTCACAGGCCGGAGCCTCACAGGCCGGAGCCTCGTGGGCCGGAGCCTCACAGGCCAGAGCCTCATGGGCCGGAGCCACATAGGCCGGAGCTACACAGGCCGGAGCCACACAGGACGGTGCCTCACAGGCCGGAGCCACACAGGCCGGAGCCACATAGGCCGGAGCCTCACAGGCCGGAGCTTCACAGGCCGGAGCCTTACAGGCCGGAGCCTCGTGAGCTGGAGCCTCACGGGCCGGAGCCTCACAGGCCGGAGCCTCGTGAGCCGGAGCCTCGTGGGCCGGAGCCTCACGGGCCGGAGCCTCACGGGCCGGAGCCTCACAGGCCAGAGCCTCACAGGCCGAAGCCTCATGAGCCGGAGCCACAGGGGCCGGAGCCTCACAGGCCGGAGCCTTATGGGTTGGAGGTGGTGCCTCGTGAGTCGATGAAGCACGCGGCCAATGACCCCTGTGTCTCCAGAGCCCACGGCTGGGGCCTGGGTCGATGCCACAGAAGCGTCCGGAGAGGACTTGACAGCGATAGTGGAGAGGTCGGTGCGGCGGTCAATTATGGTGCCGACCGACGGACGAGGACGTGGAAGAGTGGATGGGGGAAGGAACAAAGGAGGACCCCGCGTGGGGGGACCGCCGTGAGGGAGGGGGAGGGGGGAGAACAAAGGGGGGCCTTAAGCAGACACTTTGTAACTTTGTAAGTGCCTTTTTTGGATGACTATTTGCATACCTTAGGTATGCAACAAAGAATTTCACTGTTACTTGTCACATGTGACAATAAAGTATTCATTCATTCATTCATTCATTCATTCATTTATGTACTTAATTATTCTTCAATGAGAGTTCACGGAAGGGCAGATTCCAAGTCTTGGAGTGCTTATGCTCCCCCAATTATTGATTGAAACTCACAAACTGAGCTGGGATTTCATTATCACCAATTTTGTGCCACCATTGAGAGTCAATTTCACCCATTGTGCACTTCATAAGTAATTATCAAAGTACATTCTCCATAGCACATCCATGTTAAGTGTGAAAGCATAATTAGGAAGCTTTTATGGAGTTGGACATTTTGTCCTGTGCATTATCTCTGCCTGCAATTATCTGCCCTGTCACTGTCTTCAAGGCCACCCACTAGGCATCGGTTGAAGATGTCCTTGCTGTGTTGCTGAGTACTTTTCAAATGACGTTGTGAAACTGTGCACAGTTTGAAGGAAACACCATTTAATGAAAACGAAATGAGCTTTCTGACCGGGTTAAAATTATCTTTCTTGGTTAACCTGTGCCTAACTTGCTGGCTGCAGCAAATACACTAATCCTATGTGATATCTGTACAAATCATTGTGCCATTAAATTCTCCAGTACAACCATAGTCACTGCCACTTGCAACCAGCACAAGAATCTATCATTCATTTCTTATTTATGGAGTTTTACATAATAATGATGGAGAAACCTAGCTGAGGTTAAATTAAAAAGATAATGGAATTTATTTCAGAAAATCAAGCAAAATATTTTCATATCAATACAGATTGAAATTGAAAAGAAAGGAAAATAATATATTGGTGTGGAGGTGAAATAAAAGGTGCAAAACCAAATGCAGAAGAGTTATTGTTTTGATAGAACGAACATAAACAAAGTTGGCAGAAAATTAATATACTAAGTGGATTAATAGTTTGAAGTAGGTGACATTTGTTAAAGCTTTATACCCTGGAGCTCAATAACAGTGGAATGCATTTTTTTTCATTTGGCTTACATTTTTATAACTTTCTATAATCTCAACGTTAAAGTTTTACTTTTTTTTTCTCAAGAATTGCAAGCTCTTTAAAGCAAAAAAATGTTAAGTGGCGGAAGGGAAATATTTTCCTATAGTTGGTGTACAGCTGATTTGTGGTTCAGTTAGATATGAGGCCTGATATAGAATAAAGTTATCTTATCGTGTTCACAATAGGAGCAAAATTAGACCATTGGGCCCATCATGTCTACTCCGCCATTCAATCGTGGCTGGTCTATCTTTCCCTCTTAACCCTATTCTCCTGCCTTCTCCCCATAACCCCTGACATACTCCCACCTAACTGGCAATAGGAGAGAGAATAGAAAGCTCTCGGTTCAAGTTTACCTTCAGTCGTTAACTCTCACAGTAGCCAGGCATGCCAAATCTCCTGGGCATTACCCAGAGAAGACTTTAGCGAAATATGGGTGAGAATATCATGTGCCCAGGGATGAAGCATGAGGTGTGCAGCCTGTAGCAAGAGATGCTTCCTTCCAGTGACATCATGGCATGAGCGTAAGGTCACTTTGGTTCAACAACCCTCTGGTAGAAGATCAAAGATGATTTCCTGAGCAGTCATGCAATGGCAAATACACGACATACTCGAATGAATACAGAATTGAATAGCGGTTCCTTTACTTAAAGCTGAAGAAGAAGGGTGTGAGACGCTGGTAGCAAAGATAGATGGTGTAAAACAGAAGACTTCAGTGTCACTGTGACAATAAAGTATTCAATTCAATTCAATTCCATGTTCCATGTTCTATACAAAAACAGGATAGGGTATTCAATGTGTGGGAAATGATCCCACTGAAAAGACTCATGTTCAAAGAGGCTTCACTTAGATCCATGTTGGATTAAGAGCTGAGTGCTTTACAAGTGACTTGTGGCAGTCTCTAGGCAGCCCTCAGAATTCAAGTGAATAAGTAAACTTATTTTCCAGAGACTAATTTTTATTTCTTCATAGGATCTGGATTTTTCTGGCAAAATCAGCAATTATTGCCCATCCCTTATGAATGAATGAATGAATGAATGAATGAATGAATGAATGAATACGTTTATTGGCCAAGTATGCAGATACAAGGAATGTGCCTTGGTGCTCTGCTCACAAATGACAACACAAACATACAGTTAACAATTAAGAATAAAGCATAAAAAACATCAAAACAAGAAGGATACACCATTACGGTCTAAACGTGTGGGTGAAAATAAACCAGAGCGAAAAAGAGACGACAGACTTATTGAGTAGAACTACCACTCGTGGAAAAAAGCTGTTTTTATGTCTGGCTGTGCCTGCTTTGACAGTCCGGAGTCGCCTTCCAGAGGGAAGTGCTTCGAAGAGTTTGTGGCCAGGGTGAGAGGGGTCAGAGATAATCTTGCCCACTCGCTTCCTGCCCCTTGCAGTGTACAGTTTGTCAATGGGGGGAAAGGTTGCAGCCAACAACCTTCTCAGCTGTGCGAACGATCCGTTGCAGCCTCCGGATGTCGTGTTTGGTGGCTGAGCCAAACCAGACCAGGATGGAGAAGGTGAGGACAGACTCAATGATAGTAGTATAGAATTGGACCATCATTGCCTGTGGCAGATTGTGTTTCCTCAGTTGCCACAGGAAGTACATCCTCTGTTGGGCCTTTTTGACTGTGGAGTCGATGGTGGCCCCCCCATTTAAGGTCGCTGGAGATGATGGTTCCAAGGAACTTAAATGACTCCACAGATGTGACTGTGGTGTTGTTGATGGTGAGTGGGGGGAGGGGAGGGGGATCTTTTCGAAAGTCTACAATTAGTTCCACTGTCTTGAGAGCATTGAGCTCAAGGTTGTTGCGAAGGCACCAGGACGCCAGTTGTGTCACTTTCCATCTGTAGGCAGATTCCTCCCCATCCTGGATCAGTCCAATCAGGGTAGTGTCATCTGCAAACTTGAGGAGCTTGACAGAGGAGTCTGTGGAGGTGCAGTCATTGGTGTAGAGAGAGTAAAGGAGAGGGGAGTGTACGCAGCCTTGCGGTGCTCCTCTGTTGAGGGTCAGTGGGTCCGAGATGTGCTTTCCCAGCCTCACACGCTGCTTCCTGTCTGTCAGGAAGTTGATGATCCACTGACAGAGGGGTCCAGGCACAGTCAACTGGGAGAGTTTGGAGTGTAGTAGCTCTGGCACAAGGGTGTTAAAAGCAGAGCTAAAGTCAACAAACAGAATCCTGGCATAGGTCCCCTTGTGGTCTTTGAGAAGTCTTTGAGAACCCCTTATTGGTTTTGAGAAGATGGCGAGGAGCCATCATCCTAACTGTCCCCATGCATTTGCTGCCCTTGTCCTTCTTGATGGTAGAAGGCGTGGGTATGACTTCATCTCCATCCCTGCAATGCTGGGAGAGCCCGTAACATTTACCCTATGCTGTGCACTAGGTTTAGGTTTAGATTTAGCTTTATCGTCTTGTCTCCCAAGGTAAAGTGAAAAGCTTTGTTTAGCATGCTATCCAAACAGATCAGATATACCATACATAAATACAATCAAGTCAAACTCAAGTACTGCAACAATGCATTATATATATTCTGTTTACATATTCAGAAATTATTACATGATTTACGTAAACTGTTGTGCTGCTGCAAGTAAGATTTTCATTGTTCTAATTGTTGTATATGGGACATATGACAATAAAACGTCTCGACTTGACTCTTGACTAGGCCATAATAGCGCTAGACACATGCAGACCAGGTGTACACAAATGTGCAGTTCAAATTAGCACCATGATCAGCACAGATACTTTGGGCTGAAGGGCCTGTTCCTGTGTGCTGTACTATGTGCTGTACTATGTGCCGCCGGGAGGGGAGGAGAGCAAAGGAGGACCTGACGCGGGATACTTTGTAACTTTGTCAGTGCCCTTCACGTGGCAACTATTTGCATACCTTGGGTATGCAAGCAAAGAACCTCACTGTGATTTGTCACTAGTGACAATAAAGTATTCAATTCAATTCAATTCAATTCCATGTTCTGTACAAAAACAGGACAGGGTATTCAATGTCTGGAAAATGATCCAACTGAAACGATTCAAGTTCAAAGAGTCTTCACTGAGATCCATTTTGGATTCAAAGCTGAGTGCTTTTCAAGTGACTTGTCCATCACATTGTGTACTTGGTGCAAAGATGCAGCAGTGAACAATAGGCATTTCTTTATGCAGCACTTGCTGATTTATGAAAGATCTTTGCAATGATGAGAAGAACAATTGTTTTTACAAGAACCTGTTGAAAGTTAGCTGTTCACAAAATTTTAGTTGGCATAATTCTCCAGATATTAATAATTTCCCCACAGGTCAACTCAGCCGAATGTCTTTATATCTGATCTGCGTTTGATGTTTTAGTTAATCATTGGTGGTCCAGTTTTGTTTTCATTAATGTTTTTCTTTGCAGTTTAGTACAACTGAGCAGTTCATTACACATTTGAGGGACAATTGCATTGTCGTGGGACTGAAGGGCATAAATTGAGTAAGGGTAGTAGATTTCCTTCGTTGATGAAGTGGACCAGGTGGATTTTTACTATGTCCCAACGGCTTCATAGTCTGTATTAATTATGCCATCTTTTCAATTCTAGATTTATTTCATTTAAATTCCTCAGTAGTTGTGCTGGGATTTAATCTTACGTTTCAGGATCATTTGTACAGGTCTCTGGATTATTAGTCCTGTAACATAACCTGTATGCTACCCCACATGTTTATGTGCTGAATGCATGCCAAAAATATTATGGATGAGATAGATGTAGCAGTCCCTCACCTTCCAGACCTTATTTACAATAATGAATGAACATTGGGTCCGTTGTTTCAATTGTTCTCAGTAGTTTCATTGTAAAATCTGGGGTTGACTATTAAGCTTGTATCATGCAGATCGTGGATATAGGGTTTTCAATGATTCCAAAAGAGAATGTTTGCACTTTGGCAACTTACAACCCAGCGGTATGAATATTGATTTCTCTAATTTCAAGTAACTCTTGCATTCCCTCTCTCTCCATCCCTCCCCACCCTAGTCATCTTGTTAGTTTTACTGTTTGTATCCCCCCCCCCCCCCTCCGTTATCGCCTCTTCTACAACCAAAATTGACCATTGTGAGCTCTTTGGCCATCAATGGTGGCTCTGATCTGTTCGGTGCCTTTCCATACCCCTGGTTTCCCTTTCCCCTGACTCTCAGTCTGAAGGAGGGTCTCTGACCCGAAACTTCACCTGTTCCTTTTTTCCACATATGCTGCCTGACCCGCTGAGATACTCCTGCATTTTGTGTCTTTCTTCGGTTCAAACCAGCGTCCGTAATTCCCTCCTACACATGTTTACACATATGATATTTATGATATTTATGGTTATGGCTTCTCCTTGCAACAATGCTCCATAATACCACCATTAATTATAAATTAACTTGTATATGTTGTTCTGCAGAAGAGAACATGATGATTAATAAGGGGGGGGGGGGGGGAATCTGCTCATTGAAGCCGAATTAGTTTAAATTGATACCTAAAGTCAAATCTCATTAGTTGAAATGAGTGATCTTAAAATAGGAATAAACAATTAAATGTATCATTTGAGAGGAAGTAATGAATAAAGGTTGTGTTGCTTTATTTTTAAGTTCAGATTAAGGTATCATTATTATTTCTAATTACTTTCAATACACAAATGATCTCAGGTAAAGTTAAACATCAATTTACATGTTTCAATTTACGGGTTATAATTTACAGAGTGATAGCTTGGAAAATATTATATTAGATTGTTAATGTCATGACTCATCATGAAGTTATAATGAGGGGTGTTGCACTCATGGGCAAAATCTGAACTGCTTTACTTGTACTGATCTGTTCTCTACCTCTTTGGTGACCCTCGGACTATCCTTGATCGGACTTTGCTGGCTTTACCTCGCACTAAACGTTATTCCCTTATCATGTATCTATACACTGTAAATGACTCGATTGTAATCGTATATTGTCTTTCTGCTGACTGGCTTACACGCAACAAAAGCTTTTCACTGTACCTCGGTACAGGTGACAATAAACTAAACTGAAACTGAACTGAACTGACCTCAGTAATAAACTGAACTTTAGTCCTTTTAGGCTCTTTTGTAGTTCCAGTCCCATGTGGATGATATTTAATTAATAACTTTCTATTAAAATTAATAATTAAAAGGAGGGACCTCATAGGAACTTACCCCGAACAGTGAATGGCCTGGATAGAGTGGATGTGGAGAGGATGCTTCCACCAGTAGGAGAGTCTAGGACCAGAGGCCATAGCCTCAGAATAAAGGGACATTCTTTTAGAAAGATGTGGAGGATTTTCTTTAGAGGATGGTGAATCTGTAGAATTCATTGCCACAGACGGCTGTGGAGGCCATGGATAGTTTTAAGGTGGAGATTGACAGATTCTTGATTAATAACGGTGTTAGGGGTTAGGGGAGAAGGCAGGAAAATGGGCTTGTGAGAGAAAGAATGATCAGCCATGAATGAATGGTGGAGTAGACTTGATGGGCCGAATGGCCTAATTCTGCTCCTATAACTTATGAAATTATAGTCTTTTTAATTTACTTGGATACACCTTCACATTACACAGAAATGTTATAACAAGAAACTGTAGATGCTGGTTTACCAAAGAAAGACACAAAATGCTGGAGTAACTCAGTGGGTCAGCCAGCATCTCTGGAGAACATGGATAGGTGACATTTCATCAGAAATGTTATTTGTCTGGTCTTTTGCCAACATTAGTAAATCATCTAAATAGCACGTGCTGAAAAGACTGGCTGTACAAAAGGCCAATAATTGTTCTGACCAGAGGTAGGTGCATGGAAATTCAATTCGGCTAGAATAGGTCTTACCTTCACACACTGTGCCTGGGTAGAGTGTGCAAAGAAAAGTAGATTAGCTCATAGCAGGACTCCATTCGAGTGAACAAAAGAGTGAGAGGCTTTGAATAAGAGTGATATCCTGAGTCATTAACTGTAGTTTTTCCATCCACTGATGCTGCCTGCCCTGCTGCATATTTTTACCAATCTCTGTTTTAACTAAGCAAGTGGTTTAGATCATATTTCTGCTGAACATCTTAAATATACCAGTATGAGGATCTCTCCTTGCTGTTAGTTTTACTGGCTTTATGATTCATGGTTTGTTACCAGACTCAATGTTGTCTGTTCTGTTAGTGCCAGTCATTAAAGACAAAGCTGGTAAAGTAGGCAGCCTAGATCACTTCAGGCCCATAGCTTTAGCCAGCATACTGTCAAAAATCCTAGAAAGAATTCTGCCGGATAGATTAAATGAGTTTGTTAACTCCACAGATAACCAGTTTGGTTTTAAAGCTAAACGTGGCTTGACTGACTTGACACAACTGACTTGTGTATATATGCCTTAAAGGAAATTGGAAAGAAATATAGAGGTAAAATCTCATCAGTTCTTATGCTTTATTGATGCTTCCAAAGCCTTTGATCGTGTTAATCATAGAAAGTTGTTTGTTAAATTGAGTCAAAGAGGGGTGCCCAAATACATTGTGAGAATTCTGGCTTACTGCTATTGCAAGTAAAATGGGCCAATATGGTCTCACGCCCATTTGGGGTTAGCAATGGTGTCAGACAAGGGGGAATTTTGTCCCCAGTTCTTTTTAATCTCTATATTGATGATCTGTCCAAGCAATTGAAACCCTGTAATACTGGGAGCATGATTGGTAATACCCTAGTGAATCATATTATGTATGCAGATGATCTTGTGGTGCTTAGTCCATCTAGCGCTGGTCTCTAGCAGCTCCTTACTATATGTTCTGTGTATGGTGCGGAACATGATATCACATATAATGCTGGTAAGAGTGTTGTTATGATCTGTAGAACCAAAGAGGATAAATGTCTAAAATTTCCTGATTTTAAATTATATGATAATAATCTTAGTGTCTGTAATAAGGTAAAATATCTTGGACATTTTATTACAGAACAAATGACTGATGATTAGGATATTATAGGCAACGCCGCATGATGTATGCCCAAGCAAACATTCTCTTACCCAAGTTTAGTGCGTGTACAGATGGAGTGAAGATGTCTCTGTTCAGAGCATATTGTACACCACTCTATACTGCACACTTGTGGTCAAACTACAGAAAAGCAAGCTTACAGAGACTTCAAGTAGCTTACAGGATAATGATGCTATGAGAATATTACTTAAGAGACCTACATGGTGCAGTACAAGTGAAATGTTTGTGGCTGCAGGAGTCAATACTTTACAAACTGTCTTAAGAAATCTTATGTTTAAATTTATTTGCTGGATTAATGACTTTGAAAATGAAATCATCTTGGCCTTATCAAACATAAGGTTTAGCACTACACGCTACCAATCCCAGCTGTGGAGACATTGGTATAATTGTCTCGTTGTAGGACACCGTTTTTTTAATTCTTGGTTTTAAACCATGTATTATGCTTTTGTAAATAATTTATTGTGCTTTTGTATGTAATTTATTGTGCTTTTGTATGTAATTTATTCTATGTAATGCCTTGTCTTTTATCTAGACCCTGAGTCTGTGATAAAGTAAAGTAAGTAAGTAACTTCACATCTCCAGTCTCTGCTGTGTTTTGCTTTTGTACTCCTGCACAGTGTCCTGTAATTTCTTAGGGCTGAGATGGTTGGACCCGTCAGCAACAGTGTGAAGTCTGCTCTGTGGCTGGTAATCTATCTGAGCAAACCTGTACCATATCCAGCAGGGAGATAGGGGCAGCACAGTGGCACAGCAGTAGAGTTGCTGCCTTACAGCACCAGAGATCCGGGTTCAATCCTGACTACGGGCGATGTCAGTACAGAGTTTGTACGCTCTCCCCGTGACCGCGTGGGTTTCCTCCCATATTCCAAAGACGTGCAGGTTATTAGGTTAATTGGCTTCTGTAAATTGTCCCTTGGGTGGAGGATTGAACTAGTGTGTGTGGGTGATGATTGTTCGGCACGGACTCTGTGGGCCGAATGCCCTGTTTCCGCGCTGTATCTCCAAAGTCTGGAGTCTAAAAGTCCTCTTCAATGCCCATCAAGAATTCTATTTCTTACTTTTATCGGATTTTATCTCGCACTAAATGTTATACCCTTTATCCTGCATCTGCACACTGTGGGTGGTTTGATTTTAATCATGTGTAGTCTATTTGTTGACTGGATAGCATGCAACAAAAAGCTTTCTCTGTACCTCGGTACACGTGACAAAACAAAACTAAACTAAAACAAAAGCAAAAGACCGCTGAAAGCCTTGTGCAACTGATGGATGTTATGGAGGGGTAATTGCAGTAAAGGCAAGCCATGTTGCTTGGCAACTGGTCTGACCAATCCTTTTACTGTTAGGTCCAATTAAATGAAGGTTCTGGGAATAGAGCCCAGTGTAGCAGTCACAGTCTGGGTGAAGAATATAGAGTCACAGAGTCATAGAGTCATACAGTGTGGAAACAGGCCCTTCAGTCCAACTTGCCCACACCAACCAACATGTCCCATCTACACGAGCCCCACATGCCTGTGTTTGGCCTCTAAACCTGGCCTATCCATGTACCTGCCCAAATGTTTCTTAACATTTAGCCTTAGAGACCCGGAAACTGGGAATATGGAAGCTGCACTGAAGTTTAAGTCCTGGTATCCGGAAGGGCAGACACTTCTACCCTTTTCCCCCTTTCTCAGCAAACCTGATGGCTTTTTAGTTGGTGATAATTTCATTGATCTATTTCAAACATCCATTACTGCCATTATCACCTTTAAGATTTTTCTCCCTCCTATCCCAGATGTAATTTGGGACAAGAACTTGGGCCATTTAATTGATCAAACCCCATGAACTGAAGCTTTTCACTGTATTTTGTATGGAGTTTGTATTTCTAAACTCTAAACTGTAAACATGTCAAAATAAATTAAACCTACATCTAAACCTAAACCTAAACCTAAATGTTAATACCATAGATTTTTCATTTTAGAGATACAGCGTGTACCTTCAGCTAACCAAAGGTATCACAAAATGCTGGAGTAACTCAGCAGGTCAGGCAGCATCCAGGAGAGAGGGTCTAGGTGACCTTTACGGTACACAACCTTCAGCAAACCAAGTCCGCACCGACCAGTGATCCCCACACATTAACACTATCCGGCACACACTGAGGACAATTTACACTGATACCAAGCCAACTAACCTACAAACCTGTACGTCTTTGCAGTGTGGGAAAAAACCGAAGATCTCAGAGAAAGCCCACGCAGGTCACGGGGAGAACGTACAAACACGAAACAGACAGCATCCGTCGTCGGGATCGAACCTGGGTCTCCGAAGCTGCAAGCGCTGTAAGGCAGCAAATCTACCGCTGTGCCACTGTGCCAACCTCTGTCGGTTTCAACACACTCCCGCCCAGGGTTGAGAGAAAATCACCCTCTTCATCCAAATGTCATGGCGTTGATGCCAAGCAGCCGATTCCATGTTCCTCTTACATCAAACAGTGGTATCTTTCTTTGTTCAGGGAACTTGAAGCAGAATGTTACTAGTTTTGTTTTGTCAGTTCACTGATGGCGCATATTGTGTTATTGTATACCGCTGACATATTTTTGCCTCTGCACTTTGAACCCATGAATAATGTACATCCAAATTATTCCATAATTAGATGATTACATAATTTACATAACCTGCTTTGAGATGTATCTTTCTCAGAAAGGAAAGAAAGCATGGGAGTGCGATCAACCAGCGAAGTGTTCCTACAAGATGTTGCTGTATATATTTTTGACCTGCATTATTACCATCCCTATATATAACAAGATAATGAAAAACAAAATGTGGGGTTTGTATTGTAATGCAAAGATCCACATCACCCTCTTCACGATTTATATCCTTTATTGATATGCATTGGAAGCAATTTAATGTTTTTTCCAGGATTCACAGGCATACGATTACATTTATATACGACCTGTAAAAATGCAACTAAACTTTGCAGCATTGTAACGTTAATTTATCTGCTATAAAGATATCACAAACCAAGCGGAACCGAATAAACACTAACCATCAGGACTGATACAAAGTAATATCTTGCAGTCAGTGTTTTATTGCCATCCACCTAATGGTGTGTCAGGAAACTGCTGGTGTCCCTGCCACTACCAGAGGAGATCATTTCGCACATAAGCTATAACAGTACAGTTACAGTTTAATTTATTGTCATGTGTACTGAGGGTACAGTGAAAAGCTTTTGGTGCATGCCAGCCAGTCAGCGGAAAGACAATACAAAAGCCATTCACAGTGTTTTGATACGTGATAAAGGCATAACGTTTAGTGCAAGGAAAAGCCAGCAAACTCCGATCAAGGATAGTCCAAGGGTCATCAAAGAGGTAGGTAGTAGTTCACAACTGCTCTCTGGTTGTAGAAGAATGATTCAGTTGCCTGATAACAGCTGGGAAGAAACTGTCCCTGAATCTGGAGGTGTGCGTTTTCACACCTCTTCCTTTTGCCTGATGGGAGAGGGGTTAAGAGGGAGAGGGTTAAGAGAGAGATTCGTCCTTGATTATGCTGCTGGCCTTGCTGAGACAGTGTGAGGTATAAATGGAGTCAATGGAAGAGAGGTTGGTTTGTTTGATGGTCTGGGCTGCATCCACAATTTGCTGCAATTTCTTGTGGCCTTGGATGGAGCTGTTTCCAAAAGGACTTTATCTTGTTATTCATAAATGTTATTCATGTTATTCCCTTTTTCATGTATCTATACACAGTGGATGTGTACCTGTCCAAAAGTCTTTTAAATATTGGTACCTGCCTCAACTATCTTCTCAGACAGCTCGTCCCATACAGTGCATTCAGAAAGTATTCAGACCCCTTCACCTTTTCTGCATTTTGTTACATTACAGCCTTATTTTAAAATGGATTAAAAAAAAATATATATCATCAGTCTACACACGATACCCCATAACAAAAAAAAAAATTTTTAAAGGTGTTTAGAAATTTTTGCAAAGTTACTAAAAAGAAATAACTGAAAAGAAATATTACATTTACCTAAGTATTCAGACCCTATACTCAGTACTTTGTTAAGGCACCTTTGGCAGCGATTACAGCCTCAAGTCTTCTTGGGTATGATGCTACAAGCTTGGCACACCTGTATTTGGGTAATTTCTCCCATTCTTCTCTGTAGATCCTCACAAGCTCTGTCAGGTTGGATAGGGAGTGTCGATGCACAGTTATTTTCAGGTGGTATCCAGAGATGTTCAATCGGGTTCAAGACTGGGCTATGGCTGGGCCACTCAAGGGCATTCACAGACTTGTCACGAAGCCATTCCTGCGTTGTCTTGGCTGTGTGCTTAGGGTCGGTGTCCTGTTGGAAGGTGAACCTCCACCCCAGTCTGAGGTCCAGAACGCT
The DNA here is from genome assembly GCF_053455715.1 of Rhinoraja longicauda. Lineage (NCBI taxonomy): Eukaryota > Metazoa > Chordata > Chondrichthyes > Rajiformes > Arhynchobatidae > Rhinoraja > Rhinoraja longicauda. Next base: position 18,484,527 of record NC_135956.1, on the reverse strand, counting down.
CTGGAGCAGGTTTTCATCAAGGATCTCTATGTACTTTTCCCTCTGTCCATCTTTCCCTCAATCCTGACTAATCTCCCATTTCCTGCCGCTGAGAAACATCCCCACAGCATGATGCTGCCACCACCATGCTTCACTGTAGGCATGGTATTGGCCAGGTCCTCCAGACGTGACGTTTGGCATTCAGGCCAAAGAGTTCAATCTTGATTTCATCAGACCAGAGAATCTTGTTTCTCATGGTCTGAGAGTCCTTTAGGTGCCTTTTGGCAAACTCCAAGTGGGCTGTCATGTGCCTTTTACTGAAGAGTGGCTTCCGTCTGGCCACTCTACCATAAAGGCCTGATTGGGAGAGTGCTTCAGATATAGTTTTCCTTCTGGAAGGTTCTCCACAGAGGAATTCTGGAGCTCTGTCAGAGTGACCATCGGGTTCTTGGTCACCTCCCTGACCAAGGCCCTTCTCCCCCAATTGCTCAGTTTGACCGGGCGGCCAGCTCTATGAAGAGTCCTGGTGTTTCCAAAGTTCTTCCATTTAAGAATGACGGAGGCCACTGTGCTCTTCGGGACCTGCAATGCTGCAGAAATTGTTTTATACCCTTCCCCAGATCTGTGTCTCGACACAATCCTGTCTCTGAGGTCTACGGACAATTCCTTCGTCTTCATGGCTTGGTTTTTGCTCTGACGTGCACTGTCAACTGTGGGTCCTTATATAGACAGACGTGTGCCTTTCCAAATCATGTCTAATCAATTTACCACTGGTGGACTCCAATCAAGTTGTAGAAACATCTCAAGGATAAGCAATGGAAACAGGATGAACCTAAGCACAATTTTGAGTGTCATAGCAAAGGGTCTGAATACTTATGTAAATGTGATATTTCAGTTATTTCTTTTTAATTACTTTGTAAAAAGTTCTAAACATCTGTTTTTGCTTCTTCATTCTGGGGTATTGTGTGTGGATTGATGATTAAAAAAAAGGAATTTAATCCATTGTTAAATAAGGCTGTAATGTAACAAAATGTGAAAAAAGTGTAGGGGTCTGAATACTTTCTGAGTGCACTGTATACCTACCAGAGAACCTCAATGTTTAAAAATGTTGTCCCTCAGAGTCCTATTAAATCTTTCTCCTCCCACCTTAAACCCATGTCATCGGGTTCTTGGTTCCCCTACTCATGGTAAATGACTCTTGTGTATCCCCCTATCTATTCCCTTCAGAAGAATTGAGTTGACAACATTCCAGCAGAGCACCTTGAAAAGTTCTGTAACAATACAAGCCTTATAATTGCAAGTTGGCATGGTACAATACACTCCCTAAATGCTGCTCTGTCATTTTCCATTCTACACTGAATGTCATAAGCTGATTAATTGTAATTGTAATTGTAATTAATTTATTAGCCAAGTATGTAAAAACATACAAAGAATATGATTAGCCATACAGTCATACCAAAAAAGCATCAAGACACACAACTCCATAAACATTAACATAAACACCAACCACAGCGCACTGTGATGGAGGGCAATAACGTATTAGCTTCTTCCCTCCTTTTCTCTCGCGGTCGGGGCAGTCAAACCATCTGCGTCGGGGCGATCGAAGCTCCCGCGGCCTGCGGTTGGAGCACCCGAAATCGATCCCCAACCAACGCAAGGGTCCAAATTCATCCTATCCTGTCTAACTGTTTCTCAAACGTCGGGATAGTCCCTGCCTCAACTACCTCCTCTGGCAGCTCGATTTATACCAGCGCTGTTTGTGTGAAAAAGGAGATGCGACGTTTTTAATCTCTTTCCTCGACGGAGATGCGACGTTTTCCGTATTGTATCTCCGTCCGCGCTGTGGCCTACATCGTGGAGCTGGCCTTCCCTTTGCTGGGGATCCACTTCATGGAGCTCCAATCGCGGGAGCCTGCGGACTTAACATCGTGGAGCCCGCGATCATTTTGTCAGGGATCGACTTCGCGAGCTCCACGATGTTAAGTCCGTAGGCTCCCGCAGTTGGAGCTCCCGAAGTGGATCCCCAGCAAAGGGAAGGCCAGCTCCACAAAGTTAGGCCACAGTATGGACGGAGATACGATACGGAAAATGTTGCATCTCCGTCGAGGAAAGAGATTTTTAAAAAACACCCAGCAGGTCAAGCAGCATCATTGGAAGGAGAAAAGTTTAATGTTTTAACTTTTTCACACAAACTGTGGTAGTGGTATTAATCGAGCTGTCAGAGGAGGTAGTTGAGGCAGGGACTATCCCGATGTTTAGGAAACAGTTAGACAGCATAGGATGAATTTAAACATATATGGGCCAAACACAGGCAGGTGGGACTAGTGTAGCTGGGACATGTTGGCCGGTGTGGGCAAGTTGAGCCGAAGGGCCTGTTTCCACGCTGTATGACTCTATGACTCTATAATTCTATGACTGAAAAAATGTGAAATCAAATTAATTTTAAGTTGCAGGAAGTGTGGAGGAGGGGAATGATTCTGATATTCCAGGGTTACCAAGGTGAGTGTTTAAGAAGTTACCTGAGGCACACTTGACAGAGGATGAGGAACCAGGCAAGTCAATGATAACGAAAGGATTTCAGCCAGAGGGGATGAGGTTGTACTGGCCCTGTTGCCTGTGGAGGTTGACACTATCAAAGACTGAAGACCAACCTCAGATTAGTTTTGGATCGAGGAGGTTGTCAATACGAAAAAATCGAGGTGATTTCCAATTAGCTGCATATAAGAAAGAAGTTTGCTGAAATAAGAATAGAAAATGCCAGGGGCACCCAGCAGGTGGAAGGAGAAAGGTTTAATGTTTTAACTTTTTCACACAAAGGGTGGTGGGTGTATGAATCGAGCTGTCAGAGGAGGTAGTTGAGGCAGGGACCATCCCGACGTTTAAGAAACCGTTAAATAGGTACACGGATAGGACAGGTTTGAAGGGATATGGACCAAACACAGGCAGGTGGGACTAGTGTAGCTGGGACATATTGGTCGGTGTGGGCAAGTTGAGCCAAAGGCCCACACTGTACCACTCTATGATTTTATAACTCTATGACTGAAAAAAGAAATTGAATTAATTTTAAGTTGCAGGAAGTGTGGAGGAGGGACGGATAGGAGAACGGGAATGTTTCTGATATTCCAGGGTTACCAAGGTGACCTAATGTTTAAGGAGTTGTCTATTTACTTTATCGATGTGGGAAGTTAGAGCGAAAGAGAAAACAAACAATGGGACATGTTAAAGCTGTGAAATGCAGGACCGCGCTGTTACTGAAACCTGAAATCAAATGGAGAATGTGTAGAAAGGAACCGCAGACGCTGGTTACATAGAAACATAGAAACATAGAAACATAGAAAATAGGTGCAGGAGGAGGCCATTTGGCCCTTCGAGCCAGCACCACCATTCATTGTGATCATGGCTGATCATTCACAATCAGTAACCCGTGCCTGCCTTCTCCCCATATCACTAGTCCCTAGGGCTCTATCTAACTCTCTTTAAAATTCATCCGGTGAATTGGCCTCCACTGCCTTCTGTGGCAGAGAATTCCACAAATTCACTACTCTTTGGGTGAAAAAGTTGTTTCTCACCTGTTTTAAATGGCTTCCCCTTTATTCTTAGACTGTGGCCCCTGGTTTTGGACTCCCCCAACATTGGGAACATATTTCCTGCATCTAACTTGTCCAGTCCTTTCATAATTTTATACGTCTCTATAAGATCCCCTCTTATCCTTCTAAACTCCAGTGAATACAACTGCAGAAGGACCTCTTTACTCCTATACTCAAATCCTCTTGTTATGAAGGCCAACATGCCATTAACTTTCTTCACTGTCTGCTGTACCTGCACGATTACTTTCAGTGACTGGTGTAGAAGGACACCCAAGCCTCATTGCACTTCCCCTTTCCCTAATCTGACACCATTGAAATAATAACCTGCCTCCTTGTTTTTGCCTCCAAAGTGGATAACCTCACATTTATCTACATTATACTGCATCAGCCATGCATCTGCCCACTCACTTAACCGGTCCAAGTCACCCTGCAACCTCCTAAAGTCCTTTTCGCAGTTCACACTGCCACCCAGCTTTGTGTCATCTGCAAACTTGCTAGTGTTACTTCTAATTCCATCATCCAAAGTATTAATATATATTGTAAATAGTTGCGGCCCCAGCACCGAGCCTTGCGGCACTCCACTCGCTACTGCCTGCTATTCTGAAAAGCACCCGTTTTTTCCTACTCTTTGTTTCCTGTCTGCCAACCAATTCTCTATCCATGTTAATACCCTACCCCTAATACCTTGTGCTGTCGATATCCTACCCCCAATACCATGGTTGACACCCAAAGATGAATACAAAGTGCTGGAGTAACTCAGTGGGTCATGGCAGCATCTCTGGAGAAAAAGGTGGGGTGACATTGCGGGCCGGAATACTTCTTCAGACTGAAAGTAGAGGGGAGGGAACTAGAGGTAGGAAAAGGCCAGAACAAATTTGGGCTGGCAACAGGTGACCAAGAACGCCCATTATGGCCCATTGTTGACCGGGAAGAGGTGATAACCAAAGGATACAAGGATGCGAACAGTGGAACTAGTAGGACAACTAGGCTGGGGGAGGGAGGGAGAGAGGGAATGCAAATGGAGAATGCTGGAAATGCCCTGCACATCATTAGGAAGTGTCTGTGGAGAGAGAAAAGCTGAATTGCCATGGATAACCTTAAAGCAGAAATGGTTGTGCTGATACTTAGCATCCCAGCTTGCCCCCCATCTTTTCCCCTCCCTCTTCTCTTTCCTCTGCCCAAACTGGATGAGCACACATTTCTCCCATTCCCTCTCCCCTGCCCCCTTGCCACTTAGAATCTTTCCTCTGGCTTCACAATTCGCACCTCTTCTACCCTTATCTCACACCTTTTATCTCTTAACCTCTTGTCCAACCATCTATTTGGTACACCTTTTGTCCAACCATCTACCTGACAAACCCCCCCCCCCCCCCTCCCCCCACCTGTATCCACCTATCACTCGCTAGGTTTTGTCTTGCCTCTACCTCTCTTCCAGCTTTCTCTCCCCCCACCACCACCGTGAGACGCAGACAGTGGAAAGTAATGCCAGGCAAAGTATATCCTCAGTTCAGTCACTACTGAAAAGCATCTGGATCCAATGTTCATAAGTTCATAAATGATAGGAGCAGAATTAGGCCATTTGGCCCATCACGTCTACTCCGCCATTCAATCATGGCTGATCTATCTCTCCCTCCTAACCCCATTCTCCAGCCTTTTCCCCATTGGTAGAGCAAGAGACCAGGTGCATGTCCGACCCCTGGTGGGTTCCATACCCTGTGCAATATTAGGCAGGTGCTGAAGTCCAGATTACACTGTCATATCTACTGCAGCTGGAGGTTCAGTCTGGGGGGGGAAACTTCTGGTGAGTCAATAGCACACTTATTGCTAATTAATTAAATGAGTTTGAATTTAATACATCCTTCAGGGATTTGTGAATTCATGGATTACCTTAATTAGTCATATTACACTAAGAATCCATAATATGAAACAGCAGCTTTATTTCATGAACATTTGTGTATTTGAAGAATGGAGGTTTTTTCAAGGAATGATGGGGCTGGCAGTGCATCTTTGCCTCAAAATGCACAAGTTATTGAACTCCGTAACTTTGGCCTTGCCTACCTAAAGAGCACAAATGTACTTTCTCTGTTGGCTTGTCCACTGCAGATCCAGTGGAAGCATTTTAATAGCTTGTGCGCTGTGGGTGATGCCAAATGGTAAGGCAGATGTTTCTTGGAGTCATACAGCGTGGACACAGGCCCTTTGTCCAATTTGTCCACACTCACCAACATGTCCCATCTGGACTAGTCCCACTTGCTTGGATTAGGGCCGTATCCCTCTAAACCTATCCTAAATTGAACACAATACTCTAAATGTGGCCACATCGATGTCTTGTACCACATTTGGAGGGAGATCGTGACATGAAGTGTGAGGTTCAGTCAGTGCATCTATCGGGTGGAGTGGGGAAGTAGAGATCGTCTTGGTGGGCGGGGTCCAAATCAGGTGCTGGGCAAGTCAGGATCAACAATACAACATTGATCGTAGAAGATTCTCAACAAGAGGTTAGTAGGGAATGTTAATGGGATCTTCCAGTATGTGGGTCGACGTGCCCGGCCTCGCATCAGCTTGGGCATGTTCACATTAGGTTGTATTAAAGTAGGTCCCACATTTCTATTAAAATGTCCACTGTCATTTTTAGGATGTGCATCAGTTACGAATTTGGTGGAAATGTTCATAAATTCATAAGTTATAGGAGCAGAATCAGCTCGTTCGGCACATCAAGTCTACTCCATCATTCAATCATGGCTGATCTATCTTTCCCTCTCAACCCCATTCTCCTGCCTCCTCCCCATAACCCCTGACATCTGTACAAATCAAGAATCTGTCAATCTCTGCTTTAAAAATATCCAATGACTTGGCCTCCACAGCCATCTGTAGCAATGAATTCCAGAAATTCACCACATTCTGACTAAAGAAAATCCTCCGCATCTCCTTTCTCAAGGTACGTCCTTTTATTCTGAGGTTAAGGCCTCTGGTCCTAGACTTTCCCACTGGTGGAAACATCCTCTCCACATCCACTCTGTCCAGGCCTTTCAGATTTGGTAAGTTTCAATGAAGTCCCCCCCTCATTCTTGTAAACTCCAGCGATTGTAGTAGGTCTCATGCTTCTATGTGAATGCCCCTTGGTATTTTTAGGATGTGTATCAGTCACAAATTTGGTGGAAATGCCAGTAACACATGCGTTAAACATGGTTTGCTCCAAATGAACATATCGGGATAGCTGTACCTGCAAGTGTAGAGGACCCAACCAAGCTGCTGCTCCACTGGAGGCCCAATCCAGTTTAATGATCAAGCTTTTGATTCAATTTCTTCACATCATAAAAAATGGAATTATAAAGCCTTTTTCATACCCTCGAGCTCATACTTCTATAAATCTCCTTTGAAGGTCACCACATATTGAAGCTTCATCCACAGCAGTTTATTCTGTGGTCTATATCTTTCCTCTTGAAACCAGATACAGGTCCACCATTGAGTTTCTGGCAACAGGTAGACTGGCACCTCCTATAATCTGGCCAAAATTATGAGTTTGCACTTGAAATTTCTCCGTTGGAAGTCCCCCCCGAAAATGTGGCGCCAAAGCCAGGTGAGGTGATCGATCTCATAAGTTCATAAATTATAGGAGCGGAATTAGGCCATTCGGCCCATCGAGTCTACTCCGCCATTCAATCATGGTTGATCTATCTCCCCCTCCTAACCCCATTCTCCTGCCTTCTCCCCATAACCCCTGACATCTGTACTAATCAAGAACCTCTGTGGCCATTCGGCAGATCGAATTTGCCTCCCTCAGCCGGGACTCTGGAACACTAGTCGATTGGTGGCTTATAAAATCTTCTAAGGAACAAAATGACTCCTCTGCTGATTCTTAGCCCCAAACAAATACTTTCAATCTTCAAGGTCATTTTTTTTCCTGAACCGTAACACCCTGCCTTTAATCACTTTCCTTTCTTTCCTTAAGCCATATACTCAAGAATGTCAGCATGAAATCCTCTTTAAAACAGGCCTGAAGTCATCACTGGATTACATTCTGCCTTTGCCATCTGCACCTGGAGTTTAAAATGTCTTTTGTGTACAGCCTTGACCTATTGATATTTTGTACGATCCCACTTAATTCTGCAATATTTCAAATTCTGTCAATCAATCCTCTGTGCTCCTGATTTCTAATGTACAATTCTAGATCTATTACTTGCCGTTAGTTTAAATCCTTTGCCAAAACCACACTAGTAATTCTAACTTTGATATTGGTCCTACAGTGTGCCCTTTCATGATTCTATGAAAATAAGGACAAAAATGTGTTTTCTAAAAAGTCTGAAGGGTCCCGACCCAAAAACATCACCTATCCATGTTCTCCTGAGATGCTGCCTGACCCCTTGAGTTACTACAGCACTGTCTTTTTTGTTGGAAAAACAACATCTCTATGTTTTTTGATTGTACAGCGAAGAGTGTACAATGAGCACACACCTATGTCCACCATTCTTCAGCAGCAGTCGACTCATGCACATTTTCCTAAGGAGTCTGGAAGAGCAGATGTGCCCCTTCCAGTTTCACGGCTGGTGAAACCTGAAACCAGACAGTGAATCACTCAACTGTCCTTTGGGTAGCTTTGCCAGTAAGTTAAGAAGCAATCAAACATTCCACTTCGTTGTTGGGGGACCAGCATTTGTTATTGGAACTATTCCACCAGCATTGTATACCAAGAGGCTAGAAACCTTGCCTAAATCCCCGGGATTGTTTGCTTAAGTAACGCAGTTAGTTGTGAGATGTTAGAAGGTATGACATCAGGTGTGTCTGTGCAGAGGTTGCAGATTCTTCCTATGCGGTCTTCCTCCAGATGCTCCAGTTTGCTCGCACATCCCAAAGACGTAGTGCTAGCTTAATAGGTTACTTTATATTTAGCAAGATTAATGGCCATAAAGAATCAAAGGGGAATTAATGAGCCTGTGTGTGAAAGAAGAAGTTGCAAGGTTATTAGGAATAAGGAAAGGGGGAATGGAACTAATCACATGGTCCCATTGGGGGCTGGCATGCACAAATGGGGCAAATGGCCTCTTTCTATCTAATTCGATTTCTCAGACGAGAATTTTTTTTTAAATGTCACACTGAGGTAGTGAAAATTTTGTAAGGAAATTATGATATAACTTGTACCGAAATTGGTATTGTATGAGTGTATAATATATTAGCAAATGTAATTGATGAAGTGGGCGGCACAGTGGTGCAGTGGTAGAGTTGCTGCCTTACAGCACCAGAGACCCAGGTATGATCTTGCCTACGGGTGCTGTCTGTACGGAGTTTGTTCGTTCTCCATGTGATCGCGTGGGCTTTCTCCGGGTGCTCCGGTTTCCTCCCACATCCCAAAGACGTGCATGTTTGTAGGTTAATTGGCTTCTAGTGTATAGGATGGAACGAGTGTACGGGTGATCACTGGTTGGTGTGGACCAGTGGACCGAAGGGCCAGTTTCCATGCAGTATCTTTAAAACTAAAAGCTAGAAAAAGTATGTTTAAGGAAGCAATACTGGTAGGAAAAGGCTGGGAATGAGGAGGTTTGCATGAAAATATTAACATTAATAATAAATAATTGGTAGGTCCTATTTGTTTGCTACATTCCGTGTTCTTTTATCAATATGGGACATGACAACATAGGGGACAGCACCATTGAGTAACAGAATGAATCAGGAAAGGCAATTAGTAGCAAAAACAACAGGTCCTAAGCCATTAAAACGATCATAGCCACGTACACTCTTGGAAAATAAATCACCCAATTCCACATTAGAGAGTTGACATAGCCTGTTACCTGGCAACTATAGGTAGTCTCAGGGCTCTATTGAAATTTACAGCTAATCTCAGCATTAAAGTTTCATTGATTTTTGGAGGTGTTCAGGTGGAATGAGATGGTGATGGATGTTTAAAGAACAAAATGAGGCAATGTTTATTTTTCAGCTATTTAATTTTGCATTGAGAATATAAGCCACTCATTTGTTTTTAATATTTGTGAAGATTTTCTCCCTCTTTTGTGTTTCTTAACAGAGTCAAGAAGACACAGTGGCCAACGGTACGGGATCACATGAATTGATGTGAAGACAGAGTGGGGGAGAGGAACTGCAAAAGAATTCCAAGCTCCACATGGTTAAGTGATGCTGAGCTCGAAGCTCAAACTGTGCACCGAGGCACATTTTTCTTTATTTTCTTTGTGGTAGCTTAGATGTGAAGGACAGTGTGGGTTAGCCTTGACAAATAACGTGCTGTGTTTATATTGGCCGTCTTTGCAGAATTCAATAAGAGTGCATTGAAGTCTGGGTTCCTTTTATATTATTAAATGTCAGAAGTCATTGAAAATTTCCCCCCTTAGCTTTTACCAGTAAAACGAACTGTTGGACATTGCTCATTCTTCCTCATGCATTTGATGGCCGCGCGTGGGTGTGACGTATAGTGCCCACTCCTGAATGGAGAATACAGAGTTTTTAATTCAGTCTCCAGCATACCGACAAGGGTAATATGGGACGGGCAAGCATGTTCTTAATTGCCCTAGTGACAGCGGTGGTGTGCTGTCTTATTGAAATGCTACAATGCTTATGAAAAAGTTACTAACCCAGAGAATTTAGACTTTAGACTTTAGACTTTAGAGATACAGCACGGAAACGGGCCCTTCGGCCCACCAACTCCGCGCCGACCAGCGATCACCCCGTACACAAGCACTATCCTACACACCAGGGACAATTCACTATTTATTTACCAAAGCCAATTAACCTACAAACCTGCACGTCCTTTAAAAGTAGGAGGAAACCAGAGCACCCTGTGAAAAACCACGTTAAAAGTTTAAAATATCTCATCTGTTTTCATAAATTAAATCACACTGGTACAATCTTCCAAGGCTATCAGGTGCCAAAAATGGAACTGAGTTCTCTAGAGAGTCAGAGAGTCACACAGCGTGGAAACAGGCCCTTCAGCCCAATTTACCCACACCGACCAATATATCCCATCTACACTAGTCCCACCTGCCTACGTTGGGCCCTTATCCCTCTAAAGCTAAACCATCCATGCACCTGCCTGAATGTTCTTGTGATAGTACCTGTCTCAACTAACTCCTCCTGCAGATCGTTTCATAAACACACCACCCTCTGTGTGAAATGCTGCCCCTCAGGTTCCTATTAAATCTGTCCTCTGTTTCTCGAGAGAATCTAGGTAAAGTTCTATACCATACAAAGACTAGAATTCTTTGTGCCAGAGCTACAGAGACTGAATCATTGCGCAGAGAAACATAGAAACACTGACGTAGATGTTAGACCTACAGGTAACTCAAAGATTATGGGGAACAGCCAGGATCTACTTCCTTATTATGCAGGTCCCCCAGGGTCAAGGATGACTGGTTTCCAATTCGGTTCTTTAGGATTGGATAAAAAAAGAGAGCATCGATGCAGGGAATGGGCAGATGGCGTTTTGATGAGGGACGTTTCTTCAGACTGATGGAGTAGGAGGGGGAAAGCTGGAAAAGAGAGGTGGGGTAGGGCAAAGCCTGGCAATAGATGGACACAGATGTGTGTTGGGGAGGAGGGGGGAATTGGCAGATAGGTGGAGGAAGTGACAGAGTTCCATAAGAGACAAAGGGGTGTTAGATAAGGAAAGTGGAGGACGAGCAAAAAGTAAGCTTGGCGAGGAGTACAGTTGGAAGCGGATGGGGGGGGGGGGGGGGAAGGCAGAGGATATTGGACTCTAGGGTTGAAGATAGAAACATAGAAACATAGAAAATAGGTGCAGGAGTAGGCCATTCGGCCCTTCGAGCCTGCACCGCCATTCAATATGATCATGGCTGATCATCTAGCTCAGTAACCTGTACCTGCCTTCTCTCCATACCCCCTGATCCCTTTAGCCATAAGGGCCACATCTAACTCCCCTTAGCATATGGAGGAGGGAAAAGAGCAGGGTAACTAGGGTGGGGGGAGATGCACGTGTGCACACCAATATGGTGGGGGTTGGCCGGGGGAAAAGAAGGAAATTGGAAAATTACCGTTGGATTGTAAGACCCCATGTGGAATATGAGGTGACGTTCTTCCACTCTGTCAATGGAGGAGGCCAAGGACAGAAAGGCCATGTAAGGAATGGGAAGTGTCAGTAACCGGGATCCCGGGTCCCTGGCGCTGTAAGGCAACAACTCTACTACTGCACCACTGTGCCGCCCCTCTTGACCAGCTTTCATTGTTCTAGGATAGCGGTGAGGTGCCTCAAAATGCTGAAGACCCTATGGTGAATATATTGCCACAGTGCAGTTAACTTTTAGTTACGCGTAGAAAAACACCCAAGTCCCTCGGAACACCAACAAACCTCACCATTTAAAGATATTTGGCTCTTCTAGTTTTTCTACCAACGTTAATGTCCTCTCAATTTTCCATGTCAAATCTCATCTGTTCTTGCCCAATCACTCAGCCTTTTAGATTTTTTGGAACTTACTACGCCCAATGCCTCTGAACTTGCGTTTGACTTGATTGTATTTATGTATGGTATATTTGACCTGTTTGGATAGCATGCAAAACAAAGCATTTCACTGTACCTTGCTGCACGTGACAATAATAAATCTAAACCTCAATAAAGTTGAAGCCAAATCTCAAGACTTTCTTCATACATTAATAGAGCCACAGCAAATTCAGACTAAACATACATTCTGCCAGAGCCCAACTAAATCTCTTTTAGTTTAGAGGTACAGCATGAAAACTGGCCCTTTGGTCCACCGAGTCTGCGCTGAGCAGCGATCCCTACACACTAACACTATCTCACACACACTAGGGACAATTTATAATTTATACCAAGCCAATTCACCTTCGAACCTGCAGGTCTTTGGAGCGAGGGAGGAAACAGGAGCTCCCCGAGAAAACCCACACAGTCACAGGGATCACAAGGATACAAATTCCGTACAGACAGCACCCATGGTCAGGATCGAACCTGGGTCTCTGGCGGTATAAGGCAGCAACTTTACCCCTGCGCCACCGTGCCACAGATGGAAATTTTGCCGGATATATTACTGATAGATCCATTAATCCTCAAGTCATTGGAGCCGATCAAGTGTGTAGGAAGGAACTGGAGATGCTGGTTTATACCGAAGATAGAAAGATAAAGTGCTGGAATAAATCAGAGGGTCAGCTGGATAAAAAGGATCGGAACCCTTTTGGGTCTGAACACTTCTTCTGACTCTTCTAGGTTGCCTTTCTAGGATGAGTGGGACTTGTCAAGCAGTTCATATAAACCCCAAGGTCTTTTGGCCTTGACGTTGTATTTCCATAGCTACCTGCTGCCAGTTTTTTTGTGTCTGGGAAGCATCATGACTCCAATAGATATCTTCCTTTCTTTGATGAAGACTATTATGGTAGAAAGCATCACAGTCCATTTCCATCTATATCTGCCACAGAAGGCTGTCGAGGCCAAGTCAATTGATATTTTTACAGTAGAGATAGATAGATTCTGGATTAGTACAGGTGTCAGAGGTTATGGGGAGAAGGCAGGGGATGGGGTTGAGAGAGAAAGATAGATCAGCCATGATTGAATGGCAGAGTAGACGATGGGCTGAATGGCCTAATTCTGCTCCTATCACCTATGAACTTCACCAAACTTCACTCTTTCCCTGGTTTACTTGCTGTACAAATATTATTCACAATGCAGCTTCCCTTTGAAAGCTACAGCCTAACTTTAAAATGCAAAGGCAAATTGTGAAGTTATAAGAAAATAACTGCAGATGCTGGTACAAATCGATTTATTCACAAAATGCTGGAGTAACTCAGCAGGTCAGGCAGCATCTCAGGAGAGAAGGAATGGGTGACGTTTCGGGTCGAGACCCTTCTTCAGACTGATGTCAGGGGGGCGGGACAAAGGAAGGATATAGGTGGAGACAGGAAGATAGAGGAAGATCTGGGAAGGAGGAGGGGAAGGGAGGGACAGAGGAACTATCTAAAGTTGGAGAAGTCGATGTTCATAACACTGGTACATGTGAATATAAACTAAACTGAACTGAAGCTATTCCAGGAAGATGCAATAAAGACTCCATGCTGTGTGGCCAATGAACAGCGCATTTAGCTTTGGGTCCTGAAAAAAATCATGCTAACTAACAAGCAAAAGATGGAATGCTGCCTGCTGTCCAGTCAATGGGTTCACTGTGATCGCATCTTGTACCCTAACTTCATTCACTAAATTGAGTATCTTCATCAAAATTATTTGCTAATTATGAAAGTATAATTCCATTTTTTATACACAGTGTACACTCTAACTTGATATCATAAATGGAGACACAAGGAACTGCTGATGCTGGAATCTTGAGTAAAACTCAAAGTGCTGGAGTAACTCAGCAGGTCAGAGAGCATCTTTGGAGGATATGGATAGGTGACGTTTTGGGTCGGGACCCTTCTTTTGACAGTCAGGAGAAGGAAGGAAAATAGGGCTGAGAGGGAACAAAATGTAAGCCATGATCGAAAAGCGTAGCAGACTCGATGGGCCGAATGGCCTAAATCTACTCCTATGTCTTATGATCTTATGAGTCTGCAGAAATATTTAATAGGAAGGTGAGGAGCATATTTTTCACATAAATGTTTGGGAAGGTGGAAAGGCATGAGAAGAAATGTATTACATGCCCAGACCTGAAATGTTACCATCCATGTCCTCTAAACATGCTGCCTGACCCGTTGAGTTACTGCAGTACTTTGTGTTGATATCATGAACATTGGGTAGCTTTCACCGTGGTTTCAAAATAAATATGACAATATCCTACTTTTGAGTTAAATGCTGTGGGCAGCATGGAGGTGCAGCGGTAGAGTTGCTGCCTTACTGCGTTTGCAGCGGCAGAGACCCAGGTTCGATCCCGACTATGAGTGCTGTCTATATGGAGTTTGTACGTTCTCCCCATGACCGCGTGGGTTGTGGTTTACTCCCACACTCCAAAGATGTACAGGTTTGTATGTTAATTGGCTTGAGTTTGTCTTCTTGGTATCAGTGTAAATTGTCCCCAGCGTGTGCAGGCTTGTGTTGATGTGCGGGAATTGCTGGTAGGTGCAGACTTGGTGGGCCGAAGGGCCTGTATCCGTTCTGTATCTCTAAACTAAACTAAACGGGCAAAAGTTTTGAAATTTCTCTGTATTTGTTTTTTACATTTTTTATATATGACGTCTCATTTGCTTTCTTTTTGAGTTAGAGTGATCTCTAGTGGTCAAATTTGATTGTCAAGTTTAAACCAGGCTGTCCGAGAGGCTCTCCTCCAGTCTGTCTGTCGAGGCATCAATGATGGGTGAAGTTTCCGCTATTGCTCCAGAAATTCTAGCAGTGTAAAGTACAATGTGATTTTATGGGTTAGCGATCAGACGCACTATGTAACCGAGATAGCTGGTTTATGGAGCTTGCACAATCCCTGTGAGAGTTCGTCTGACCAAATATGGAATTTGAGCTGGTATTCGCCTCACAATGCATTAAACTCAGCTAAGTGCTTTTGGCTATTAATAGTGAAACGAAACAAACAATTACCGTAGTTTTCAGCAGGACTGAGCCAAGTCAATTCTACTGAAGGTCACTGGCAACATCTTCATAAGTCATGCCAGGAAAATGCAGTGACACCCACGTTAAGCCAGTCTAAAGCAAAAAAAAACACTCAAAGAAACTATGTTCCGCCTGACTCTTTATGCATTTTTTTCTCTTTTGTTGATCCAATTGAAAGGCAGGCTTTGCATCATGGATTCATGCTCAGCTCGAGCTTGAAATTTTAATTAGTGCCTTAAATCAGCGGCAGCCAGTATTAGTTTAGTTTAGTTTAGAGTTACAGCGCGGAAATAGGTTCTTCGGCCCACCGAGTCCATGCTGACCAGCGATCCCATTACACTAGCACACACTCCACACTAGGGACAATTTATCATTTTTGACAGAAGCCAATTAACCTACATACCTGAACGTCTTTGGAGTGTGGGAGGAAACCGGAGCACCCGGAGAAAATACACGCAGTCACGGGGATAATGGACAAACTCTGTACAGACAGCATTCACAGTCAGGATCGAACCCGGGTCTCTGTCGCTATAAGGCAGCAACTCTACCACTGTGCCGCCATGCCACGGTGCCACCCTGTTCAAGGGGTCTTTGATGAAAGGATAGTTGCCTTGATTTTAGAGTGTGGTGGAATGGCAAATTAGAGGACCACTTTGGTCACTGTTACAGCACCCTGCATCTTTGATGAAAACTCATCTACTACCAAAGGCCATCAGTCATTTGAAATTCAATGGGCATTGCACAGGTGTAGAGTCAGAGATTCAAACAGCATCGAAACAATTCCTTCAGCCCAACTTGTCGTGCCAACCAAGATGCCCCGTCTAAACTAATCCCATTTACTCACACTTGGCCCATCTCCCTCTAAACCTTTCCGATCCATGTACCTGTCCAATTGTCTTTTAAATGCTGTTGTAGTAACTCTCTCAACTACTTCCTCTGGCAGCTTGTTCCATAAACCCATCATCCTCTACGTGAACATGCTAATTGGCCCAACTTGCCCACGCTGACCTACATGCCTCTCAGGTTTGATTTAATCTTGCCCCTTTCACCTTAAGCATACATCCTTTTGTTTTTAATTCCCCAACCCTGGGAAAAGTCTATGCAAATTCATCCCATCTATTCCCCTCATAATTTCACATACATCTATGAGATCACAGACAAATGTGAGGTATTGCATTTTGGGAAGCCGAACAGGAACTACACAGTGAATGGTAGGGCTCTGGGGAGTATTGTAGAGCAGAGAGATTTAGGAGTGCAGGTACATAGTTTGTTGGAAGTAGCACCACAGGTAGATAGGGTGGTCAAAAAGGCTTTTGGCACATTGGCCTTCAACAGGTAGTGCCATTGTTAACCTGTGCCAATCCAGGTAAAATATCTTCAATTCCATATTGCTGAACAAGTACAGAACCACGCCATTGAAGTTCAAGGCAAGTATTCTTCATATTGATATTTATTGGCTGTACTTTGCAATTTTACATGTTGTCTCAATGCTCCTAATGTATCCTTCCTCTTATCTCCACTGAAATTCGAGGTCATGAATTCATCATCTCAGCAATCAATTGTTCGAATGCTCTCTTCGCTGGTCTCCACTCTCACCAAATGTTGCAGGTTAACATGGAATACTGTAACCTCTGTCTTCTTTTAGTTTAGTTTAGTTTAGTTTAGTTTAGTTTAGTTTAGTTTAGTTTAGTTTAGTTTAGTTTAGTTTAGTTTATAGATACAGTGTGGAAACAGGCACTTTGGCCCACTGAGTCCACGCCAACCAGTGATCCCTGCACATTAACATTATCCTGCACATGTGAGGGACAATTTACAATTTTACTAAGCCAATTAGCCTACAAACCTGTAGCTCTTTGGTGTGTGGGAGGAGACTGGAGCACCCGGTGAAAACCCGCACAGGTCACAGGGAGAACGTACAGACTCCATACAGATAGCACCCGTAGTCAGGATCGAACCCGGGTCTCTAGTGCGGTAAGGCCGCAACTCTACCGCTGCGCCACCGTGTCTCTCTTGCAATGATGCTTTGAATTATCATGTCCATATTCGAGTCCCTCTACAACAAAACCCCATGCCTGTAACCTCACCTGGAACATACATGCAGTCACTCCCTTGGCACTGGCCTTGACCATTGGCAGTTGGTCAACCGTTCCTCTTTTTTTTTGAAACTCTTCCTACTTTGAAAATCCTTCTTTGAATCCCACAATGGTCCACAATGGTGTAATTGTTCCCCTGGATGAATGGATTTTTCTCTGAGCCCAACCCTGCCATCGCAGAACTATCACTATCTCTGCTGCCACCTCTTGATCTAACCACATCCACATCGATTGTCAGGCCTTCCACAACTGGTGTGCATAATTGTTTGGGGTACCTGAGATGAGATGACAACTTGATCAATGCCAATGGCCAAAGTGACTCATCTGGATCGAACACACGTTCTCTGACTGAACCTTGTGGCCTTTCTTTGTGGACCTGGAGAAAAATTGATCAGTTGCCTTATAACGTTGCATCCATCTTTGCCTGGCATCCTTTCGATAGCCACCAAAAGCTGCACAAGCTACTGCATTTTAATGTCTCTCTAAAGGGCAACTAATTGCTTTTTTATCAGATTGCTGCTGTTAACTGTTTATGGGACCGATTTATTATATACCATTTTTTCCAATATAGTGTCTCGTGACATTGCTGTAGATCGAGTCACAGTGCATAAGTATAATGAAAACTCTTAACTCTATTATTGTATATCTATGTGACAGCACTTTGAAGGCTCTCATCATTTGTGGCAGTAAAGGAGAGCGAATCCTTAATTCGAGTAGTTTAGTTTAGTTTAGTTTAGAGATAGAGTGCAGAAACAGACCCTTTGGCCCACGGAGTCCACACCGACCAGTGATCCTTGCACATTAACACTATCCTACACACACTAGGAACAATTTACACATACACCAAGCCAATTAACTTACAAACCTTGCGTCTTTGGAGTGTGGGAGGAAACCGAAGATCTGGGAGAAAACCCACACGGTCACGGGGAGAACGTCCAAACTTTGTATAGACAGCACCGGTAGTTGGGATCGAACCCGGGTCTCCGGCGCTGCAAGCGCCGTAAGGCAGCAACTCTACTGTTATGCCACCGTGCCGCCCTGTACATGAGGTTTATTCTATTGTTTTTTTGGGGATACAGTGAGTAAGTAACTTGGCACTCACATCATCAACATCTACATCCTCTGTTGATATGTTGCTGTGGTTGATTCATTTCAACTCTTGCTCACAATGGGGGTCAATAAGGTCAAAATGTGAATAAGCATAGATAGCACCATTAACTATCCAACTATTGTCACAGAGTTATAGAGTCATGCAGTGTGAAAACAAGCTCTTTGGCCCAACTTGCCCATGCTGACCTACATGTCCCACCTACACTAGTCCCAACTGCCTGCCTTTCGCCCATATCCCTCTTAACCTGTCCTATCCATGTAGCTGTCTAAATGTTTCTTAAACATTGCGTTAGAAAATATTGCCTCAACTATCTCCTCCGGCAGCTCGTTCCATACACCCACCACCCTTTGTGTAGGATGACTAGAGTGAGGGGGGGGGGTGAAGAGAGAGAAATGCAGGGGTGAAATTAGAGAAATCACTGTTCATACCTCTGAGTTTTAAGCTGCCCAAGCCCATATTTGCGTGGATTGGACTTTCTCTGCATTTGTCAGGTTTGTGTCATAGTTGTACGGCAACTCATTATCCAGTCAACATGATACGGCTACAGTAATTGCCCCATTCTATTGTGAAACACCTTCCCCTGACTATAACCTGCCACTTTCATTGTGTAACATGGTTATTTCATTAGGCTGGTGACTTATTTTGTAATGCATCTAATACTGCTCAGTCCCTCAATGAGGAAAGAAACACCAGAACAATTTAGTGCCGTGTGTGTGGCCCAGGGAATCCAATATATTGACTCTGATCTGTGCAATTTTATAAAATATAACCCAGGGATGAAACTTGGCATCATTTTAATGATTTCAATCAAACATTAATGAATAGACAATTCAGCTGTCAAGTTGACAGCTTTACATTTTTGTCAGAAAGCTGCAGCTGAAGAAATGGGTTCTATTTTTTTTGCAAACTGTACACCGGCTTAATTGGCAGTTCAGATTGATGGTGTAACTTGCAGGCAATGTGAGCCGATCTTTAAAAATTGACAAAGTACATCAACTTAGTTGGTCAAATTGATTTAGTATCTTAAATCATAGTTATATAGTCATACAGCAGATCCAAACTTGCCCATATCGGGCAAGATGCTACATCAAAGCTAGACCCATTTGCCCGTGCTTGACCCATATCGTTTAAACCTTTCCTATCCTATGAGTATAACTATGATTTAAAATGCTAAATTAATTTGACCAACTAAGATGATGTACTTTGTCAATTATTAAAGATCAGTTCGCATTGCCTGCGAGTTACACCATCAATCTGAACTGCCAATTAAAAGTCATTGTACAGTTTGCAAAAAAAAAGAACCCATTTCTTCAGCTGCACCTGCCTCAAATACTTCCTCTCTCAGTGAAGAAAGCCAATGGAATGTTGGCTTTCAGAACCAGGGGCCACAGTTTAAGAATAAGGGGTAGGCCATTTAGAACGGAGATGAGGAAAAACTTTTTCAGTCAGAGAGTTGTGAATCTGTGGAATTCTCTGCCTCAGAAGGCAGTGGAATCCAATTCTCTGAATGCATTCAAGAGAGAGCTAGATAGAACTCTTAAGGATAGCGGAGTCAGGGGGTATGGGGAGAAGGCAGGAACGGGGTACTGATTGAGAATGATCAGCCATGATCACATTGAATGGCGGTGCTGGCTCGAAGGGCCGAATGGCCTACTCCTGCACCTATTGTCTATTGTCTATTGTCTATTGTCTGCTTGTTCCATATATCCACCACCCACTGTATGAAATGGTTGCCCCTCAGGTTTCGATTTTTTGGGTCGGGACCAGGTTTAAACAAGGGCCCTGTCCTGAAACATTAACTGTTCATTCCCTACACAGATGCTGCCTGACCTGCTGATTTCCTCCAGCACTTTGTGTTTTGGTGAAGAAACACAGAATGGCTTTATCAGTTTTCTCTTTGTAGTGCTGTGCAGATGCTGACATCCTTGCTTTCAGCGTGGAATTCACCATTAATGGTTTGCAAGTTTACACCAGGCGCGCTACATAGACCAGCATAAACAACCTTTGCATGCAGTTCCTAAAGGTATGTGACATCCTTCTAACTACAGAGGATCATTGTAAACCTGCACCTTGGGAAGTGAGGATATTGTGCTGTTATTAGGGAACTGGAACATCTTATTCAGGGGTACTGAACTACTATCTACCTCACTGAAGACCCTCAAACTTTCTTTAATCGGGCTTTACTGGACTAGCGTTATTCCCTTTATCGTGTATCTGTACACTGTGGATGGCTCAATTGTAAACATGTATTGTCTTTCCGCTGACTGGTTAGCGCGCAACAAAAGCTTTTCACTGCACCTCGGTGCATGTGACACAAAACTAAATTTTTAAACTGAAGGAAACTAAACTAAACTAATCTAAACTAAATCGTACTCTAATCCTTGCAAAGACCTCCCTGACAACTTCCTGCCAGAAGTTTGGATGATCTTGAATGCCTGCAGTTTGGGATAGCCTGCAATGCCATCCCTAAGCCATTCTGCATGCTCTTGTGCAGTTAAGGAATAGAAGGCGAGTCTCCGATCTATGGGTATGGAGTTTGGATGACTTTATATTGCAGCAGGGAGCAGAACACTGCGGGATGTGGCAGAGATCAGCAGTACCAGCCTGGAATGGTTCTGAGACTTGGAAGCTAAGATTGACCATAACCCTGACCTCCATGGCCAAATCAGTCACAGCACAGATGTTAGGTTATATGTGTAAGAAAATAACTGCAGATACTGGTACAAATCGAAGGTATTTATTTCACAAAATGCTGGAGTAACTCAACAGGTCAGGCAGCATCTCCGGAGAGAAGGAATGGGTGACGTTTCGGGTCGAGACCCTTCCTCAGACTGGCATATAAGGTCACAGATCTCAACGGGGACAAATGATGGAATTTGAGTTCTTGTCCGCTAAATAGAACTTTGAACAGTACAGCACGGGGACAGGCCTATTGGTCCACAATGTCTGTACAAAACAAAAGTTCATAAGTTCATAAGTTTTAGGAGCAGAATTTGGTCCATTTGGCCCATCGAGGCTACTTCGCCATTCAATCGTGGATAATCTATTTTTCCCTCTAAACCCTATTCTCCTGGCTTCTCTCCATAACCTTTGTGCACTTACTAATCAATCTCCACTTTCAAAATACCCAATGAATTGGCCTCCACAGCCATCTGTGGCAAAGAAATTCCACAGATTCGCCACCTTCTGACCAAAGAAATTCTTCCCCATCTCCTTTCTAAAGGTACGTTATTTTATTCTGAGGATGATGCCAAGACCAATTCTGATCTCTCTGCACATAACCCATATCCCTCCATTCCCTGCAAATCCATATGCCTATCTAAAAGCCATTTCAATGCCACTATCATATCTGACTTCACCACCAACCCCAGCAGCACGTTCCAGGCACTCGATCCTCTGCGTATCTCTTCATTTCAGGGGAAGCCGTGTCAGTAAACTCTGCTTGTTCAATGAATAAATAAGAACTGTCAATTTTCACACATGAGGTTGAAAATCTCACTGCAGATGAATACTGCATGTGGCAATACTGTTAACATCATTTAGTAGTGGTTTCTGGCAGAAAATAGGGTGCTAGGGAGAACAAGATCCAGCCAGAAAATAAGGAAATGAATTTCCCCGTGGGTGCCAACACATGGAAATATGTGAAAAATTGATCTACTCTGAGTTAACCTCATTTTTAAAGAAGCAGCACTTTTCTTCATGTTCATGAGTTCTGAGCCAGAATTAGGCTCTAGGAACTTATCATGAAATATGATGAGCATTTGACGGCACTGGGCCTATATTCACTGGAGTTTAGAAGAATGAGAGGGGACCTCATTGAAATGTACAGAATAGTGAAAGACTTGGATAGAGTGGATGTGGAGAGGATGTTTCCACTAGTGGGAGAGTCTAGGGCTAGAGGTCATAGCCTCAGAATTAAAGGACATTATTTTAGGAAAGAGATGAGGAGGAATTTCGTTAGTCCAAGGGTGGTGAATGTGTGGAATTCTTTGCCATAGAAGGCTGTGGAGGCAAAGTCAGTGGATATATTTAAGGCAGAGATAGATAAATTCTTGATTAGTACGAGTGTCAGAGGGTGTAAGGGGAGAAGGCAGGAGAATGGGGTTTGGAAGGAGAGATAGATCAGCCATGATTGAATGGGGAGTGGACTTGATGGGCCGAATGGCCTAATTCTACTATCACTTATGATCTTATGAATCCGACCATTCGGCCCATCAAGTCTACTCCACCATTCAATCATGGCTCATCTATCTTTCCCTTTCAACCCCATTCTCCTGCCTTCTCCCCTTAGCCTCTGACATTCGTGCTTATCACGAATCTGTCAATCGACTCCTTAAACATATCCATTGACTTGACCTCCACAGCCGTCTGTGGCAATGAATTCCACAGATTCACCACCCTCTGTAACGAAATTTCTCCTCATCTCCTTTCTAAAGGTACTGTAAGGGGTTTCTGCGCCGAGCTTTCGCCCGACCTAAGGTCCCCGTGCCTTGCTCTGATCCCTTGACCAGGCCGCGCACACTGGTTCCCCGTGAGTGGTTCGACCCACTCACCCCTTACGGTTCTAGACACTGGACTTAGATGCAGGAGCTCTTATAGTGCAGAAAAATTCCACCAGACCAGATTTGAAAACCAGGGTTTAAATGAAAAGGCTTTTATTCAGCGCTTGGGACTATTGTCCATGAATACTTATACAGTTCTATAATACATGTCTATAAAACACATACCGAATCACACGAATACTTATAACTATGAATCATAAAAGTTCTATAAGACATATACACGACTGTAAGATGGGGAACGTACGACACATCGCAAAATTGACCAACACACACTCTTTTACACACCCACGTTTATTAACAACCACCCTTCCCTCTACACTAAACTATGTCCAGGATATGTAGGATTTGGGGTACATGCTCACCATGGGGCTATTACTGGGGTTACTGGCTGTTCGTTTTGCAGTATTTCTTCTCGAGTTGCGTGCCTGTTCCTCTCTCTTGC
This sequence comes from Rhinoraja longicauda, assembly GCF_053455715.1. NCBI lineage: Eukaryota > Metazoa > Chordata > Chondrichthyes > Rajiformes > Arhynchobatidae > Rhinoraja > Rhinoraja longicauda. Next base: position 18,461,256 of record NC_135956.1, on the reverse strand, counting down.
ATCCGTTCTTCTTGCCTGTCGTTTCTTCCTCCTGCATTCGTTTGACTTCCTTCTGACTCTCTTCTTGACTTCAGTTGACTTAACTTGACTTCAGTTGACTTAACTATTTCACCCAAAAGTAGTGGCCAGTTATACTATTTCTGACCCGTCCTATCTCCCGCCAGATCTTGGAATCTCTTTGTTCAAAAAGATATGTATGAGTTTTCTTCTGATCTGCCTTATGTTCGGGGATACCGGGGATGGCCAGACGGTGTTAATTGGTATTTCGTTGTGAGGTGATGGGTGTTAACTGGTTTCCCATCACCTACCAGGTAGTTTTCTATGGGCTATTGTGCCCCCTCACCGAGATGAACTGTTTAGGTCGGCTTGGGGCATTGTGAGTATGCTGATGTCAGCGCCCCAGTGTCTGGACTCCGACCTGGTTTCGTAGGTTTCTGCATGGCCAATACCCATCCTTTGTTCTGGCCGTGGCTTTGCAGAAAACCTAGAGACTGGGTTGTAAGGTTTTTACTTTTTGTGGCTGGTCACGAGGTCCTGCGGCCATTTTAGGACCCACGGATTGTGACATCCTTTGTTAATCTGACCGCAGCCTTTCTCCGCTATCAGCCCCAGTCTCTCGTTTAAAATGTCCAAACTGCAGCTCTTTGGTTTGATGTTGCTTTCCAAATGAGGGAAAACTTCTCAAATCTTACAGTACCTCCTTTTATTCTGAGACGATGGCCTCTCGTCCTGATATCGATGAATTTCTAATCCCTTATATATTTAATTAGCATTTGTCTGTGGCATCATTTCAGTCCAATATTTCACACATTGATTAGCAGGAAGGACATGCCTCTCAGTAATGTTTGCCTGCAAACTACTGAAGAAACCATGAAGAGATGAACAGCAAATATATCCTCATGTTTTGCATAAGTTATGTTAAGAATGATTTAGTACCAAACCCAGACTCAAGGATCAGTCTTACAGTGCAGACTACTCAGACAATTCCATCTGCGGTTCCTTGTATCATCCATTAAACACTGTTTTTTTCCCTCCATCCTTTGTCAATTAATCCACTCATCTGACAATCAGCCCACTCAGTTCAGTTTAGTTTATTGTCACGTGTACTGAGGTACAGTGAAAAGCTTTTGTTGTGTGCTAACCAGTCAGCAGAAAGACAATGCATGATTACAATTGATCCATTTACAGTGTATAGATACATGATAAGCGAATAACGTTTAGCGCAAGGTAAAGCCACAAAGTCCAATCAAGTATAGTCCGAAGGTCATCGAAGAGGTAGGTAGTAGTTCAGCAGTGCTCTCTGGTTGTGGAAGGATGATTCAGTTGCCTGGTAACAGCTGGGAAGAAACTGTCCCTAAGTCTGGTGGTATGCGTTTTCACATTTCTCTACCCTTTGCCTAATGGGAGAGGGGAGAAGAGGGAGTGGCCATGGTGCAACTCGTCCTTGATTATGCTTCTGCCCCTGCCAAGGCTGTGTGAGGTGTAAATAGAGTCAATAGAAGGGAGGTTGCTTTGTATGATTGTCTGGGCTGCGTCCACAATTCGCTGCAATTTCTTGCGGTTTTGGATGGCTATTCCCAAACCAAGCTGTGATGCATCTGTATGAACCTATCACTTGACAGAATTTGAGGATAACACAAAAGGCTGGAGTAACTCGGTGGGTCAGGCAGCATCTCTGGAGAAAAGGAACAGGTGACGTTTTGGGTGGAGACCCTTCTTCAAACTGGCTAATGCTAATACTGTTCCTTTATTTAAGAAGGGAAGTAGAGAGAACTATAGGCTGGTGTGGTCGGGAAGCTACTGGGGAAGATTTTTTAGGATAATATTAACTCCCATTTGGAAGAGAAGGTGTTAATTAGAGTCCGTCAGCGTGGCTTTGTACACAGCAAGTTGTGCCTTACTAAATTGATTGGATTTTGTCTACATCGATTTTAATAGGGCATTTTATAAAGTTCCCCATGGTAGGATTATCCAGAAGATTAAGCTGATGATTAAGAAGAAGAAGCTTGAGCCTAACAGTCAGGAAGTCGTGATGCAGCTTTATAGGACTTCGGTTCGGCCGCATTTAGAGTATTACAGGAAGGATGTGGAGGCTTTGGAAAGGGTGCAGACGGGGTTTACAAAAATGACGCCTGGATTAGGGGCTATTGGCTACAGGCAGAGAGGTTGGACAGACTTGGATTGTGTTCTCTGGAACGTCAGAGGTTAAGGGGAGATCTGAGAGAATAATATAAAATTATGAGAGGCATAAATAGGAGAGACAGTCGGACCTTTTTACCCAGGACGGTAACGTTAAATACTAGAGGCTATAGTTTTATGATGAGGGGGGGAAAGGTTTAATGGAGATGTGCGGGTCAACTTCGTTACACAAGAGTGGGTTTCGTGGTTGAGGCGGATACGTTAGTGGCATTTAAGAGACTGTTGGAAAGGCATATGGAAATGCAGGGATTGAAGGAATATGGATTACGTGCAGGTAGATAAGAGCATCATATTTGGCACAGACATTGTGGACCGAAGGACCTGTTCCTGCGCTGTGCCGTTCTATATTATATGTTATATATTCTATTAAAAAACAGGGCGGCACTGTGGCGTAGCAGTAAAGCTGCCGCCTTACAACGCCAGCAAACAGACTGCGGGCGCTGTCTGTACAGAGTTTGTACATTCTCCCCGTGACCTGCGTGGGTTTTCTCCAAGATCTTCGGTTTCCTCCCAAACTCCAAAGACATACAGGTTTGTAGGTTAATTGGCTTGGTATAAGTGTTTGTTTTTTAATTCCCGTATGTTTTGCAGAGTGTTAGTGTGCAGGGGTTGCTGGTCGGTGTGGACTCGGTAGACCGAAAGGCCTCTTTCCACATTGTATCTCTAAATTAAACTAAACCAAACTAAACCTGGGTTCAATCCTGACTACTGGTGCTGACTGTACAGAGTTCAGACGTTTTCCCAGTGACCGCGTGGGCTTTCTCTGGGTTCTCCCATTTCCTCTTACACACCAAAGACGCACAGGTCTGTAGGTTAGTTGGCTTCAGTAAAATTGTAAATTGTCCCTTGTGTGTAGGATAGTGTTAGAGTGCGGGGTGATCACTGGTCGGCGTGGACTCCATGAGACGAAGAACCTGTTTCCGCATTGTATGTCTAAAGACTAAAGTCTAAAATGTTCCTGCACTCATTCCTGGGAAAGACCACGACCATCCTCACTGTGAGGACTATTGTCCTTGAGCCAAGTTTCAATCCATATCGTCAGTGATCCCTTTACTCTATGGGCCTTTATTGAGTTTGTCAAATATGTGTCAAAAATCATTACAAACATCTGCTGCATCCCCTTCATCAGCCTTCTCTGTTACCTCATCACAAAATTCAATCCAGTTAGTCAAATACAATTTGTCTTTAACAAATCTATAATAAATCTCCTTCATTAACTCAAAATTCTCCAAGTGCCTCTTAATTATTTCCTGCTTAGTAATTCTAAAAAACTTCCCTGCTCATCAGGTTAACCTGCCTATGCAGCAGTGACGTAACATGTCATTGCAACCCTATTGGTTTCAAATATATAATGCATCATGAACTTTTCAGTCTTAAATTTATTTAAATATAATAGACCTTAAAGCAGCTGCAGGACCTTGCTAATCTATTAATCATATTCCCATGTGAGCAAAATGTTAACTTCACACTATCTGATTAGTTTAGTTTGCTTTAGAGATACAGCACGGAAACAGGCCCTTTGGCCCAATGAGTACGTGTCGACCAGTGATCCCCATACACTTGTACTATCCTACACACTGGGAACAATTTACAATTTTTACCGAAGCTAAGTTAATGGAAAGCTAATGAATGCTAGATCACAATAGTTCACCCTGTAATGTTGGTAACTATTGTGATCAAAAACACAACAGCAATAGCTGGGTAGACCACCCGCGCCCCCTACCACTAGTAGCGCAGTAAATGGGGGCTTATGATTGGCTCAGAGAGGGGACAGTGGCGTGGTCTGCTTGAAAGATGAGATCGAAAAATATCAAGATGCCCTTGTATTATGTTTGACTTGTATTAACCATCTGTTGTTGAATAAGATTAACATAAACAAAAAGTATATTATGATTAATTAAATAATTAATACCGATGTAATAACAGGAAAACATATAGCCAAGGACGAAGTATATTTTCATACAGTTGTATCTAACAAATAGAAAGTTGTTTACTGCACTGTATAACTGTCTGCTAAGTCTGCTGCAAAAGCAGAGATCCAGTGAGCAGTTAACTGCCACCATCTCTCCATGGTATCATGCAATAAAGTCTCCAGAAGCAAACCTCGAAGTCTCCGTTTTTCCTTTGATTTTCCTCTGTCAATTTCCTCGGCAGAATGTGGCGTAGTTGGCAGGATCCCAATTGTAACAGGATTCAAATGAATACAAGTGGGAAATAAAAGGAATAAAATTAAAATGTCCTGGCTGAAAGGGGGACAGAGGGGGGTCACAGGGAAGGTCGGGCCCCGGCAGCCTAGCTACCCGGACGGTGACTCGCGCTGAGCCAAGATGCCTGTTAGGTTGAGGCACGAATGCGGAGAAGAGAAATGAAAGTACAGGTGCCGGATAACGCGCTGAGAAATTGAAGGGTGACCCCGAGGCTCGCGGACGGAGTAAAACCAGTGCGCGCAAACTGTAAATAGTGTGTTATAAGAAATTATACGATAATAGATATTAGAATAACATTTAGACAGTGTATAGATACATGATAATAGAATCACATTTAGAGTGTGGGAAGAAACCGGAGCACCCGAAGAAAACCCACGCAAGTTACGTGCAAACTCCGTACAGACAGCATCCGTAGTCAGATTCGAACCCGGGTCGCTGGCGCCAGAGGGCAGCAACTCAACTCAACTCAACCCCATGATCTTCAACATTATTGCTTCTTCCTTCGTATGTCAACTACACCAATCAAAAGTAGCAATTGGCGCTTCAGAGTACCGTAGTTGACGCTTTGCTGCAAAAATTGCCAGTTCCGTAGAACTACCCAAGGTGGACGACAATGACATAAAGCAGCTCCCACCCCAACATTATTGCTAAATTCAATCAGTTCTCACAGCCATTCACTGGCTGCATATCTCTTCAGGATGTTATTATCAAGTATGGCTAGCACCTGTTGAAAATAAGCTGTATACTTTAAATCGATAGTGTGTGTAAGAAGGAACTGCAAATATTGGTTTGCACCGAAGACAGACACAAAATGCTGGAGTAACTCAGTGGGTCAGGCAGCATCTCTGGAGAGAAGGAATAGGTGACGTTTTGGGACAAGACCCTTCATCAGACGAAGAGTCAGGGAGGGGAACACTAGAAATATGGGAAGGTACAGAACAAAGCAGAGTCTGCATCGATGACTCAGAAAAGATGGAGCCCACAATGGACTGGGTACAAGAGATTCAAGATTTCAAGATCAGTTTATTGTCACATGTACCAATTAAGGTACAGTGAAATTTGAGTTACCATACAGCAATACTAAGTAAAAAGCAACATGTTGGTTTACACAGAAGAGAGACAGAAAATGCTGGAGTAACTATGTGGGTCAGGCACCATCAGGCAGCATCCACCTTTCCTATAGTGCAGTAACCAGAACTACACATGCACTCAGCTGCAACCAAACTAATGCTTTTGTAGAGTATAATAACCTTTGTTTTCTTATAATCTACCTTATCGGAAGGGAGTATCTCAAATACCTTCTTAATCACCTTATAATGCAGTGTTGCTGCGTTCAAAGACCTTTGAACACCATTGTTCCTCTGTTCCCCAATACGCCATTGGCCCCAACCATTCATTGTTCATTTTATTGTTCAAAATGTTTTACATTATATTTCAGGATTAAATTCGATCTGCTCTCTCCATGTCCACCTTAGCAACAGAACAGTATCATCCTGCAGCTGAAGACTAACCCTCTTCGCCATCAATGACAGCAAATATCTTCATGTCATCTGGGCATTTACTAATCATATCTCTTACGTTGACATCTAGATTGTAGCAGAGATTGAAGCAGAGATCAAAAGCAGGGTGAAAGGCCGTCCATCTTTTGCACAGCACAGTGTTGGGCAGCACAGTGGCACAGCGGCAGAGTTGCTGCCTTATAGCGTCAGAGACCCGGGTTCGATCTTGACTACTGGTGCTGTCTGTCCGGAGTTTGTGCGTTCTCCCTGTGACTGCGTGGGTTTTCTCCGGAAATATTAATACTGCGATTATTTAGCTATGAAGAAATATTTCAACAATTTTTGTTGTGAATCGGTCCAGTGGCATTAGTGATCAGTACCGATAATAATTCATTGGCTATCATAGAGTCATACAGCATGGACACAGGCCCTTCGGCCCAACTTGCCTTTACCGGCCAAATTGTCCCATCTACACTAGTCCCACCTGCTTGCGTTTGGCCCATATCCCTCCAGACCTGTCCTATCCATGTACCTGTCTAACTGTTTCTTAAACGATGGGATAGTCCCAGCCTCAACTACCTCTTCTGGCAGCTCATTCCATACACCCACCACCATTTGTGTGAAAAAGTTACTCCTCAGATTCCTATTAAATCTTTTCCCCTTCATCTTAAACCTACATCATCTGGTACTCAATTCCCCTTCTCTGGGCACGAGACTCTGTGCATTTACCCGATCTATTCCTCTCATGATTAGTGAATGGCTGCATGGCTGCTTGGCTGAATAACTGCATGGTTGCAGTGAATGGCTGAGATGTAAGTGCTGTCCGAGATTGTAGATGCTGGCGCATTTAAGAAAAAGTGAATGGATGAATTAAACTTTTCCTCAATGCCTTTGTGGATGAGTAACTATCCAGTTTGTCAAAGTATATGTTTTAACTTAGGCTTGTTTACACTGGAATTTAGAAGGATGAGAGGAGATCTTATCGAAACGTATAAGATTATTAAGGGGTTGGACACGTTAGGGGCAGGAAACATGTTCCCAATGTTGGGGGAGACAAGAACAAGGGGCCACAGTTTAAGAATAAGGGGTAGGCTATTTAGAACTGAGATGAGGAAAAACTTTTTCAGTCAGAGAGTTGTGAATCTGTGCAATTCTCTGCCTCAGAAGGCAGTGGAGGCCAATTCTCTGAATGCATTCAAGAGAAATCTGGATAGAGCTCTTAAGGATAGCGGAGTCAGGGGGTATGGGGAGAAGGCAGGAACGGGGTACTGATTGAGAATGATCAGCCATGATCACATTGAATGGCGGTGCTGGCTCGAAGGGCCGAATGGCCTCCTCCTGCACCTATTGTCTATTGTCTATTAACGGAGTAAACTGAATTCTAGGTAGGGGAGCCATTGATCACTTCTTGTTGCTTGCTTTTCAAGCTTCCTCCATCCTCATGCAAACTTGTAGCTGCTCTGAGAATTCAGCTAAGAATTCAAGGAAGTAATTTAACATCACCGGCAGATTAATAAGTCTCTCAGATCTTAACAAGTCACTGTGGAGTTGCGATTTCACTTCTACTCAAAGGTTATATTTGACAAGTATACACATTGCGTTTATTAAGTTAATAATGTGCCCCCTTTATGAAGCAGAGCTGAATTTATGAATTGTAGTAAAATAGATGTTCAATAAACTTTCTGTCAATCTAAAACTGCTGATGGTAAATGATAAATAATCCTGCTGTTCTCAGTGCATCAAGTGAAGATTTTTTTAAATGGACTGAGTATAAATCTATAAAGGATCAATATCTGATATAAATCGTTCCAGATAATAATCAGATCAGAATGTTAGTGTATGGTAAGTAATGGTATGGATAAGCATCAGTAACGTGCATTCTCAACCTAGATTGCTGCATTGCCAGAAAAAATGTAAATGATAAAAAACACTGAAAAAACAGGACAGTCCCTGGTGTTATAGAACATAAAAGAACCATGGTTTTGAGCACCGGTAATTTCTTTTGAGATGAGAATTGAGATTTAGCTGAATCCATGTAGAACAATCAATAAATGACGAAATGAGCTACCATTTACGTAACACTGACTATTTTGGTCCCAGTACATTTCAGCTTTTCAAATTCCTTCCTGGTTAAAAATGTATTAAAGGGTGAAAAAATTTAAAACCGAAATAAAACTTTCATGCAATATCTTGCTAATCAAATTGTCTCCATCAGCATAGTCACCCAATTTTATCTAGTGTTTCCAGGCTATTAATGAAATGATTAACTAAGAGAGAATTTTAGTTTAATAAATTCATATATTAATTTTATGTTGTTTTTTGTGATTTATTGAATTTTTAAAATCTTATTAAACATTTCTTTTAGATATAAAGCATGGAAACAGGCCCGGAGCTACTCGACCCGAAACGCCACCCATTCCTTCTCTCCAGAGATGCTGCCTGTCCTGCTGAGTTACTCCAGCATTTTGTGTCTACCTATGGAAACAGGGCCTTTGGCCCACCAAATCTGCGCCAACCAATGATCATCCATACAGGAAGACAGTGGGAGAACTGGGAAGGGGGAGGGGAAAGAGAGGGAGAGAGAGGGACAGAGGGTCTCTTTCCTCTCCCCCTTCCCAGTTCTCCCACTGTCTTCCTGCTACTACATCCTATCTTTGTCCCGCCCCCTCCCCTGACATCGGTCTGAAGAAGGGTCTCGACCCGAAACGTCACCCATTCCTTCTCTCCAGAGATGCTGCCTGACCCTCTGAGTTACTCCAGCATTTTGTGTCCACCATTCTATTGTTACCACCAGCTCAGTGCTGTCAGAGAGAGATGCTCAGTTGACAGGTCAAAATCTCTCACAGTCTGTTCACTGAATGAAGAAATACCTGCTCCAATTACCCAATTGGCTTGCTGAAACCTTTTTATGCTTCCAAAGAATGTCTTTCGCCAAACTGATAATCTTGTAGCAGCGCTTGATTGATTGAAAGACAGAATGTGTGAACAGATCCTTCAGCCCATGGAGTCCACGCTGACTATCATGGCAATTTTACAAAAGCAGAGCATTGTGGATGTAGCCCAGTCCATCACAGACCAAACGTCCCACCATTGACTCCATCTATACCATGATGCTTTAGAAAAGCAGCCAACACAGTCAAAGACTTGTCCCTCCTTGGTCATTCCTTCTTCTCCCTGGTCCCATCCAGCAGAAGATATAGAAACTTGAAAGCATGCACCACCAGACTCAGGAATAGATTCTTCCACTCAGTTATCAGGTTTTTCAACAGTGCTTTCATTAGCTTGGGTACTGTTTGATTCACCTCGACCCCATTGAGCACATTGATGTGCTACAATGCTCTAAAATGCTGAGAACTATATTCTGCACCCTGCATCTTCCTCATTGCTCTATCTATTGTGCTTGAGTTTGAACTCTTTGTACCGATGTATGGGTATACCTGACCTGTTTGGTTAGCATGCAAAACAAAGCTTTTCACTGTACCTCGGCATATGTGACAATAATAAACAAAAACCAAACTTACGATCCAACACATCTTTGGGTTGTGGGAGGAACCTGGAGCACCTGAAGCAAATCCACACGGTCACAGGGAGAACATGCAAACTGCACAAAGAAGGGTCTCTGGTGCTGTGAGGCAGTGGCTCTACCAGCTGCTCCACTTGATGTCTGTCTCTGCATGAGCCCCGAGGAGTGTCCCCCATAAATCAGAGAGTCCTCCGCTAGAGGTGAACCATGATGAGAACCCTCACATCTTTTTTCAGACCGTCATAACAAATCCGTTGTATACAAGAAGTAGGGGCGGCACGGTGGCGCAGCGGTAGAGTTGCTACCTTACAGCGCCAGAGACCTGGGTTCGATCCTGACTGACTGTGCTTGTCTGTACGGGGTTTGTTTTCGTTATCCATGTTACTGAGTGGGTTTCCTTCCACATTCGAATGACATGCAGGTTTGTCGCTTAATTGGCTTCTGCAAATTGCCCCTAGTGTGTGGGATAGAGAACATAATGTAGGAGTGGGGCAGCATCTCCTGCCCATCGCAGTCAAACCGAGGACATTGCACATTGGGAGTGATGTTCCAATTGTGTAGGAAGTAGCTCTCTTTATGGTATTCATTTCATCATATCTTTTCCTTTCAAGATCCCAGTATGTGCATTTTCTTCCATAATTCTAGCTGCCAACTGCAGTCAATTGGCTAAACAGACTGTGCCTGCACCACCTCTTCCTGGCATCACTCCATGGGAACTAGGTTCTGCTGCTGGGCGAGGAGCCCATTGCATGCTTTACTGTTGGTGTGCGAGAGACATTGTGAGAAGAGTCAACCTTTGCCAGAAGACAAACCAAAATATCCGATAGAACCAGCATCAGTATTTTCTGGCATTGACCTTGAAGGTGGTGAACAGACAATTGACATCCTTTATTCACACTAGGACACTAGGGTCCAACAGATACCTACTCAAGAGGCGGTGGAAGGGAATAACTATAGAGGAATCTAGGAGTCAAAATCGTCCCAGACGACCTTACACAGTCAATGACGACTTTGCACCGTTTGTACAGACTCCTAGCTATTCAACCATAACATGGAGGCCACTCAAGCCTTTTACTCAACATTCAGTAACCCAGTTCTCTTTCTTTCGTGAAAAAACCCATCATGATACAAAAAAAAGTAGCCACAGGTACCTGACAGGAAGCAGGCATCTTGTTATCACTGGAGTAAGGCTCTCTCACCATCACCGGAGAGCCATTATTGAAACATAGACATAGAAACATAGAAAATACGTGCAGGAGTAGGCCATTCGGCCCTTCGAGGCAGCACCACCATTCAATATGATCATAGCTGATCATCCAAAATCATGGTGAACCTACACTGCACTCCGTCAATAGAAGATTATGGCAAAAAAGGATAGGGAGACCAATTCTTCTTATGTCTCACTTCTTATTCACCCACAATCTCCTCCGAGTTGCAAGTTGCAGATCACGAATGAGAGACCTCTAATTTTCACCCTCTCACTTTCCATAATTCATTGGAGACCCTCGGGCTATCTTTAATCAGACTTCACTGGACTTTATCTTGCACTAAATGCTGTGGACAGCTTGATTGTAATCGTGTATGGTCTTCCGCTGACTGGATAGCACACAACAGAAAAAGCTTTTCACGCCACCTCGGTACTTGTGCCAAAAAACTAAACTAAACTAAGCCAAGCAAAGCCAAGCCAAGCAAAGCCAAATGAAACAAAACCAGACTAGGGTAAACTAAACTAAACATAACTCAGCTGTTACACCTTTCAGATGGTCAGGAGTTGAAATCTGACAAGGTTAAGAAAGAGCAATATGCACGTTCACAGACACCAATTCAAGATACTGAAACATTGTGCACTTTAACCGTCAGCTTAGAGGCAGGATCTGAACTCAGTGAGTCACTGAACAGTAGTCAACAGCAAGGACAGGGGGAGAGGACATACTGATCTCATCCCCTGACTCCCCCCACATTCCCAAGAGCACAAAGTCATGCAAGAGCTCCAAGAGTAATCAATGCACTTGTGTTATATACATTTTCTCAGCCAAGTTTAACAAAGGTGCAATCATACAATCACTAACTGTTGGGTGCAATCTTTTCCAGTATTTTGCACGGAAGTACTGATTAAGCATACAATTGATCAATCATCACTTGTAATTTGAATTAAAATAAATATCTTTTTCATTAAAAGATGGAAAATTAATTTCAAGCATTCTTTCTCTGTGGCCTTTATACATAATCAAAAATCATTGGAAATCCATGCCCTTGAGATTTCAGACAATGAATGTAAAGCTTGAGTAGTTTTGATGGAAGGGTTTTCATTAAAAGACTGAGAATAGGAATTTCATTACCTACATACGTGACATGTTTGATTTCTCTGTATTATCCTCCCACACTTTCAATTCTCTATCTTTTTTTACATGACAAAAGCTCTCCGCTGTCATTGTTTTCTTTAAAGTTTTAAAAAGCAAAGTCCATTAAAAGAAAAAAAAGGTGAGAGAATGTAATTTCACTTTCAAAGGTAATAAACATGAAAAAATAATGGAACAAATTCCAGATTCAAAATGTGCTAGATGCACCTAGATGCAACTATAGGAAAGCACATTTTATTATTAAGTTCATAAAGTTATTTTGCATTGATGTAATATCAGTAATTACTTGGGGGACTGCAACAGCTGTTAACAAGAAAGTAATTTAAATGAAGATGTATAATTTACATCTTGTGATACGTCATCCAACCTCTGAAACTGTATTTCATCACCTCAGTGAATAATAGGAATCGTAAAATAGTCAAGAGTGTTTAATTGTCATGTGAAATTCTTTCTTGTTGCAACTTTACTGGCCCATTAATGCACTAATGCATGAATAAATGAAGGGTGGCACAGTGGTGCAGCGGTAGAGTTGATGCCTTACAGCACTTACAGCGCCGGAGACCCGGGTTCAATCCCGATTAAGGGTGTTTGTCTGTACGGACTCTGTACGTTCTCCCCGTGACTGCTTGGGTTTTCTCCAAGATCTTCGGTTTCCTCCCACACTCCAAAGACATACAGGTATGCAGGTTAATTGGCTTTGGTATAAATGTAAATTGTCCCCAGTGGGTGTACAGTAGTGTTAATGTACAGGGATCGCTGGTCGGTGCTAAACTAAACTAAACTAAAATAAATACAATAGAATAATAACCAGTAGCACCAGGGCCTGATGGTCTGCATCCCAGAGTACTTAAGGAGGTGGCTCTAGAAATAGTGGAAGCATATGAGATCATTTTTCAATGTTCTATAGATTCAGGATCAGTTCCTGTGGATTGGAGAATAGCAAATGTTATCCCACTTTTTAAGAAAGGAGGGAGAGAGAAAACGGGTAATTATAGACCAGTTAGTCTGACATCAGTGGTGGGGAAAATGCTGGAGTCAATTATAAAAGACGAAATTGCTGAGCATTTGGATAGCAGTAACGGGATCGTTCCGAGTCAGCATGGATTTACGAAGGGGAAATCATGCTTGACAAATCTACTGGAATTTTTTGAGGATGTAACTAGGAAAATTGACAAGGGAGAGTCAGTGGATGTGGTGTACCTCGACTTTCAGAAAGCCTTCGACAAGGTCCCACATAGGAGATTAGTGGGCAAAATTAGGGCACATGGTATTGGGGGTAGGGTACTGACATGGATAGAAAATTGGTTAACAGACAGAAAGCAAAGAGTGGGGATAAATGGGTCCCTTTCGGAATGGCAGGCAGTGACCAGTGGGGTACCGCAAGGTTCGGTGCTGGGACCCCAGCTATTTACGATATACATTAATGACTTAGACGAAGGGATTAAAAGTACCATTAGCAAATTTGCAGATGATACTAAGTTGGGGGGTAGTGTGAATTGTGAGGAAGATGCAATAAGGCTGCAGGGTGACCTGGACAGGTTGTGTGAGTGGGCGGATACATGGCAGATGCAGTTTAATGTAGATAAGTGTGAGGTTATTCACTTTGGAAGTAAGAATAGAAAGGCAGATTATTATCTGAATGGTGTCAAGTTAGGAGGAGGGGGAGTTCAACGAGATCTGGGTGTCCTAGTGCATCAGTCAATGAAAGGAAGCATGCAGGTTCAGCAGGCAGTGAAGAAAGCCAATGGAATGTTGGCCTTCGTAACAAGAGGAGTTGAGTATAGGAGCAAAGAGGTCCTTCTACAGTTGTACCGGGCCCTGGTGAGACCGCACCTGGAGTACTGTGTGCAGTTTTGGTCTCCAAATTTGAGGAAGGATATTCTTGCTATGGAGGGCGTGCAGCGTAGGTTCACTAGATTAATTCCCGGAATGGCGGGACTGTCGTATGTTGAAAGGCTGGAGCGATTGGGCTTGTATACACTGGAATTTAGAAGGATGAGGGGGGATCTTATTGAAACATATAAGATAATTAGGGGATTGGACACATTAGAGGCAGATAACATGTTCCCAATGTTGGGGGAGTCCAGAACAAGGGGCCACAGTTTGAGAATAAGGGGTAGGCCATTTAGAACGGAGATGAGGAAGAACTTTTTCAGTCAGAGGGTGGTGAAGGTGTGGAATTCTCTGCCTCAGAAGGCAGTGGAGGCCAGTTCGTTGGATGCTTTCAAGAGAGAGCTGGATAGAGCTCTTAAGGATAGCGGAGTGAGGGGGTATGGGGAGAAGGCAGGAACGGGGTACTGATTGATAGTGATCAGCCATGATCGCATTGAATGGCGGTGCTGGCTCGAAGGGCTGAATGGCCTACTCCTGCACCTATTGTCTATTGTCTATTGTCTATTGTATCCAGACAACAACAGTGCAAAGCCAAAGTACACAGTGCATCTAAAACAAAGTCCTTGGTAGATTGTTGCTGAGGTTGTGATTAGTGTTGTGCAGTGTTGAAGAAGTTGATGCTGGGAAGAAGCTGTTCTTGAACCTGGAGGTCACGGTTTGCAGGCTCATGTCCATTCTTTCCAATGGTGGTAGCAGGATGATAGCATGACCCGGCCTTTGATGATATTAACTTTGATAATATTTCAGATAAGCAGCATTTCTTGTTTGATTCAGAATTAGCTTGTTCTGATATAAGATCATTCACCTGTAATATTAAACATAGATACATAGAAAATAGGTGCAGGAGAAGGCCATTTGGCCCTTCGAGCCAGCACCGCCAATCATTAACTCTTCTGACTTCTGACAAATGTTACGTAATAAGATGAATATTTCCAGTCTTCATTTTTATTTCAGATTTCCAAGAACTGTTTATGCATTTCATAGTTCCAGCATGTCTCTCTCTCTCTCCTTCTCCCTCTCTCTCTCTCTCTCTCTCCCTTTATCTCTCCCTCTCTTCCTCTCCCCCTCTTCCCCACTCCCCCTCTCATCCTTCTCTCACACACACTCTTTCTCTTTTTTCATTAGGTTATCCTAGCAGCAGGCTTGGAATAGACATTTTCGACTGAATGACCTATTTGTATGCTGTACTGTTCTATGTTCAAAAAACATGGATAGGTGTATGAAATGTAGTGACCTGCAACTTGCACATTTCTTTTTGTATATATCTAATTCATGTTTCCAAAAAAAGAAAGAGCTTGTATATGTATAGATAATGCCTTTCGCAAAAGGATGCCTTTAATTACTGAAGATTGTCATAAGGTCATATGGAATAGGAGTAGAATTAGGCCATTCGGCCCATCAATTCTACTCTGCCATTCAATCATGGCTGATCTATCTCTCCCTCCCAACACCATTGTCTGACCCCATAACCTCTGACACCCATACTAATCTAGAATCTATCTATCTCTGCCTTAAAAATATCCACTGACAGCCTTCACAGCCTTCTATGGCAAAGAATTCCACAGATTCACCACCCTCTGACTAAAGAGGATAGGAGGTATTTATTTCACAAAATGCTGGAGTATCTCAGCAGGTCAGGCAGCATCTCAGGAGAGAAGGAATGGGTAACGTTTCGGGTCGAGACCCTTCTTCAGACTGACCCGAAACGTCACCCATTCCTTCTCTCCTGAGATGCTGCCTGACCTGCTGAGTTACTCCAGCATTTTGTGAAATAAATACCTTCGATTTGTACCAGCATCTGCAGTTATTTTCTTACACTAAAGAGGACAGGAGGCTCATTGTACAGGTTAGGTGGACAATCGGCATTAACAACAATATTTTCCTTCACTCCGTCTCATGATTATGGGAGAGATAGTGAGGTAAATCCAGCCTTTTGTCTCTTTCTACGTTTTGCAGTTTCCCAACTGTAAAGTTCTGTGAGTTTGTAAAGGATCTCCAAAGAATGACTGCTTATTACAATAATGATCCCAGGAATCAGTAGGTTAACATATGATGAGCGTTTGATGACTCTGGGCCTATATTCGCTGGAGTTTAGAAGAATGAGGGGAGACCTCATTGAAACGTACAGAATAGTGAAAGGCTTGGATAGAGTGGATGTGGAGAGGATGTTTACACTTGTGGGAGAGTCTAGGACTAGAGCTCATAGAATCAAAGGATGTTCTTTTAGGAAGGAGATGAGGAGGAATTTCTTTTGTCAGCGGATGGTAAATCTGTGGATTTCTTTGCCACAGAAGGCTGTGGAGGCAAAGTCAGTGGATATATTTAAGGCAGAGACACTGTAGACAGATTCGTGATTAGTACGGGTGTCAGAGGTTATGGGGAAAAGGCAGGAGAATGGGGCTAGGAGGGAGAGATAGATCAGCCATGATTGAATGGTGGAGTAGACTTGATGGGCCGAATGGCCTAATTCTACTATCAGTTATGATCTTATGATTTTATTGATTATTGCATTATATTGCAGTGAGAGAGTCTTGTACAAAGGAAAGAGTCAACATTGACTTGATGGTAGATTATCACCACTGTGTTAGAAGGACAAGGATTCAAGTCGTCACACCTAGACATATACACACGTAATCCAGGCATTGTAGCCATGAGAGAGTGCTAGCCTACAATTGATGTAGCCTTCTGATGCTAAAATAAGATCTGATCTGGTTTCTCAGTGGAATGAGTTACCCTTCTGCGCTAATTTTTGAAGACCAAGCTGCTCTTCCCCATAGTCCTTGACAATGTTTATTCCTCAAACAACATCACTAAAATAGATTAACTGGTCATTATCTCATTACTATTTATAAGCAAAACATTGGCTGCTCTGGTTCTCTATATTGCAATAATGGCTACATTTCAAAGTACTTTGATGTCTGGAAAGCATTTTTAGACATCCTTCTGTGAAATGAACTGTATAAATGCAAGGTTCTTTCTATATATAAATGTGAATTAGCCCGTTGCTGAAAGAATCATAGTTGAAGGTTAGTAAATGTTGATTTATTTTAATAAAAAGCAGAATTTAGAGTTTCAATTCCATCTATTTTTATTGCACCTTTGAGAATTACCACACAGACTTAATTTGAGGAAGAATGGATGATAGATTTATATTTGGGACTTGCCTAATGAATAGTTAATGGCAAAGGAACAACTCTGTCCTTGTAGAATATTTGAGTTAGAGCCACCTTTACATTTTTGACAGTTTTTGATCTGTGATCTATGTTAGCAAATGGAGAAATGGCTTCAGGAAACACAATCAACAATTTGGATCCAAATGGCTTTGTGACTCAGACTAATTTTTCCCACCTGACACTCCTCAGGTGCACTCATTATTGGTTGTGAATGAAAGCAGACTAAATGATGTGTGAAGATGGATATGATATGATATGATATGATATGATATGATATGATATGATATGATGGAGAAATGCAAACTGAGAAACAGCATAGAAAACCAATTTAGTCCATTGAATTTGTTAAAAGCAGATTTTCTATTCTAGATGCAATAACAACAGGGAGCAGCTGGGGAAATGTGTAGAAGGAACTACAGATGCTGGTTTAAACCGAAGATAGATGCAAAATGCTGGAGTAACTCAGTGGGACAGGCAGCATCTCTGGAGAGAAAGAATGGGTGACGTTTCGGGTCGAGAGAAAGGAAACGTCACCCATTCCTTCTCTCCAGAGATGCTGCCTGTCCTGCTGAGTTACTCCAGCATTTTGTGTCTAGCAGCTGGGGAAATGTCTAAAGAGAAATGAGTTCATGAATTTGGCCCACATATTTTCTAGTGTAGCAAGGCACAGAGAAATCACTTTGTTATAGAAATGGACAAATCTCAGGCTTCTCGTGGTCTGATACCCATCACATTTTTTCATTCTTTTACAACCATAAATTAACTTCAATTGCTTTGAAAATGCTTTGTCATAGCATGAAAATAGAATATAGAACAGCAAAGAAACAAGCCCTTCGGCCCATGAAGTCCATGAAGTCCATTTTAACGTGGTGTACTGTATATCCTGCCATTTCCTGCATGTTCATACATCTGTCTAAATTCCTCTTAAATGTTGGTTTATTGTTTCAACCACTTACCCAAGCAACAGATTCCAGACAGCTACCACTCTGTGTATAAAACTTGCCTCATAAATTTCCTTTAAATTTTCATCCACTTACCCTAATTTTATGGCCTTTAGTATTTGACATTCTGCCCCGGGAAAAAGACTCTGATTAATTTGGGGTGGCACAGTGGTGTAGTTGCTGCCTTGCAGCGCCAGAGACCCGGGTTCGATCCTGACTACAGGTGCTGTCTGTACGGAGTTTGTACGTTCTCCCTGTGACCGCGTGGGTTTTCCCCGGTTAGCCCGGTTTCCTCCACACACTCCAAAGAAAGTACAAGCTTGTAGAAACATAGAAACATAGAAAATAGGTGCAGGAGTAGGCCTTTCGGCCCTTCGAGCCTGCACCGCCATTCAATATGATCATGGCTGATCATCCAGCTCAGTAACCTGTACCTGCCTTCTCTCCATACCTGCTGACCCCTTTAGCCACAAGGGCCACATCTAACTCCCTCTTAAATATAGCCAATGAACTGGCCTCAACTACCTTCTGTGGCAGAGAATTCCACAGACTCACCACTCTCTGTGTGAAGAAATGTTTTCTCATCTCGGTCCTAAAAGACTTCCCCCTTATCCTTAAGCTGTGACCCCTGGTTCTGGACTTCCCCAAGATCGGGAACAATCTTCCCGCATCTAGCCTCTCCAACCCCTTGTAGGTTAATTGGCTTCTGTAAAATTATTACTCATCCCTTGTGTGTAGGATAGTGCTAGTATACAGGGTGATCGATCGCTGGTCGGCACAAACTAGGTGGGCCGAAGGGCCTGTTTCCATGTTGTCCCTCTAAAGTCTAAAGTTGTTCTAATACTTGACCTAATAACAATTGAACAATTAGGTTATTTATAATCAACAGTATTTTCCTGATGATTCATTAGTTCAGTTTAAGAAGTATAAGAACATAACTGCAGATGCTGGTACAAATCGAAGGTATTTATTCACAAAATGCTGGAGTAACTCAGCAGGTCAGGCAGCATCTCAGGAGAGAAGGAATGGGTGATGTTTCGGGTCGAGACCCTTCTTCAGACTGATGTCAGGGGGGCGGGACAAAGGAAGGATATAGGTGGAGACAGGAAGATAGAGGGAGATCTGGGAAGGAGGAGGGGAAGAGAGGGACAGAGGAACTATCTAAAGTTGGAGAAGTCGATGTTCGTACCACTGGGCTGCAAGCTGCCCAGGCGAAATATGAGGTGCTGTTCCTCCAATTTCCGGTGGGCCTCACTATGGCACTGGAGGAGGCCCATGACAGAAAGGTCAGACTGGGAATGGGAGGGGGAGTTGAAGTGCTCGGCCACCGGGAGATCAGTTTGGTCAATGCGGACCGAGCGCAGGTGTTGAGCGAAGCGATCGCCGAGCCTGCGCTTGGTTTCGCCGGGTTGTTGCGGAGTGAGTGGAGGGCTGCACGTTCAGGAGGGGAGAGTTTTGATGATTAAGTCCGGGTTGTTGCGGAGTGAGTGGATTTGATGATTAAGTCCGGGTTGTTAGTTTAGTTTAGTTTAGTTTATTGTCACGTGTACCGAGGTACAGTGAAAACCGTTTTCTTGCGTGCTAACCAGTCAGCAGAAAGACAATACATGATTACAATCGAGCCATACACTGTGTACAGATACACGATTAGGGAATAACGTTTAGTGCAAGGTAAAGCCAGTAAAGTCCGATCTAAGATTTTGATCTTAACTGTGTGTTAGCTTTTGTTTAGTAATGGCATTCATGATAATGTGCCAGAAGGCTGTAGATCCATGGTGTTTTCATATCTACAGCACAAAATCTAGAAACAATCACACATGATTCATGTCTTGCTTAATTGGTGTAAGGAGAACCATAAATGAAACTAATTTGGTTATTGTGTTTACCGCCAGCAGTAATCTAATTCACCATCTGGCCAGACCATTAGTTAAATCTTGATGACATCTTTTATATTTTCATCCCTAGCCCTTAGAAGATGCAATTTATAGATGAATACGAACAAAGCAAAAGATTTTTGTTTGCAAATGAACAGGGATTATTTTTCTGTATACCATACTGTAGAGATCAGAGCAGGGAACTGATGGAAACTAATCTGCATTTAAATGTTCTTTACAAATGATAGTCACCAAATCCATGTGCTTCCCTGCTCACAGCTAGGCAGTCCAAGGCATCAAATTTCATCCAGGTGAGGAAATGCTTAAATGTTTAGAGAAATCCAGATGTGTCGGTACATTGTTCCTTGAAATTGGCTTCACAGGTGGTCAAGAAGGCTTTTGACACATTGGCCTTCATCAGTCAGGGTGTTGAATATGGAAGTTGGGATGTTATATTACAGTTGTACAGGGCACTGGTGAGGCCACAGTTGAAGTATTGTGTTCAGTTCTGGTCACCCTGCTTTAAGCTGGAAAAAGTGTAGAGAAGATTTCCGAGGATATTGCCAGAACTGAGCTAGAGGGAGAGGTTGAGCAAGCTAGGACTGTGTTATTTGGAGTTTAGGAGGATGAGAAGTGATCTTATGGAGGTGATTATGAGGAGAATACATTGTGTAGATGTACAGAGTATTTTACCCAGTGTAGGGTAATCAAGAATCAGAGGATACAGTATATGTTTAAGATAAGAGTGGAAAGATTTAATAGGAATCTGAGGGGCAGCTGAGGGAAGGGAATAGCCAAAGTATACTTCTGATGTTAAGAAATAGAAAGTAACTACATGACAATCAGTATATTTACCTCTTAAACAATGTATTTTGTGTAAATCACACAAACAAGAAACATAAAATAAAATATTTTAATTTAACATGACTTAATGCAGCACACTTTAATATATTCTTCTATAAAGACATCTTCAGAAAAGATCAAGTTTTTGTTTCCGACCTCCTTTCCAGTGCATAGTCTGGTAAAAGGATTGCACTATAATTGGACTTAAAACAGATTTTAAAGTAATTTGCAACAGACGGTTTGCTGGCTTCAAATTAAAAATAGTTAACATTGTGTGTGCCAATATTTAAGCTTCATAAAAGAGCACAATGTGGTTTAATGAAACACACCACAATATCACCAACTCCCCACCCCCACGCGCTGCTATTCACACAAAGGATATACCTTCTTGTTATTTTTAAAGCTTTGATGAAAAGGCTTAGATTATAAGAAATGACGAGGTCGGATTCACAATCCGAATGCCTGCAGCTCACCATTCACAGATGATTAATGCCATCCAACATGCTCCTCCACAGTCAGAGTAAAAACCAAATCTGCTTCAAAAATCACAAATATTAATTCTAAGACCCTTGAGGAATCTTTCCTCAAATGGCAAGCTATGTTGAAATCCTTGATTAGTCAGTTTAGGCAACCATTGACAAGTCAAACCCTACCCATCCCCCACCAATCCAATTAAGTCAACAGCTTAATCCATTTATGGAGATGCAATATTATAGCCTTGAATTTTGTAATTCGGGTCATTTGTAAATCTCATTTTAATAACTTGCAGAAGAGCTAGGCGATGAATGAATATTTATCCCTTGTGTTTCTTTGTGCCCCTAGAAAGCAGAGGGAAATTTACATAATTATAGCAGCGTTTTGTGTTATTCAATTTAACTGATGATTTTGATAATGGCAATTTCAAAATTAAAGCACAGCCATTATTGCCAATTTGCAACTGAGAGTTTTTAATTCCAATCACTGAAGTTTTCCAACACATTCCAAAATAGATTAATGTGGTGGTGGTGGTGGTTAAAATAAAATGTATTATGGATGGACACATGTTACTGTAATCAAGACAAATATACAAATAATTGCAACTTTGCAATCTCGAGTCCCCAGTTTGGGGTTCCTCCCACATGACTGCTTGGTTGGAGTGTGAATGTGTTGATTGAGTCTACAGAGGTTGAAGTATTTATGGCAAACAACATGCAGGAGTCTCCTTGGAATCATAAAATAAAGACTGTGCCAAGCGAAATCCGACCAACATTGTCATCGTATTCAACATAAAGAATCACGAGGACAAGAACACAGTGTTGGTTCAGGTTTATTATTGTCACGTGTATCAAGGGGCAGTGAAAAGTTTTGTTTCGCATGTAATCTAATCAGTTCAGATAATACTGTACATAAGTACGATCAAATCAAACTCAAGTGCAAAAAAATGGAGCAAAGGGAAAGATACAGAGTACAGAATATAGTTCTCAGCATTATAGAATATGGACACAAAATGCTGGAGTAACTCAGCGGAACAGGCAGCATCTCTCGATAGAAGGAATGGGTGACGTTTCGGGTCGAGACCCTTCTTCACACTGGCAGTTCCAAAGGCAAAGCCCAATGGCATTAGAACATTTAGGAATGGTGCGAGACTTCCAGGTAGAAGGGTGATTGTATCGGATGATGGTAGGTCCTCCTCTGGGAAGAGCATGCAGAGAGTCACCGTGCTGCAGTGCCAACTTGGCTTGTGTAAGATCTGTACAGCAAAGGAAAAGGCCCTTTAGCCCACGATGTCTGTGCTGCACATAATGCCAACTTAAACTAATCTCCTCTGCCTGCATGTGATTCAGATCCCACCATTTTCTGCATCTTTCATATGCCTTGTGAAATGCTTCTAAATGCCCTGATCATATCTACCTCCACTACCACCCCTGGCAGTGCATTCGAGGCACCACTATTCTCTGTGTAAAATATTTGCATCACACGTGTCCTTTTAAACGTCTCTCCTCTGAGCTGAGAGACATGCTCTCTAGTATTTGACATTACCACCCTGGGAAAGGGGTTCTGTCGAGGTTATCAATGCCTTACATAATTTGATCCACTCTCCTCATTACCTCTGATGCTTCAGGGAAAACAATCCAAGTTTGTCCGACCTCTCCTTATGAGTAATAGTCCCAAAGCAAGCATTGTTCTGGTAAACCTCTTCTGCACCTTCTCCAAAGGCTTCTGCATCTTCCTGTCGTGGAGTGACCAGAACAGCACACAACATTCCAAATGCATCCCAACTATAATTTTAGAGGGCTACAACATGACTTCCTTGGGGCCCCGACCTGAAACGGACCCCATTAACCGACCCATGTTCTCCAGACATGGTGATCGGTTCCATATCAGACGTCTGACCCACTGAGTTACTCCAGCACTTTACGTTTTTATTTATCTTCCTTACGCTTGTACCCAATCTCAACCAAACAAAGGAAAGCACAGCATATGCTTCTATGCCACTCTGTCTATTTGGGTTGCCATTTACACGGAGCTATGGACTTGGACCCTAAGGTTCCCCTGTATATCATTGCTGTTAAGGGTCCTGCCATTAATTGTATACTTTCCCCTTACAATTCACCAGTCAAAGTGCAACACCTCACACTTGCTCAGACTAAACTCCATCTGCCTTTTCTTTGCCCATATCTATAACTTACCTACATCCTGCCTATTCCTTTGCCAGCCTTCCTCATTGTCCACAACTGTACCAGTTTTGGTACCGCCTGCAAACTCACTAACCAACACATTTTCATTTATGTCCAAGGTTATACGTTTTTTTTTTCTTTGTTCCGTATTTTTGTCATCGTTTGCTGTAAGGCCCAGTATTTTAAATTATGCCTCCAGGAATTGGTCAGCAAAAGAGCTACCAATCTGGCTTTGGTGATGGTATTGAACTTGCTCAACCAGAGTCTGTTCTGTGTCCAAGTGCCATTCAGTTCTTCTGGCGAGGTACTAGATTAACGGTTGAGGGAAACAGTGGCTTTCCTAATCTATGTATGTTTGGTTTAGTTTAGAAATAGAGCTGGGAAACAAGCCCTTCGCCCCACTGAGTTTGCGCTGAACAGCGATCCCCGCACACTAACATTATCCTACACACTGGGGACAATTTATAATTTACCAAAGCCCATTAACCTACAAACCTTTACGTCTTTGGAGTGTGGGGGGAAACTCCGGAGCACCCAGAGGAAACCCACACTGGCACGGGGAGAACGTACAAACTCCATACAGTCAGCACCCGTGGTCAGGTTCAAACCGGTTCTCTGGCGCTGAAAGGCGGCAACTCAACCACTGCACCGCCATGCCATGTAATAATTTATTAATTTACCGGATATGAATATTGCTGGCAATGTCGGCATTTATTGACCTTCCCTATTTGCTCCTGAGGGGGCAGCCAGGAGTCAACCTCGTCGTTGTGTCTGGAGTTATATTAAAGCCACATTGGGAAAGGATGGCAGTTTTGCAGGGACTATCGCAACCTTTAAGAAACATTTGGACAGGTGCATGGATAGGATAGGTTCAGTGGAATATGGGCCAAAAGCAGGCAGGTGGGACTAGTGTAGATGGGTCATGTTGGTCAGTGTGGCAAGTTGGGCTGAAAGGCCTGTTTCCACACTGTATCACTATGAGTCTATTTCTTCCTTGAAAGACACCAGTAAATCAAATAGTGAACAATAATCCAGTAGTTAGGCGTATAGTGAGTAGAATTCTTTTCAATATCACTTACTTTTAATTAATTTACTTGAATGTATTTTATCTAATTATGACACAAAGTGCTGGAGTACGGCATTTTGTTTCTTTTCTCTATGACTCGCTGAGTTACTCCAGCAATTTGCTTCTTTTTATGTCTGACTCGCTGAGTTACTCCAGCAATTTGCTTCTTTTTATGTCTGACCCGCTGAGTTACTCCAGCACTTTGCTTCTTTTTATGTCTGACTCGCTGAGTTACTCCAGCACTTTGTGTCTTTTATGAATGGCCCACAGAGTTACTCCATCCAGCACTGTGCCTTTATTTTGGTATGACCTACGGGCGGCACGGTAGCGCAGCGGTAGAGTTGCTGCTTTACAGCGAATGCAGCGCCGGAGACTCAGGTTCGATCCTGACTACGGGTGCTGCACTGTAAGGAGTTTGTACGTTCTCCCCGTGACCTGCGTGGGTTTTCTCCGAGATCTTCGGTTTCCTCCCACACTCCAAAGACGTACAGGTATGTAGGTTAATTGGCTGGGTAAATGTAAAAATTGTCCCTAGTGGGTGTAGGATAGTGTTAATGTACGGGGATCGCTGGGCGGCACGGACTTGGAGGGCCGAAAAGGCCTGTTTCCGGCTGTATATATATATATATATATATATGATATGATAAGTTACTCCAGCACTTTCTGTCTTTTTTTTTTGTATGACCCACAGTTATTCTAGCACTTTGTGTCATTTTATGTGACCCGCTGAGTGACGCCAGCACTTTGTGTCTTCTTTTGTAAGCCAACGTCTGCAGTTCCTTGGGTCTCTAGAACTTCATTGCCCCAGAGGGGGGACCTCATTGAAACATACAGAATGGTGGAAGGCCTGGAGATAGTGGATGTAGTGAGGACGTTTCCACTAGTGGGAGAGTCTAGGACTAGAGGTCATAGCCTCAGAATTAAAGGACGTTTTTTTAGGAAGGAGATGAGGAGAGATTTCTTTAGTCCGAGGGTGGTGAATCTGTGGAGGCCAAATCAATGGATATTTTTAAGGCAGAGATATAGATTTTTGATTAGTACGGGTGTCAGAGGTTATGGGGAGTAGGCAGGAGAATGGGGTTAGGAGGGAGAGATAGATCAGCCATGATTGAATGGCAGAGTAGACTTCATGGGCCGAATGGCCTAATTCTGCTACTATTACTTATGACCTTATGTCCTTATGACCCATCTTCTAAGGAAGGATTCACCCTCATTCTGGCCTGAAATCCAGATCTCAGACTGGTAATGTAATCCTTGTAATACCATACCCCTAACAGCAGGGAGGTGGGGATGGCGGGTGGATCTATAGTAAACCTGAAGTTCCTCTGGGGCCAATCATCCCAACAGAATTTGTTGGAGGTGCAACAGATCTGATATTTGTTGGGGCGGGACATCGAGAGATAATCATAGAGACCACACCTCCTCCCACCCTGCCTCTTGCAAAGGTGCTATCCCCCCCCACTCTCAATTTCTCTGTCTTTGCCACATCTTCTCCTAAAATTAGACTTTCCACTCTGCAACATCCGAGATAGGGCAGTGCAGCAGTTCAGTTGCTGCCTTACAGCGCTTGCAGCACCAGAGACCCGGGTTCAATCCCGACTACGGGTGCTGTCTGTGCAGACTTTGTACGTTCTCCCCGTGACTGCGTAGGTTTTCTTCAAGATCGTCAGTTTTCTCCCACACTCCAAAGATGTACAGGTTAGAAAAATAGGTGCAGGAGTAGGCCATTCGGCCCTTCGAGCCTGCACCGTCAATATGATCATGGCTGATCATCCAGCTCAGTAGCCTGTACCTGCCTTCTCTCCATACCCCCTGATCCCTTTAGCAAAAAGGGCCACATCTAACTCCCTCTTAAATATAGCCAATGAACTGGCCTCAACTACCTTCTGTGGCAGAGAATTCCACAGACTCACCACTCTCTGTGTGAAGAAATGTTTTCTCATCTCGGTCCTAAAAGACTTCCCCCTTATCCTTAAGCTGTGACCCCTGGTTCTGGACTCCCCCAACATCGGGAACAATCTTCCCGCATCTAGCCTCTCCAAACCCTTAAGAATTTTATATGTTTCTATAAGATCCCCCCTCAGTCTTCTAAATTCCAGCGAGTACAAGCCCAGTCTATCCAGTCTTTCCTCATATGAAAGTCCCGCCATCCCAGGGATCAATCTGGTGAACCTTCTCTGTACTCCCTCTAAGGCAAGAACGTCTTTCCTCAGGTTAGGAGAGGTTTGTAGGTTAATTGGCTTGGTGTAAATATGGAAGGGAAAGGTGTGAAAACAAAAGATCAAAGCAGACATTGATCAAGGAAATGTAGAATGGTTCATTGTTAGCTGAGGGGAAGGTGACAACAAGGCATACAAACCGTAAAATTAATCAGGAAGACAGTGAAACTAGTCGAACTAGGGTGGGGGAGGAACGGAGAGAGAGGGAAAGTTTGACCAAGTGTAGTCTCGGCCATGATTTCTCAGAACACTTGCACTCGGTCCGCCAAGGATGGCTGGATAACTTGGTAGCTAACTGTTTTAACTCTCCTTCCCGTTGCCTTACTGACTGTTGTCCTGGCCTCCTCCATTGCCAGACTGAGGCCACAATCAAACTGGAGGAACAGCATGCGTGACTTTCAACTCAAAGGTATGAACGCTGCATTCTCCATTTTTTGATAACTAACCAAGTTGAAAGACTGGAGCGACTGGGGTGGTATACACTGGAATTTAGAAGGATGAGAGGGGATCTTATTGAAACATATAAGATTATTAAGGGATTGGACATGCTAGAGGCAGGAGACATGTTCCCAATGTTGGGGTAGTCCAGAACCAGGGGCCACAGTTTAAGAATAAGAGGAAGGCCATTTAGAACGGAGATGAGGAAAAGCTTTTTCACTCAGAGAGTTGTAAATCTGTGGAATTCACTGCCTCAGAAGGCAGTGGATGCCAATTCCCTAGATGCTTTCAAGAGAGAGCTGGATAGAGCTCGTCATGATAGCGGTCAGGGGGTATGGGGAGAGGGCAGGAATGGGGGGTACTGATTGTGGATGATCAGCCATGATCACATTGAATGGCAGTGCTGGCTCGAAGGGCCGAATGACCTACTCCTGCACCTATTGTCTAACCAATAAACATAACCCCCCCCTTCATCCTTCTCCCCTTCCCTGTGCCCCAAGTAGATGCTCACACATTTCTCCCACAATCCCACCCCACTTCCCTTCCCCCCCCCCCCCCCCACCCTTCCCTTAAGAGGGCTTCACATTTCCCACGTCTTCTCTCCTTATCTCTTTATGTCACAGCCTTTTGTATCTTCACCTCTGGCCTTTGTCCAACCATCACGGTCAGACACACCGACCTCGCGCCGGTGTTCTTCTCTGACCACTGCCTCCTTCAGGCCACCTGTCACCTACAGGAGGACCGGAAGGCGGGCAGAGGGACGTGGAAGTTAAATGTGGAGCTGTTGACCCCGGAGAACGTTGAGGAGCTAAAGAGGGACTACGCATGTTGGAGAACTGTGAGGCCCCTCTTTGACTCCCCGACACTCTGGTGGGAGGCAACAAAGGAGAACATCAAGAAGTTCTTCGTCTCCAAAGGTGTTCAGAGAGCAAGACAGGGTAAGAGGGAATTGTGTCAACTCCAGACAGATTTGCAGCAACTGCTCCTTCTGCAGAGGAGAAGGGTGGATGTGAGGGAGGAACTGAGAGAGTTGAAGGGCCAGCAAGCTCGGCTCTTTACCTCTGAATCCTCCAAGATCATCTTCCGGTCCAGGGTCCGCCATGTTGAGCAGGATGAGACGTGCTCACGTTTCTTCTTCCATAAGGTTCACAGGGGGAGCTCTGTGATCAACAGCCTTAGGGAGGAGGACGGCTCGGTAACGTCCTTGCAGGCAGACATGCTCAAGATCTGCAGATCCTTTTATAAGGATCTGTACGATAAAAAGACCACAGACAGCACCGCCTCCCAGAACTTCCTGTCCTCCATCACGGAAGTCTTGGACGACAGCAAGCGGGAGAGTCTGGACCAACCACTGACCCTGGAGGAGCTGACTGGCTCCATCCGTTCCTTTGACTCGAGTAAAACTCCCGGAGGCGATGGCTTACCGGCAGAGTTGTACTCGGCTCTGTTGGACTGGGTGGGCCCGGACCTGCTGGAAGTGTACAACGACATACTTCTAGCCGGCAGCATGTCAGACTCTATGAGGAAGGGCAGCATCACCCTGATCTACAAGCAGAAGGGGGAGATGAATGACATAAGGAATTGGAGTCCCATCACATTGTTAAATGTAGACTACAAGATCCTGTCTAAGGCCATCGCCAACCGGGTCAAGTCTGCTCTGGGATGGGTGATCCACCCAGACCAAACCTGTGCTGTACCTGGCAGGAAAATCTCAGACAGCCTGGTGCTGCTGAGAGATACCATTGCCTACGTGCAGGACAGACAGGTGGATGCCTGCCTGGTCAGCTTGGACCAGGAGAAGGCCTTCGACAGGATATCGCACACGTACATGAGGGACGTGCTCTCCAAAATGGGCTTTGGGGAGGGAATCAGGAAGTGGATACAACTGCTCTACACCGATATCTGTAGTGCAGTCCAAATTAATGGATGGGAATCAGACAGCTTCCCCGTCAGGTCTGGAGTCAGGCAGGGTTGCCCTCTTTCCCCTGTCTTGTTCGTCTGTTGCATTGAACCCTTTGCCGAATCCATCAGGAAGGATGCGAGCATAAGAGGAGTGACATTGCCAGGCAGTGGGGGCACTCCCTGTACATGGACGATGTCGCCGTCTTCTGCTCGGATCCAGGGTCGGTCCGCAGACTGATCAGCGTCTGCGACCAGTTTGAGTTGGCCACGGGGGCCAGGGTAAACCGCAGGAAGAGCGAGGCCATGCTCTTTGGCAACTGGCCCGACCGATCTTCCATCCCCTTCACCATCAAGCCTGACTTCCTGAAGGTGCTGGGGATCTGGTTCGGGAAGGCTGAGGCATGTAACAAAAATTGGCTGGAGTGGATAGCCAAGGTGGGGAAGAAGCTGGAGCTGTGGAAGCAGCGCTCCCTCTCCATCACGGGGAAAAACCTGGTCATCAGGTGTGAGGTGCTCTCGGGGCTGCTGTACTTGGCGCAAGTGTGGCCCGTCCCTCCCTCCTATGCCAAGGGGATCACCCGGGCCGTCTTCCGCTTCATCTGGGGGTCGGCGATGGACCGGGTGCGATGAGCCACAATGCACAAGTCGGCAGACAACGGGGGTAAAGACGTGCCCAACGTCGCCCTCATTCTGATGGCCACCTTCGTGTGTGGCTGCATCAGGCGGAGCATAGAGCCAAGGCACGTGGGCACCAAATGCCACTACCTGCTGAGGTTCTACCTGTCCCCGGAGTTGCGAAGGATGGGCCTGGCGCAGATGCCACGCAATGTGCCAGTCAGCTGGACATTGCCGAACCATCTGTCGTTTGTGGACAGGTTCTTCCGGACCAACACCTTTGACCACAAGTCCATCGGGCAGTGGTCAGCACGGAATGTCCTGCAGGCACTGCAGGGGAATGACTCCATGGATCCTGTGGCGTGGTTCCCAGAGCAGACTGCCCAGCTTGTCTGGCAAAATGCCTCATCGCCAGAACTAACCAACAAGCACCAAGACCTGGCTTGGCTGGCGGTGAGGAGAGCCCTCTCAGTCAGATCCTTCCTGCACCGCCGGAACCTCATTACCAGCGCACGCTGCCCTCGGGACGGCTGCTACGGAGAGGAAACGGTGGCCCACCTCTTCACAGAGTGTGGATTTGCCAAGAGAGTCTGGAGAGGTCTGCAGGGGTCCCTGTCACGATTCATTCCGAGCAGCTCCGTCACAGAGGACTCTGATATACGGACTGTTCCCAGGGACGCATTCCGAGACTGACATCGAGTGCTGCTGGAAGGTCATCAACTCGGTGAAAGACGCTCTTTGGTCTGCCCGAGCTTTGTTGGCCTCCCAGCGGAGCGAGCTGTCCGTCAAGGAATGTCGCCGACTGGCCCACTGCAGACTGCAGGAGTACGTGCTGAGGGACGCACTGAAGCTTGGTGCAGCCAACGCTAAGGCCCTGTGGGGGAGGACCACAGTCTAGGGTCCTTCCGCTGCTGGACATGGGGGGGCAGGGTGTGGTGGAGAGAGACGCCCCTCCAAATAAGGGATACTGGGTAAATGTATGTAAATGTCTAAATGAATGCCTGTATCGAATGTAACCTCCGGAAATGTCGGATGGGCTTGTTTAAAAATATGTTTTGTGAATGATATTTATTATTTGAATAAAGTATTTTTTGATTAAAATTTTTTTATTTTTTTTAAATCTTAATTAAACTGCCTCCGCCCCCTCACCTGTATCCATCTATCCTGCCCCATTTCTTTTCCAGCTTTCTCCACCCTGCCACAACCAGTCTGAAGAACGCCCCCGACCTAAAACCTTGCCGATTCATGTCCTCCAGAGATGCTCCCTGACCCTCCAAGTTACTCCTGCACATTGTGTCTTTATTTTGTGACCCAGCAACTGCAGTTCCTCGTGGCGTTATAGAAGAGTATTGCTTTGTGAATAGGACTGTGGATGTACTAAATTATTGCTTGAACTGTTAGATAGATCTTGAACTTTTGTCACCAGGCTCCAGGTGATAATGAAAAGGAATTTGTAGGTTTGGGGATGGTTGTGCTTACTTTATTTCTGAAACCTGCACGAAGTTCAATGCCAGGTAATCCAACCAATTTTACAGAATAATGAAAGGCATAGATAGAGTGGATGTGGAGAGGATGTTACAGAATAATGAAAGGCATACATAGAGTGGATGTGGAGAGGATATTTCCACTGGTGGGAAAGTCTAGGACCAGAGGTCATAGCCTTAGAATTAAAGGGCGCTCTTTTAGAAAGGAGGTGAGGAGGAACTTCTTTAGTCAGAGGGTAGTTAATCTGTGGAACTCATTGCCACAGAGGGCTGTGGAGGCCGTCAGTGGACATTTTTAAGGCCGAGAGACAAATTCTTGATTAGAACGGGCGCCATTTGGGAGATGGTTTAGAGATGACTGATAACAGATTCAAGAGTAAAATATGGGACAGAGGATTTCCTCCCCTTATGTACATTAGTGAAGAAAGATCTGTTTTATATGACAATCCAGTTAGTTTCATTATGCTAACTTTTTATTCCAGATTTAATTAACTGAATTTAAATTCATCAGTTGCTGTGTTGGGATTTGAACTCATGTCTCTGCATCATTATTCCAGGTCTCTGGACATTTAAAAAAAAACAGAATATTACCCGATACATAAATATTCAAATTTGTAGAAATAAAGAAGATTTGAACTGCAACATGGCATTAAAATACACTCAGTTAATTCCAAGTGACTAATATACAACATTTGAAACGACTGACTGTGAATTAAATAATGGAGTGGAAAGTTAATTGAAATGATTCCAACTTATTATTCTCACATTTGGAAATTAGCCATTTGACCTATGCATATCAGCCTGCTGAGACCTGTGGTCATCAGGGGCAGAAAATGGAGATTGAGGAGCAGCTTTTCAGGATCAATACTTGCAGCAGAGAATGGATTTGGCTGCTTTCCAGGAGCGTTAATCAAATGCCGCTTTCCAGGAATGTTAATCAAATGCCGCTGGTATCTTTCCAGGTGTAGTATCAATAGTCGCTAATACCTTATTATTTTAAACAGGCGCAATGAGTTCAATCAGACGCTATGCTACAATCGCCCCGACTGCGGATGGTTCGACTCCCCCGACTGCGGGAGAAAAGGAGGAAAGAAGATAAGACTTTATTGCCTTCCATCACAGTGGGGAATAGGGGGAACCCACTGTGGTGGATGTTTATTTCAATTATTTTATGTAGTTGTGTGTCTTGTTGCTTTTTTTGGTATGACTATATGGCAAATCAAATTCCAAGTATGTTGCAAAACATACTTGGCCAATAAATTACGATTATGAAATTAACATTATGATTAATCAGGCAAACCTGGGCAAGAAAACTTGCATTTCCTGCCTCCCTTAATTATTAATCAGTGTTTTTTTGTGTAATTATACAGGGGTTCAGTGGTATGCAGTAGTAGAGAGAGGTGTAGTACATGGGGCACAGTTAATGATGTCTCTATTGCCTTTCACCAAATTAGTTTGGTTTAGACTTTCAGAGCGGAAACAGGCCCTTCAACCCACTGAGTCTGCGCCGACCAGCGATCCCTGCACGTTAACACTACCCTACACGCTAGGGACAATTTACACTTATACTAAGCCAATTAACCTGCAAACCTGTACGTCTTTGGAGTGTGGGAGGAAACCGAAGATCTCAGAGAAAACCCACGCGGTCATGAGGAGAACGTACAAACTCCGTACAGACAGCACCCATAGTCAGGATCCAATCCGCGCCTACAGCCCTGCAAGCGCTGTAAGGCAGCAACTCTACCGCTGCGGCACCGTGCAGCACAAATTACTTTTTAATATAACCATATATGGATAATGGCCTACGTGATCTCCCCGTTGCCGAACACTTTAACTGCCCTTCCCATTCCCATACTGACCTTTCTGGCCTGGGCCTCCTCCATTGTCAGAGTGAGGCCAAATGCCAAATTGGAGGAACCTCATATTTCACTTGGGCAGCTTACAACCCTGTGGAATGAATATTGATTTCTCCATCTTCAAGTAACACTTGCATTCCCTCTCTCTCCTTCCCTCCCCCACCCTAGTTGTCATCCTAGTTGACACTGTCGTCCGTGTCACTCATTATCATCTACCCCACAGCCAACAATGGACCATTGTGGGCTCCACCTTCCTTGATCATTGTTGCTTTTTGCAAATCTTTCATTCATTTGTTCCATGTGCTGCCTATATCTCTCGTTTCCCTTTCCCCTGACTCTCAGTCTAAAGAAGGGTCTCCACCCAAAACGTCACCTATTTCCTTCTCTCCAGAGATGCTGCCTGTCCCGCTGAGTTACTCCAGCATTTTGGGTCTATCTTCAGTGTAAACCAGCATCTGCAGTTCCTTCCTACACATATGGGATCAGAGTTACACTGGTAGAGAATCACCGTGGACTGTTTCTGTGTTGTAACTACTCTATGATTTTATGGTTCTGTCCCTGTTTCCGGATTAAACCTTTGGGAATCGCATTGACTTCGGCTATCTTTGCCATTTTGTTCCATTTTGGCTGCAACAAGACGAAATTCTCCAACATTCTTGGCTGCTATTTTTGTGGACGTCGCAATCTTTAAATGCTAAATGAAGCACAAACCTTTTTGTGCTTAACAGCTTCAACTGGGTCCATTTGTCTCTTGGACCATACATAAAATTTGTCTCTGAGTGCACAATCCCAAAATACTCTAAAGTTACAATGCCTTGAAAGGTCTTCACTCCACAAGCCATTTAAAATGCCAGAGTATGTTATCAACCATGGTGTCTCCTAGCTTGTGACTATGTGTCCTAAATTAATGGCTTTTTGCTATCTCAAATGCCTATGGTTTGACGTATTCTTCCAATCTCTGAACTTTCTTTGAACGCTAGACATCGGTAGCTTGCCGCATAACATCAGTGAGGATGCTATAGATTGCAGAGCTGCTTTCTATGGGTTTTTTTTCATCCTCTCACTGCAGAAGTCAAAGCCTAGGCATTTTCCACTCAGTTTTCCAGCTCAGGAACATTATTGACCAAGAAAAACACCTCTATTTTTTCCACCTAGATTGTGAATAATTTGCACACTTTGTTGCACACCCACAGGCTGCCTTAAAGGCTTGATCGTATTGGCGTATAGTATTATCTGATTGGATAACATGCATACCAAAGCTTTTTCACTGTACTTCAGTACGGAAGGCTGTAGAGGCCAAGTCAGTGGATATTTGTACGGCAGAGATAGATAGATTCTTGATTAGTACAGGTGTCAGAGGTTATGGGAGAAGGCTGGAGAATGGGGTTCGAAGGGAGAGATAGATCAGCTATGATTGAATGGCGGAGTAGACTTGATGGGACGAATGGTCTAATTCTACTATTCCATATGACCCTATGACCTTACACATGATAATAATCAACCTAAACCTAGAAGGCTGCAGGCTAAGTACTGGAATAAGGGATTAATATGCATGTGTGCCCACTGGTTGGCATGGATACGATGGGCCAAATGGCCTATTTCCAAGTTGTATGATTGACTCTACGAATGGTTATAGACTATAGACAATAGACAATAGGTGCAGGAGTAGGCCATTCGGCCCTTCGAGCCAGCACCGCCATTCAATGTGATCATGGCTGATCATTCTCAATCAGTACCCCGTTCCTGCCTTCTCCCCATATCCCCTGACTCCGCTATCCTTAAGAGCTCTATCCAGCTCTCTCTTGAATGCATTCAGAGAATTGGCCTCCACTGCCTTCTGAGGCAGAGAATTCCACAGATTCACAACTCTCTGACTGAAAAGGTTTTTCCTCATCTCCGTTCTAAATGGCCTACCCCTTATTCTTAAACTGTGGCCCCTGGTTCTGGACTCCCCCAACATTGGGAACATGTTTCCTGCCTCTAACGTGTCCAACCCCTTAATAATCTTACACGTTTCGATAAGATCCCCATCCCCATTATCTTTTGCTTTTCCCTGTGTTCCTCTGCAATGTTAATTCTCATGTTCATTGGGCTTTATTTGACATGTTGTATACATCCTTTCTCCAATGAAGCTTATGTTTGCAAGCAAGGAACGTGTCAGGATACTTCACCCACTTTTACAGAATAGAAAAGATACCAGTTGCTGTTAAATGTTTTGCTTAGGTTTTGGTGAAATTGTGGTCTAATATGGCATTAAAGATATCTGTAAATCATTTCATATTTATATTTTTTCATATTTCATATACAGCGCTGAAACAGGCCTTTTCGGCCCACCAAGTCCGCGCCGCCCAGTGATCCCCGCACACTAACACTATCCTACTCACACTAGGGACAATTTATACATTTTACCCAGTCAATTAACCTACATACCTGTACGTCTTTGGAGTGTGGGAGGAAACCGAATATCTCGGAGAAAACCCACGCAGGTCACGGGGAGAACGTACAAACTCCTTACAGTACAGCACCCGTAGTCAGGATCGAACCTGAGTCTCCGGCGCTGCATTCGCTGTAAAGCAGCAACTCTACCGCTGCGCCACCGTGCCATTTGACACGGCCCATAAATACGCAAAGAACAAAAGGAGACAACTTCTGTCATGTAGGATGGAGACAAGAAAAAAACACTCCGCTATTTTTTGTAAATAAATGTTTAAGCACAGAGCAAATATATCAAAATTAATGTTTAAAACAGCTGCAGAATATAAATCATGTAGTAAGTATTTACATTTGTTTCTTCGCTTTCCTGTGTTTAGTTCATTTTACATCTTCACAGCAGACACAACAAGAATAACTTGCTAAGTGAACTACTAAATGTCAGGAAGTGAAGTATTGAGGCGAGTGATGAATCTAACTGTTAGTTTGGGTTTCAAAATCAGTCAGTGTGGACATGTGCAGAATGTAAATGTGAAGAGGTAGTAATGACGCTGACCAAACTTGGGAGACCATTAGTGAAGTGTAATATTTGGGTCCAGACAATGACGAAGCAGTGGAATACATGAGAAAAATGCAACTATCAGGGTACTGCAGAGGATATTTCTGGGGGAATATCGAGTGAGGCCAAATGGATGGAAGTGATAAATAAGGGGCTGACTACTTTAATGGGATGTACTTTAAGCCCACCTATAATCAGCATTAGTAGGTTGCTGAACACAGTGGCTTTCCATCTCCCCAGATCTCCCAAAAGCGGCACGGTGGCGCAGCGGTAGAATTGCTGCCATACAGAGCCACAGAGCCGGGTTCAATCCTGACTACGGGTGCTGTCTGTACAGAGTTTGTACTTCTCCCGGTGACTGCGTGGGTTTTCCCCTGGTGGTCCAGCTTCCTCCCACACAACAAAGACAATAGACAATAGACAATAGACAATAGGTGCAGGAGGAGGCCATTCGGCCCTTCGAGCCAGCACCGCCATTCAATGTGATCATTGCTGATCATTCTCAATCAGTACCCCGTTCCTGCCTTCTCCCCATACCCCCTGACTCCGCTATCCTTAAGAGCTCTATCTAGCTCTCTCTTGAATGCATTCAGAGACTTGAGGCAGAGAATTCCACAGATTCACAACTCTCTGACTGAAAAGGTTTTTCCTCATCTCAGTTCTAAATGGCCTACCCCGTATTCTTAAACTGTGGCCCCTTGTTCTGGACTCCCCCAACATTGGGAACATGTTTCCTGCCTCTAACGCGTCCAACCCCTTAATAATCTTATACGTTTCAATAAGATCTCCTCTCATCCTTCTAAATTCCAGTGTGTACAAGCCTAGTCGCTCCAGTCTTTCAACATATGACAGTCCCGCCATTCCGGGAATTAACCTAGTAAACCTACACTGCATGCCCTCAATAACAGGTTTGGCTTCAGCAAAATTGTAAATTGTCCCCAGTGTGGGTAGGATAGTGTTAGTGTGCGGGGATCGCTGGTCGGCGTGGTCTCGTTGGATTGAAGGACCTGTTTCTGCGCAGTATCTCCAAATTAAAGTAAACTAAACTAAACTAAAATCTCCCAGGTACAATTGCAACGTTTAGCAGGTACTGTCGCAATGTTTAGCAGGTACTATTGCAATGTTTCAGAAACATTTGGACAGGTACATGGATAGGATAGGTTTTAGAGAATATGGGCTAAATGCAGGCAGTGTAGATGGGGGCAAGTTGCTCGGTGTGAGCAAGTTGGGCCGAAGGGCCTGTTTCCATGTTATATGACTCTATCTAGCCACTGAGTGCACACATATAGTTACATGAGCATAGAAAACAAGCATCAGAAGTAATTTTTAATCCTCCAAATCCCCTTTCACCGAGATGAAAGTGAACTGTTGTGCTACAATTCTTTTCTGAACTTGATCCTGTGACCATGGATTTGAGGAAGCTCTTCAGATGTACCTTCAAGTATCGCGACATTGTAACTCAGTCAGGGGGGAAGGGACAACGAAGGTGAAGCACTCTTTAATGCCCATCTTCATGACAGTTCATAAGTTATAAAAGCAGAATTAGGCCATTCGGCCCATCAAGTCTACGCTGCCATTCAATCGTGCCTGATCTAGCTTTCCCTCTCGAACCCCATTGTCCGACCTTCGCCCCATATCCCCTGACGCAGTCGTGGCAGTATGTGGGACTACTGGGTGAAGCTGTTCCTCCTCATTCTTCCCTTCACGTGTTTGCACGCAGCCATTTACTGATCACAGTGGAGGACAGGAAAGAACTGAAAAGTTTAAGAAAATGACAGTACGCTAGGTGAAAATAGCTGGCTTCATATTATTCCCCTTTAAGCACTATATTCTGTCCCCTTGTCATGAAACAAATAGGGGAAACCATTTACATCATACAGAAATTTCAGGGTATAAGTATCAGAAAAGGAGATTGAGTTTCTTCCCTCTTGAGTTAAAAAAAAAAGAGGTGATCAAATATAGGTTTTTAAACTTATGAAGCATTTTGAAATGTCTGAAGAAGGGTCTCGACCCGAGACGTCACCCATTCCTTCTCTCCTGAGATGCTGCCTGACCCACTGAGTTACTCCAGCATTTTGTGTCTACCTTCGATTTGAACCAGCATCTGCAGTTATTTTCCTAAGCATTTTGAAATGGTGGGTACAGAGAAATTATTTACCCAACTTATTTACCCAAAGAGCAGCTTGAATGTGGATATCACTGCATCAGAGGTGAGGTTGAAGGTGAATGACATACATATATTTAAGAGGATGGACAAGCATTCAAGGGACAAAAGGACACAAAGTGCTGGAGTATCTCAGAGGGTCAGTCGGCATCCCTGGAGAACATGGATAGGTAACGTTTCGGGTTGAAACCCTACTTCTGACTCGATCCGGAACGTCACCTATCCTTGTTCTCCAGGGACACTGCCTGACCCACTGAGTTACTCCAGCATTTTGTGTCTTTGGTGAAGGAAGGAACTGCAGATGTTGGTTGAAACCAAAGATAGACACAAAAAGCTGGAGTAGCTCAGCAGGTCAGGCGGCCTCTCTGGAGAAAAGGAATAGGTGACGTTTCAGGATGAGAACTCCAGTTCCACCTCCAGTTTAAATTCCATTTGGAATATTTTGGAGGACCAAGAACCAAGAACCAAGAACTTTCTTCAGACAGTCCTTTTGTCCTTTTGTGAATAAATCAGCATATGAATTTCTTTCATTCGTATAAGCATTCAAGGGAGAAAGGATCAGAGGACTCAGCTAAAAGACTGAAATGAAGCAGGAGGAGGCTCGAACAGAATATAAATGCCAGCATAGACTGGTTGGGCAGAATGGCCATCTTTCATATGGTTTAGACCAAGGCAATAAAAAGTTTCTGAATTTTTCTGTTAGTCTAAGTACGTTCAGCACAAGGACTGCGGTGATAAAAGAAGCCAACTCATTGTCACCATCTCAAGGGAACAGGCAATAAATGATGGCCTTGACTGTGCCTTCATCATTGCCACGAATGAATAAAGCCATTCTCATTCGTGGAATGAAACTTGCTCAAACATTCTTACAACTGAATAAAGTAAAAGGGTAAAGAGAGAAATTCTCCGGATATGAATTGTACCTTTGCCCATGAAATCTTAATGAAAGTTTTGCAGCCGGCACAATATATTAGTGCATTGGTTTAAAGTTCATCTAGGTTAACTTTCTTCATCAAGTTTACGCATCAGGGAAAATTGCATGAACAACAGCTAGTTAGGTAAGGTACTGTAAGGTGATTTTAGCAGTGGATGTGTCGGTCAGTTGGGGAACAAATTGGTGAAAAAGAAAATAAATAGTAGTCACAGGCCTCCAATCCGAGACACAACCTTTCACCATCAGCCTCTGCTTCCTTCCATGGATCCAATTTTCTATCCATTCAGATATCTCTCCTTGAATCCCATGGGATCTACTCTTCCAAAGCATCCAACAATACAGAACCTTGTCGAATGCCTTGCTGAAATCCTTAATGCCTTACTGAAATCCATGTCCTCGCTCAATTTCCCATGAAAGCCAACGAGATGAAAACAATAAAACAAATAAAGTAAAAATTCCTGGAAATTTTATTTAGTCATAGAGTCATACAGCACGCAAAGAGGCACTTGCCCACACAGACCAATATGTCCCATCTACACTAGTCCCACCTCCCCATATCCCTCGAAAACTGTTCAATCCATGTACCTGTCTAATTGTTTCTTAAACATTGTGATAGTCCCTGCCTCAACTACCTCCTCTGTCAGTTAATTCCATACACTCACCACCCTTTGTGTGAAAAGGTTACTCCTCAGATTCCTATTACATCTTTCCCTATTCACCTTAAATCTATGTCCTCTGGTTCTCGATGTCCTGACTCTGGACAAGAGACTCTGTGCGTCAAGCGATCCCAGCATGCTCAACCTCACCTTATAGATCAAACCGTCGAGTCCAGGCAACATCCTCGTAAATCTTCTCTGTATCCTTCCAACTTAACAACATCTTTCCCATAACATGGTGCTCAGAACTAAACACAATACTCTAAATGCGGCCTTAACAATGTCTTATATAACTGCAACAAGACCTCACAACTTCTGTACTCAATACTCTGACTCATGAAGGCCAATGTGCCTAAAGGCTTTTTGACCACCCTCTCTACCTGTGATGCCACCTTTAAGGAACTATGTACCTGCAGTAGGTCCATCTACCCTACAACTTTCCCTACAACTCTACTATTCACTGTGTAGGTCCTGCCCATGACAGACTTTCCAAAATGCAACACCTCACATTTCTCTGTATTAAATTCCTCTTACATTTCTGAAATCTTTGAGTGAAGAAAACATATCCAGAAGATTCAAAAGTCTCAATAGTGAATTAAATAGTGCACATTGGTCCAATGACTCCTTTCAGCAATATGTTTCATACCTCTGAGTAAGGAAGGACTATGGCAGACCCAGTCTATTCTTTTTCTTCAATGATCCATGATTCCCTCCACCATGCTGGAGAGGAACAATCAGACAATACAGCCCTTTAACTATTTCATAAGCTTTGGTCAGGTCACTTTTAAGTCCACACTGCTGTATATTAAGTAGGCTATTTATTGGGCCTATCTGAGCTGTCAAATTACTTGAAACGATTAATCATTTTGAAGTTCTCCTCTGGATCCTTTCCAGCACCATTTTATCACCCATCATTTGAAGGGACCATAAAATTACTCAGTACTCCAGTTGCTCTCTGATCTGTAACAGATACCATGTTAAAATTGTTTGATTCATTATGAATAATTGTATGATTACCTGCCAGTGCCTTGCCGACTGAAGCTTTCGTTTCCTTACATTTATCAAGTACTTTGTACACTTCACACCATTTATAGAGGTGTATAAAATCATGAGAGGAATAGATCGGGTAGACGCACAGAGATACTTGCCCGGAGTAGGGGAATCAAGAACATGGGTTCAGGAATAGGTTTAAGGTGAAGGGAGAAAGATTTTATAGGAATCTGACAGGTAACTTTTACACATAATGGGTGGTGGGTGTATGGAAAGAGCTGCCGGAGGAGGTAGTTGAGGCAGGAACTATTACAACGTTTAAGATGCAACTAGACAGGTACATGGATAGGACAGATTTAGAGGGGTATGGGTCAAACGAAGGCGATTGGGATTAGTGTGGATGGGACAGGTTGGTCGGTGTGGGCAAGCTGGGCCAAAGGGCTTGTTTCCAAACTGTGTGACTCTATGACTCTGAGAG
This sequence comes from Rhinoraja longicauda, assembly GCF_053455715.1. Taxonomy (NCBI): domain Eukaryota; kingdom Metazoa; phylum Chordata; class Chondrichthyes; order Rajiformes; family Arhynchobatidae; genus Rhinoraja; species Rhinoraja longicauda. Next base: position 18,420,296 of record NC_135956.1, on the reverse strand, counting down.
TAAAAGAAGCCCTTCCTCGACCGTAGAACCAGCCAATCCCCATTTACTAACACTCTCCTCCGCCTAGCAGAGCTGGTTCTTACCCTTAACAACTTCTCCTTTGACTCCCATTATAGATGAGGCTCTCACTAGGGCATCCTCTGTATCCCGCAACTCTGCTCTTGCTCCCCCTCCCCCCATTCGTAACAAGGACAGAATCACCCTCGTTCTCACCTTCCACCCCACCAGCCAGCGGATCCAACAAATCATCCTCCAACATTTCCGTCACCTCCAACGGGACCCCACCACTGGCCATATCTTCCCATCCCCTCCCCTCTCTGCGTTCCGCAGAGACTGTTCCCTCCATAACTCCCTGGTCCACCCGTCCCTTCGTACCCAAACCACCCCCTCCCCGGGCACTTTCCCCTGCAACCGCAGGAGATGCAACACCTGTCCCTTTACCTCCCCCCTCAACTCCATCCAAGGACCCAAACAGTCTTTCCAGGTGAGACAGAGGTTCACCTGCATCTCCTCCAACCTCATCTATTGTATCCGCTGCTCTAGATGTCAATTTTTCTACATCGGCGAGACCAAACGCAGGCTCAGCGATCGTTTCGCTCAACACCTTCGCTCAGTCCGCCTTAACCAACCTGATCTCCCGATGGCTGAGCACTTCAACTCCCCCTCCCACTCCCAGTCTGACCTTTCTGTCATGGGCCTCCTCCAGTGCCATAGTGAGGCCCACCGGAAATTGGAGGAACAGCACCTCACATTTCTCTTGGACAGCTTGCAGCCCAGCGGTATGAACATTGACTTCTCCAACTTTAGATAGTTCCTCTGTCTCTCTCTTTTCCCCCCCTCCCCCCCTCCCCCTTCCCAGTTCTCCCACTATCTTCCTGTCTCCACCTATATCCTTTCTTTGTCCCGCCCCCCTGACATCAGTCTGAAGAAGGGTCTCGACCCGAAACATCATCTATCCATGTTCTCCAGGGATGCTGCCTGACCTGCTGAGCTACTCCAGCATATTGTGTCTTTTGTCGTCCTATTTCTTTTGCATTTGTCTGGACTTCCCTATGTCTTAGTACTTGCGTAGGCTTAATGTTACCTTCCAACTCACTGACCCAACTCTTCCCACCATCAACAAAGACATTAATAAAGTTAATGAACCATAGCGAAGTGTCAAACCTAGAGGAACCTTTTGGGAAAGTGTTACCAGGCTGAAATGCAGTCATTAAATTCAATTAGTTGGTGGTGGCATTACAGCTAATTTCAATAGCGACATTGACGTGTACTCATATCCTTCCTTTCACACAGATATCCCAAGATGCTTCTGTTGGAATAATTTTCACGAGATGTGAGTGACTATGAAACTGTAACTACTTTATTAGCAATAACCTGTTAGACAAGGAGAACAGTCAAGCAAGACACTGTCTTCACGATTCAAAGCATGCAGTATTTTTATATAATTGTTGATAGCATTATAGACAATAAGAAAATAGGTGCAGGAGAAGGCCATTCGGCCCTTCGAGCCAGCACCGCCATTCAATGTGATCATGGCTGATCATTCTCAATCAGTACCCCGTTCCTGCCTTCTCCCCATACCCCCTGACTCCGCTATCCTTAAGAGCTCTATCTAGCTCTCTCTTGAATGTATTCAGAGAATTGGCCTCCACTGCCCTCTGAGGCAGAGAATTCCACAGATTCACAACTCTCTGACTAAAAAAGTTTTTCCTCATCTCTGTTCTAAATGGCCTACCCCTTATTCTTAAACTGTGGCCCCTGGTTCTGGACTCCCCCAACATTGGGAACATGTTTCCTGCCTCTAACATGTCCAACCCCTTAATAATTTTATACGTTTCGATAAGATCCCCTCTCATCCTTCTAAATTCCAGTGTATACAAACCTAGTCGCTCCAGTCTTTCAACATATGACTGTCCCGCCATTCCGGGAATTAACCTAGTAAACCTACGCTGCCCGCCCTCAATAGCAAGAATATCCTTCCTCAAATTTGGAAGGTGAGTCACGTTTACTTGTCTACAGGGTTAACTATTGTGATCCAGCATTCCCAGCATTGTGTTCCAGCATTCAGTAACTTTCCGAAGATAGACACAAAAAGCTGGAGTAACTCAGCGGGGCAGGCAGAATCTTTGGAGAGAAGGAATGGGTGACGTCTGAAGAAGCATCTCGACCCAAAACGTCACCCATTCCTTCTCTCCAGTGATGCTGCCTGGCCCGCTGAGTTACTCCAGCTTTTTGCGTCAATCTTCGATTTAAACCAGCATCTGCAGTTCCTTCTTACACATTCTGTAACTTTCCACTGAGAAACAGGCTTCTTTATCTATGTAGGAAGATTAGGGTTTCTCGGTGTAGCCATGAGTTCACAAGCTCTTCTCTTGTGTTTAGCTAACTTGTTTTGTTTTATCATTTGTGCCACCTGCACCAGGTATGTTTAACCTAGCTCTCAGAGGGTAGATTCACTGGGGTCAAGTTCAATTCCCACAGAGTGAAGTGCTGCCCATGTTGAAAGGCAAAACAGAACAGCTCAGTTCTTCCCACAATTCCCACACTTCTTGAGACCAATGTTGAACAAATTTGGCATTCCTTATCCATCCTAACCCAACAGATTTTATACAGTGAAATATCCATTACGAGCTGCCTTATTAAAGGCTTTCTGAAAACCAAAGAAGTCAATATTTGCAGGATTTTCTGCATCCAATACTCCATCACTTATCTTCCTCAAAATCTCAATGTCAAGTTTGCATTACTTGATGTTTTTCAGAAACGACATTGTGGATTTTTAATAGCACCTTCTCTTTCTCAAGAGATCGTAAAGGACTGGGCGGCACGGACTTGGAGGGCCGAAAAGGCCTGTTTCCGGCTGTATATATATGATATGATATGATATGAGATCCCTCAAAATCCATTCGAGGAAATCTCCAGTATTGGACACAAAATACTGGAGTAACTCAGCGTGTCAGGCAGCATCTCTGAAGAAAAGGAATAGATGACATTTTGGGTCGAGACCCTTCTTCAGACCTGATAGTTCACATACTTTGTACTCCATCTACTTATTAAAGTACATTATTAAGGCCGAATAACTCATGGTATATCCTGCGATGTAATTAATATATATTGCTTGAATGGAAAGTGGAGGAGGTGTAGCAGTTTGACAAAATAATGCAATTCAAATTTTATCTCCTGTATTATTTAAGGGTCAAGTGTTAACAAAATACAATCACCTACAAATGTAACAATGTTGAAATAATACTACAAATTGACAATGGGTTGTTAAGTGACAAGTGCGGGCAACAATTACAAATTGTGTTGCACAAGGAGATTAATACATTCTCCTATATCATATTTAATGTTGCAAAATTCTCTTTATCTTTTGAAAAAAACATGCAGATGTAAAATGCTTTTAACTTGATTCTCGTAGCATTTACTGCACCTTCCCCAGAGAACGACCCTTTGCAATCCTCTTTCGAATTGAGAGAGATAACATGGTGAAACTCAGTGAACATTGAGCTGCTGATCATCACTTTGGGCTGGTTCCCATGAGCAATGCCTGTGTTTCCCTCTGACACAATTGACATTTGTCAGTGTTCGCAATGCACTGAGACCAGGAGTCCTGCACAACTACTGAGGACCCAATCTTAGATCAATTTAAGAAGGAACTTCAGATGCCGGTTTAAACGGAAGATAGACACAAAAAGCTGGAGTAACTCAGCGGGACAGGCAGCATCTCGGGAGAGAAAGAATGGGTGGCGTTTCGAGTCGAGTCTGAAGAAGGGTCTCGACCCGAAACGTCACCCATTTTAGTTTAGTTTAGAGATGCAGTGTGGAAACAGGCCCTTTGGTCCACTGAATCCGCGCCGACCAACAATCCCTGAACATTAACGTTATCCTGCACACACTAGGGACAATTTTACAATTATACCAAGCCAATAAACCTACAAACCTATATGTCTTTGGAATGTGGGAGGAAAACCAGGCACCCTGGAGAAAACCCACGCAGGTCACGGGGAGAACGTACAAACTCGAGACAAACATCCATTGGCAGGATCGAACCCGGCGCTGTAAGGCCGCAATTCTACTGCTGCACCACCGTGCCACCCATTGTCTCCATTGTTTTCTGGTGATTCCTTGACAGAGCTCAGATATTTGAATTCTCAGAGCTGCAATTCCTAGCAGATATACTGTGGAATTTGCTATCAGAATCTGTTAAATCTGGCGCAAAGGCTGAAAGTTTATTTATTTGAATGGGAAGGAACAGCTCTGATGGACAAGATTGTTAAAGAGTCATATAGTATGGAAACAGGCTCTTCGGCCCAACTTGCCCACACTAACCAATGTCCGATTTACACTAGTCCAACCTGCCTGTGTTTGGTCCATATCCCTCTCAACCTTTTCTATCCATGTACCTGTCTAAATGTTTCTTAAGCATTCCATTAATACCTGCCTCAACCACCCCCTCTGGCAGCTCGTTCCATACACCCACCACCCTTTGTGTAAAAACGTTATCCCTTGGGTTCCTATTAAACCTTTTCCCCTTCACCTTAAACCTATGTCCTCTGGTTCTCAATTGTTATTGTTAACAATCAATAAGATTGCTATTTTACAATTTTAGACTTAATTGAATGAACTTCAGTGTTTCTAATAGCTTTAAACTGATTTATTTGTTTTTACTTCAAGCTTTTTTGATAGATATGTGAATAATAATGTAATAGAATGCAATCGAGTTTAAATAATTTTATGTCCACTCAGTCCTTTGTTTTGGTCCTTTGTCCTCTATCTTTAAGATAAGATGTGATTGCTATTGTTCCCCTTCACTTCTCTTCTCTATGCTTCTCATTTTCCATTGCTGGATTCAACGGCGATGTAAAGCTTCTTATTCATTGATTAAAATAAGAGCTCCAAAGACCAGTTCACCCTTTTCTTTCTGTTCCTACATCTTTTTGCGATAACTATTGTTTTATTATTATTTTAATTCAAGAGAGTCAGGGGTGTTTAATTGTCATATGTACCGACAACGGATCAATCAAATACTTACTTGCAATAGCATAACAGGCTTGTAAACACAGTACTCATAGATAACATCGAATAAACAAAAAACGAAATTAAATGAACTAATAACCCCAATATCATTGTAAAAATCACCCAAATCCTTAGTGTAACTAAGACAGTCCATTGTTTTGTTAGTGTTTTAATGTGTTCAGGAGCCTGATGGTTGTTGAGACGAAGCTATTCCTGAACCTGGATGTCACAGTTTTCAGGCTCCAAAACCTTTGCCCTGATGGAGGGAATGAAATGAAATATGGCCAGGGTGGCGTGGACCTTTGATGATGCTGGCTGCCTGCATGAGACAACGCCTCCTGTTAATCCCATCGATGGAGGTTAATACCCATGATGGACTGGGCAGTATTCACCACTTTTTGCAATCTCCAACGTTCCTGTGCATTCGAGTTGCTGAGCCAGGCTGCGATACAACCAGTCAACATGCTCCCTATTGTACATCCGTAGAAGTCCAAGAGAGTATTCTTCAACATACCAAATCTCCCCAATGTAAGACGTTGATGGGCTTTCTTTATGATTGCATTAATATGCTGGGCCCAGGACAGATCTTCAGAGATATGCACAAGAATGTGAAGTTGTTGACTCTCTCCACTGAAATTCACTGAATTTCTTCCATCACTTCAATTAAAATATCATATCATATCATATCATATATATACAGCCGGAAACAGGCCTTTTCGGCCCACCAAGTCCATGCCGCCCAGCGATCCCCGCACATTAACACTATCCTACACCCACTAGGGACAATTTTTACATTTACCCAGCCAATTAACCTACATACCTGTACGTCTTTGGAGTGTGGGAGGAAACCGAAGATCTCGGAGAAAACCCACGCAGGTCACGGGGAGAACGTACAAACTCCTTACAGTGCAGCACCCGTAGTCAGGATCGAACCTGAGTCTCCGGCGCTGCATTCGCTGTAAAGCAGCAACTCTACCGCTGCGCTACCGTGCCATCTGTTGTAGCTGTGTGATTAATTTCCCCTTAGCTGTAGCCTAATACTTGTTGATTTTCTTCTGCTTTAATATTATTTATGTTGCTTTTTTGCTTGTACTATGTTGATCCTCTTCCTCCTTCTTTGCAATATATCGCTGGCAGTCGTATTTTGTATGGAGCCATGGTTCTGTTTTCTCTGCCATTTTTGACTCCTTGCTATGAATTATTGCTCTCTTGTAATTCTTCCGATGTTGTGCAAATTACGGCTCAGGCAATTTAAGCTTTAACATTAATTGTTCCCATCAATAAATGATAAATTTGCTATTTATTCTCCAATTGTTTCTGTTCCCTTGCCTTAGTCAGTTGTTTGACCTCCCATTTTACTCTTTAATCCTACATTATTTACACTAGATTTCTCTCATCGTTTTACTAATTCAAAGTCTTATCTGCTTATTAACAATAATATTATTCAGAACATAAAATATTGAACAGTAGAACACAAGAAACAGGTCCTTCGGCCCACAATATCTGTGCTGAACATGATGCCAAGACAAACTAATCTCATCTGCTTGCACACGATTCATATCCTTCTATATCCTTCCATTCCCTGCATATCCGTGTGCCTATCAAAACGCCACGTAAACACAATTATCGTATCTGCCTCCACCACCACCACTGGCAGCGTGTTCTAGGCAGCCAGCACTCTCTGTGTATAAACTTGGCCCACAAAATTGACATTAGTTGCATTGTCCCTCAATGATCAGCTGCCAAGAAATCAAGCTAGAAGTAATAAAAGAAAATAACTGCAGATGCTGGTACAAATCGAAGGTATTTATTCACAAAATGCTGGAGTAACTCAGCAGGTCAGGCAGCATCTCAGGAGAGAAGGAACGGGGTGACGTTTTGGGTCGAGACCCTTCTTCAGACTGATGTCAGGGGGGCGGGACAAAGGAAGGATATAGGTGGAGACAGGAAGATAGAGGAAAGTTGCATCAAGGAAAGTTGCAGAAAATATATCAACGTTGGTGATGAGATGGACTCACCTTCAACATCACCAGCTGCCGAGTTATTGCATTTCCATCTGTTGAATTTTGTAATATAAGCAGCCGATACAAAGTGGAGGAAAGAAAGGATGATCAATGGGCACAGGAGATAAAAGTAAGCATGCAGGTACAGGAGGCAGTGAAGAAAGTTATTGGCATGTTGGCCTTCATAGTGAGAGGATTTGAGTACAGGAGCAAGGAGATCCTACTGCAGTTGTACAGGGCCATGGTGACACCGCACCTGGAGTATTGTGTGCAGTTTTGGTCTAATTTGAGGAAGGCCATTCTTGCTATTGAGGGAGTACAGCGAAGGGTCACCAGGTTAATCCCTTGGATGGCAGGAATGACATATGATGAAAGAATGGATCGACTGGGCTTATATTCACTGGAATTTAGAAGGATGAGAGGGGATCTTATAGAAACATATAGACAGACTAGATGGAGGAAAAATTGGACAGACTAGATGCAGGAAAAATATTCCCAATGTTGGGGGAGTCCAGAACCAGCGGTCACAGTTTAAGATAAGGGGTAGGCCTTTTAGGACTGAGATGAGGAAAATCTTTTTCACCCAGAAAGATGTGAATCTGTGGAATTTTCTGCCCAGAAGGCAGTGGAGGCCAATTCACTGGATGTATTCAAGAGAGAGTTAGATATAGCTCTTAGGGCTAACAGAATCAAGGGATATGGGAAGAAAGCAGGAACAGGGTACTGATTCTGGATGATCAGCCATGATCATATCAAATGATGGTGCTGGCTTGAAGGGCCAAAATGGCCTACTCTTGCACTGATTTTCTATGTTTCTATGTACTTCAGGTACATAGCCTTTCAAAATTACCTATATTTCATCCTCCCATTTAATACGATAACAACCCATAAGTTCATAGCAGAAATAGGCCATTTGGCCCATTGAATCTACTCCATCATTCCATCGTGGCTGATCTATCTTTCCCTCTCAAACCCATTCTCCTGCCTTCTCCCCATAACCTTTGACACCCTTACTAATCAAGAATCTGTCAATCTCCGCCTTAAAAATAACAAATGTACGATGGGGCCAAATATTAATCTGCAGTATCCAAATGTAAAGAGTTCCAATTTGTGGAAAACATTAGCTGCTCGTGATTATCTGTGCATTCATTTTGAGGCATTAGAAATCACGAGTGGCCTGTGCACAAAATAATTCTAAGTCTTTCTGTCCATATGATGTCTAATATGTAGATAATAAATTTAGAATTCTGCTTCCTGATAGTTGGCATGAGAAATCTCTGAGCTTGAGAGGCCAAGTGCCAACTCTTGTTCCTGATTCATATGTTATTTATTGAACACATTTAATATCTGAATCCTGAATCACCAATGACACAGTGGGAGACCTTTCATTAGGACTGCAGTGGCACAAAAGGTTTGCACATCCCAGGGGCAAAAAGGGATAGGTATTAAACATTGATCTTCCAACAATGTCTGCATTCTATCAATGACAAAAATAAATAAATCAGTGTCTGAGAATCATGCAGATGATATCATACAGGGTTTAAATTATGTTGCATCTTGTCTTCATCTGAGGTTGTTTGTTAAACCCGTCGCATTGCAGGAGACAGGTTTAATGAATAATCTCACAGTAAAGATCTTCTAGGAAAGAGTGATCACAAATGATACGAATTTACATGGAGATTGAGAATGGTGCAGAGAATTTAGATGCCTTGCAAGTCACCGAGTTGTAGAATCACTGGTTGAAATTTACAAAGAATTAAATCAGACAGACCAGCCAGCATTAGGCATGTCTCTCTAAGGCCATTATCCCTCGAAGGCATTAGGCCAGTTGGGCTACTCATTCAAACATGGCTAAGTTGTCCACACAGAAGACTGGTGTTTAAGCTGGTAGATATCAGATACAGGTTAATCAATCGACAACTCCTTTGTCATGTGTAGGAAGGAACTGCAGATGCTGGTTTACACCATAAGACACAAAATGCTGGAGTAACTCTGCAGGTCAGGCAGCATCTCTGGGGAAAAAAGGAATAGGTGCAGTTTGGGGTTGAGACCCTTCTTCAGGCTGAGAGTCATGGGAGAGGGAAACTAGAGGTATGAAAATGTTCAGAATGAATCAGAGCCGGCACTGATGACCAAGGAAAGGTGGAGTCCACAATGGTCCATTGTTGGCTGTGGAAGAGGTGATAACCAAGGGATATATGAATATGAACAGCGGAACTGGCAGTGGAATCCGCATCGGGAAATTCTCTCATTTCAGTTAACCCCTGCATTCCCTCTTTCTCTGTCCTTTTCCCACTAGATTTCCCTACTCCTCTTTCTTTATCTAACATTCTTTTGTCTTCTTTTTGTCTTCTTTTCGTCTTCAGATTTTGTCACCTATTCCGCCCATCACACCCCCCTCCCTACATCCACCTATCACTTGCCAGGCTTTGCCCCACCCGCACTTCCCTTTTCCATCTTTCTCCATCCACCCTACTTCATCAGCGCAAAGAAGGATCCCAACCTGAAACGATGGCTGTCAATTCCCTCCATGGATGTTGCATGACCTGCTGAGTTACTCCAGAAGTTTAGGATAGTTTAGTTTAGTTTGGTTTGGTTTGGTTTGGTTTAGTTAAGTTAAGTTAAGTTAAGTTAAGTTAAGTTAAGTTAAGTTAAGTTAAGTTAAGTTAAGTTAAGTTAAGTTAAGTTTGGTTTGGTTTAGTTTAGTTTAGGTTAGTTTAGTTTCGTTTAGTTTCGTTTAGTGATACAGTATGGAAACAGGCCCTTCGGCTCACCGAGTCCATGCAGATCATCAATCACCCGTACACTAATGCTATCCACAAACCTGCACTCTGGAATGTGGGAGGAATCCTGAGCAGCTGGAGAAAACCCACGTGGTCACAGAGAGAACATACAAACTCCGTGCAGGCGGAGTCAGGATTGAACCCTGGTCTCTGGCGCTGAAAGGCAGCGGCTCGACCGCTGTACCACTCTGCCTCCCCTTCTGTGTTTTGCTCAAGATTCCAGCATTTGCAGTCACTTCTGTCATCATTTTGGTTTCTCTTTCTTTCATCTTGCTCAGGTTCAATGATTTTAGCTGATCAATTGTAAGAATATGTGAATTAAGGTTGGTGGTGAAGAATACAAAACTGACTTGCATTCTCCTGTGTGTTCACGCTTTGCTGCCAGTGCATGGTGTTGGAAATTGATGAATGAGCTTGCCCTGATAAACAACGCAGCAGTGACTTAGTTCATACATCAGTGCATTGCACATCGATGGTTAATGCAGATTTCCTAATACGTCTCGGATAGATTTGATGCTTACATTCTCTGCTACTGCCATCCTTGTGAATAATGTTTTACTGCAGGGCAGATACTACCTATTTTTTCAAGATACAATCTCTTGGACTTTCTTTCAGCCCCTCAGTCCCTACACCTAGGGCAGCGGTAGAGTTGCTGCCTTACAGCGCCAGAGGCCCGGGTTTGATCCTAACTACGAATGCTGTCTGTATGGAGTTTGTACGTTCTCCCTGCGACCTGCGTGGGTTTCCTCCGGGATCTCTGGTTTCCTCCCACACTCCAAAGACGTACAGGTTTGTAGGTTAATTGGCTTGGTATAATTGTAAAATTATCCCTAGTGTGTGTAGGATAGTAGGAAAAAAAACTGCAGATGTTGGTTTAAATTGAAGGTAGACACAAAATTCTGGAGTAACTCAGTGGGTCAGGCAGCATATCAGGAGAGAAGGAATTGGTTACATTTCGGGTCGAGACCCTTCTGCAGTCTCGACCTGAAACGGCACCCATTCCTTCTCTCCTGAGATGCTTCCTAACCCGCTGAGTTACTCCAGCATTTTGTGTCTACCTTGTGTAGGATAGTGTTAGTATGCGGGGATAGCTGGTCGGCATGGACTCGGTGGGCCGAATGGCCTGCTTCCGCGCTGTACCTCTAAACTAAACTAAACCATGACAGTTCAGTCTTAGTGATTTCAACCATTATAATTGTTCATAATTTCATAAGTTCATAAGTGATAGGCACAGAATTATGCCATTTGGCCCATTAAGTCTACTCCGCCATTTAATCATGGCTGATCTATCTTTCCCTCCTGACCCCATTCTCCTGCCTTCTCCCCATTACCCCTGACACCCATATTAATCAAGAAATATTCTGTGTAGGAAGGATCTACAGATGCTGCTTTTTCACTGAAGATTGACACAAAATGCTGGACCAACTGTGTGGACTATGACTACTCTGTGATTACTCTCGAAATGTCATGTTCTCTTATGTTCCTACGATCTCTGTCACCACACAAACTCTCTTTCCCGTATTCATTGTCAAGACCTTGCACCTTCACCATGTCTTGCTCTGTTCCGCTCAGAACTCAATCAAAAATAAGCCCATCTTTGATGACTTCCCAGCCTAATCATCTCCGTCCCCTTCTTGAATTCTCACTTCCTTCTGTGTCCATGACTTTCTTCCATTTCATTTTCATTGCCTTTTCAAAGCTTAAGCTGCCTAATCTTTAGCCAGCAATTCAGGTAGATGGTAGCTCAGGATCACTCTCTAGTTGTGGAGCCCACGTGGTTGCCTGTGTACAACAGTTCTCCTGTATTAAGAGTCATTGTGCAGAGTCCAATGTGCAGATTCCATACACTGGAATTTAGAAGGATGAGGGGGGATCTTATTGAAACATATAAGATAATTAGGGGATTGGACACATTAGAGGCAGGAAACATGTTCCCAATGTTGGGGGAGTCCAGAACAAGGGGCCACAGTTTAAGAATAAGGGGTAGGCCATTTAGAACGGAGATGAGGAGGAACTTTTTCAGTCAGAGAGTGGTGAAGGTGTGGAATTCTCTGCCTCAGAAGGCAGTGGAGGCCAGTTCGTTGGATGCTTTCAAGAGAGAGCTGGATAGAGCTCTTAAGGATAGCGGAGTGAGGGGGTATGGGGAGAAGGCAGGAACGGGGCACTGATTGAGAGTGATCAGCCATGATCGCATTGAATGGCGGTGCTGGCTCGAAGGGCTGAATGGCCTACTCCTGCACCTATTGTCTATTGTCTATTGTCTATTGTCTATTGTCAACATCCACTCTTCGATATGAAGGTCAGGATTGAGTATGTTAGGGCCCTCATGGACAACACCGACTATCGTAGACTTGAACATTGCTCCATTACCCCCAGACTGGAACAAAATGCTTAGACATTAGCATTGCTGCCCTGAGTGAGACACAGTGAGAAGCGGTGGTGGGTCCATCTTTCTGCAAGTACAATCTGAAGAAAAAATACTGCCATTATAGCGTAGTTTTGACTGGCAAGAATGAGCTGTGGCACAAATGAATATTTTTCAACCCCCAGGGGTCTCTCTAACATGGAACCAGCGTACTACAGTAATTGACACACAGAAGCTACCGAGAATGCAGGAAGGACTTGCATTCCAACTTTGAAAGAAGTCTTCCCTGCATTCCAGAGGAATACAAACTAATCCTTCAGGGATAAATGCAAAGATGGGGGGAAAAATAGAAAGGCCTGGCAAGGAAGGTGTAGGAAAGTAGGAAAATCAACCAACAAGTCAAGTCCTCAGTCCATGTCAATATATTACTCCTATTCCATAGCTTCTAAATTATTTAATGGCTTTGTTTATGGAATTTAAATGAAGGCCTTTTGTTTGTCCAATGTCACCTCATCCATTAGTTCCCCATTAACAATTCCGACAGTTTCAATCTAAACACCAACTTGAATAGATTTTGCCAAAATGTTTTTGCTATCATAAGTCCGTACTGACTCTTGCCAAAATGTATTAATATTTTCTAAGTATCATGTTGCAATTTCCTTTATCGTAGTGTAGGAAAGAACTGCAGATGCTGGTTTAAATCGAAGACCCTTCTTTAAGGGTCTCAACCCAAAACGTCACCCATTCCTTCTCCCCAGAGATGCTGCGTGGCCCAGCATTTTGTGTCTACCTTAATCATAGTTTAGCTTTAGTGTTGGCGTGCTGAATATTTTATAGATCACTGTTTTCTTTCTCCCTCATTTTTCATAAATTGGTTTGCAAACGTCCAGTCTTTAGGAACCGCTCTAGAGACTCAGGAAATGTTGGAAGTTGACAACTAGTACACTTGCTAGCTCCACAGCCATTTTTTTCAAAACATCGAGACGAATGTCAATCGTGTCTGGGGATTTATTGCCCTTCTGACACATTGATTTCTCCGATACTGGAGAATAATAGAATGGATATAAGAAAATAACTGCAGATGCTGGTACAAATCGATTTATTCACAAAATGCTGGAGTAACTCAGCAGGTCAGGCAGCATCTCGGGAGAGAAGGAATGGGTGACGTTTCGGGTCGAGACCCTTCTTCAGACTGGATGGATGTTATTAATAGAATGGATGTTATCTTTCTTCTCATTCAGTCCACAACAACTCTGCTCCACTACCTCGAGAAGGTTCTTTCCAGTCTTCCACAAATGTAGACTTAAACTATTTTTTTAATTCCTTACAGCGGGTCAGGGAGCATATGTGGAAGGAATGGAATGGAAGGAATGGATAGGTGACATTTCAGGTTAGGACCCTTCTTCAGACACTCCTAGTTTAATTTCCTTGTTGTTCCATGTGATTTTGTACAACTATTTTTTCCATTTAAATATATAAAACCATATGGATTATATATGGTTTAATATATATTTATATACATTTATATATATTTATGTTGTGGCGGCTCCCAAGGGTCGGGCCATACTACTACCGACCCCTCGGCACGGGAATGGACCAGTCCCGGGAGGCGGTCCTGGACTCAGGTATATAAGGACAAGGTTTGGGCGCCAAGCGATTCCGGCAGACTAGACCCGTCTGAGACCCACGATACAATAAATATACCTTCCCGAAATACCTGGCTCCTTGCCTTTATCGACGCGCTACAATGTATTATATATATATATTTTATATACAATTCCCACAGAGCATGTTGCTTCCTCCCTCCCCTCCCCCCTGCTTCTCTACCCTCAATTATTTCCCAATACATGAAACTTCACACCAACATGCACCTATTTTCAAACATCCTTTCAATTATTGCCATGGATTCAAATTATTGCAAGTATATTATCCAGGAAAATCAGGAACCTTTCCAAAAATGATTTTTTGTTGTTGTTGTTGCATAGCTGTGGCAGCAGTCCCAGATATTTTGCACAGAGCAGAAAGGTTGATGTCAAGTTAGAATGCGTAGCTTTACAGAAAGTGTTGATTTTGTTTTTGGAGGATCCAAATCAGATGCAATGGAAAATAAGCAAATAACTCAAATCCATCTTTGGGTACTGCTCCGAGACACTGCAGTTTCCTTGTGCCCTTGCTGTTGGATGCATCTACTAAACTACATTCAAATTTGAATAAATACATAAAGTGCTGGAGTAACTCAGCGGGTCAGGCAGCGTATCTCGTGAAAAGGGACAGGTGACCTTTTGACCCGAAGTGGTACCTATTCCATTTCACCAGAAATACTGCCTGACCTTCTGAGTTACTCCAGCATTTTGTGACTATATTCATCGTAAACCAGCATCTGCAGTTCCTCCTCCACAATAAGATTGAAGAAAGTGGAAGAAGATGACTTCCTAAACTTTTTTGTTTGCTCTTTGTCCACAGGTCATTTTGATATCATATCTTAATTTCTTATCAGATTCCATAATGTGCTACTCTCCTCCTTCCCTTCAGCCCCCCCCCCCCCCTCTTCCATCCTTGTCCCCTTCCGTCTATATGCTTCTCTCTGGCTTTACATTTCACTCCTCCATGAATCCCTTTCTCTCCTTATCTGACACCCTTTTGTCTCCTTATCCCCTTTTCGTTTCTTTTTGCCACCATTTTGTCATCTTTTCATCTCTAGCCGTTGTCCACTCCACTCATCTGCCAAACCGACCTCCCCTCACCTGTATCCACAGATCACTTGTGTAGGAACGAACTGCAGATGCTGGTTTATACCGAAGATAGACACAAAATGATGGGGTGACTCAGTAGGTCAAGCAGAACCTCTGGAGAAAAAGAACCTCAGTCTGAAGAGGGGTTCTGACCTGAAACGTCATCCAACATTTTTCTCCAGAGATGCTGCCTGACCAGTTGAGTTACTCCAGCACTTTGTGTCCACCTATCACTTGCCACGCTTTGTCCTGCCCCCAGCTCTTTTCCAGTTTTCTCCTCCCCCCGTCCTGACCCGAAACGTCACCTGTCCATGTCCTCCAGAGATGCTGCATGACTGCTGAGTTACTCCAGCATTTGGTGTCCTATGCACAATTGCAGCATCTGCAGTTCCTTGTGTCTCCATGTGCAGCCAATTGTTGTCTCCACTAATCACCACCCAGCCTCTGTCACTATCTCCACCCTTCCCTATCCCACCTGATTCCCATCCTCCCATCAACCCCTCCTCACCCGGATCCAACTATCACTTATCGGCTCCTGCTGCATCGCTACCCCTCAACTCTTTATATACCTATCTCCTTTTTACAATCTCAGTCCTGGTGCAGGATCTCGACCCAAAACGTCGACCTTCCACCTGCCTCCACGGATGCTGCTGAGTTCTTTCAGCAGTTTTTTTAATTTTTAGTCTTGGTAGACCATAAGTTAAAGAGTTGCATTCAAGGAGCCATTCAAGTTTGTCCTTCTGATCACACAAAAGGATGGTGGATGTATTTTTCACACAAAGGGTGGTGGGAGTATGGAAGAAACTGCCAGAGGAGGTAACGTCTAAGATACATGACAGGTCATGGATAGGACAGGTTTAGAGGGATATGGGGCAAACGTAAGCAGGTGAAACTAGTGAAGTTGGGACATGTTGGTCGGTGTGGGCAAGTTGGGCCGAAAGGTCTGTTTCTACGCTGTATGAATCTTTCACTCTGTGACCATATAACTCTATGGCACAGTTCGTTTGAGTTTAAGTTTAGTTTATTATCACATGTACCGAGGTACAGTGAAATATCACGGGGTGCAAACTGGAAATTTCTAACCCGTGTTCTCTGAGATCAACTTTTTATTACTGAAAATCCACCACACAATTTAAACGCATGTGGTTTAAGGCGACTTAAAGCCAGCTCACCCACTTAATACTTGTCTGAGAGTCATCCACAATCCTGGAATGGCAGGGAGGACTCAACGGGCTGAATGGCATAATTCTGCTTCTATGCCTTATGGTCAGGAGTACAGTACTTACATTAGAAATACAGTGTTTAGGACAGAAACAAGAACATTCAAAATCTGACCTTTGGCGGTCAATGAATTGGAATGGCTGACTTTGTTGATAGAGCTTTTTCAAGGTGCCCTCTCTTCTGCAGTCTTCTATTCTTGTTCCATCTTGACCTAAACTGTGGGAACTCTCCTTACTATGACTTTCAGTAACGCTGCCATGATTCACCTAGTCACTATTTCCCTTGATTACCTGTGATTGTCCTCTTAAGTGTCCAATTGATGAAGTTCACAGGCAGCAACAACCACAATTTTCATTATAACAGCAGTCAGAACATCATAAGACATCTCCTAGGATGAAGTACACTGAGCCACATAATGCAATTTTAAGATAGGTACCAGTCAAAGTACAGTAGTGGGATTGCAGGAACTTATAGAGGGAGGACAGAGAAGTTCTGATATCCTGAGGTGACTTTAAGAAGCTTTTCAGGAGTTGTTGTGGACTGCCCTCTTGTGGTTGGATGACAACAGGAAAATAAAATGGCTTCGCACAGAATACAGTAAATACAGGTTTAACACTGAAGTGTGTAGGAAGGAACTGCAGATGCTGGTTTACACTGAAGATAAACACAAAATGCTGGAGTAACTCAGCAGGACAGGCAGCATCTCTGGATAGAAGCAATGGGTGACATTTCAGGTCAAAAACCTTCTTCAGACTGAGCCTTTCTCATTCATTCCTTCTGTCCAGAGATACTGCCTGTCCCATTGAGTTACTCCAGCATTTTGTGTCCATTAACACTGAAGTATTGTTTATCTGATGTTTGCATCAACTGAATGGTGTCATAATGATAATTAGCAAAGGGAACAAATGAAGACTAAATTCAATGGTTGCAAGGCTAAAGTTGCTTGCTTTCATCTTGGTTTCTCTACAGCTATGAATGGATGGTTTACTGAGCCCCAGTTAGGTTATGTTGAATTGGTTTATTGTTCTTGTTTCTTGTGTATAAGCAATTGAGATACTACTTTGGCTTTGAGCTTGGTTTTCGTGGTTGAGTGCCTATCCTGGGTGTTATAGCACAAGTACTTTGTCTTTTAATAGAAATTTCCTGCAACTGTTATATTCTGATTACAAATTTAGTTTCTATCTCTATTTGCTGGAATCATTGATTGAACATGCAGATGGAAGACTTCCAGCAGTGTCAGGGAAGAAGATATCTATTTTTGCACATAGCTGTGAATGTAAATTTGAAACCAAAAAATGATGTGATTGAAGTAATTAAACAGTATGAGTGCCTCACCCATTGTCTACAGTGTGTCAGAAGAAGTGTAAGCCAGAATTGGCATCCAAATAAAATTATTACGGCTTTTAACTCAGATTTGAAAAGATTGATTTAATATTAACAATGAAACATAGCAAAACATAGAAAATAGGTGCAGGAGTAGGCCTTTCTTGCCAGCACGGCAATTCAATATGATCATGGCTGATCATCCGAAATCAGTAACCCTGCTTTCGTTTCTGCTTTTTCCCAATATCCTTTGATTCCGTTAGCCCTAAGGATGATATCTAATTCACTCTGGAAAAAAAATCCAGTGAATTGGTCTCCACTGCCTTCTGCGGCAGAGAATTCCACAGATTTCAAAACTCTCTGGGTGAAAATGTTTGTCCTCATCTCAGTCCTAAAGGGCCTACCCCTTATTCTTGAACTGTGACTCCCTGGTTTTGGACTCCCCCAACATCAGGAACATTTTTCCTGCATCTAGCCTGTCCAATCCCTTAATGATACAAACTTGGAGAACATGTTCCAAGAGCACAAAGTTTATGGAATCCTATATGCATGTACTCAAAGGAGGTTGTTCAGTGAGATGAATGTGACCTTCGTGTCGGTATTTGACATTGCCCAGGCTATGGAGTCAGCCATCATGGAATTGGAAATATCACCCAACGGAGACTCAAAATGTTAACAAACTTTAGAATAACCTTTAGAAAAAACGAAGTTCCTGTAGGGAGGTGATATTGTTGTAGCAGCTTGCAATATTGAACGAATTACCACAAAGTGTCTATTTGCAATAAAAGTTGGCATCTAGGGACAACTTGTTAACAGTTTGCTGGAGAGCTAAGCAAAGCCAAGATAATTGCAGTGGGAAATATCAGATGGTCTCAGACAAGGAATGGGCATTAATATTGGCTTCACATGATTATTTCTTAAGTACACGAGTGGATATCGCAATAAGAATGT
The DNA here is from genome assembly GCF_053455715.1 of Rhinoraja longicauda. Classification (NCBI taxonomy): domain Eukaryota; kingdom Metazoa; phylum Chordata; class Chondrichthyes; order Rajiformes; family Arhynchobatidae; genus Rhinoraja; species Rhinoraja longicauda. The sequence continues at coordinate 18,401,905 of NC_135956.1, read as the reverse complement.
GGATGCTCTGAGTCAACCACCAGTTGCCGTAGCTCCGTTAAATTGTGTCTCTGCAGGTCGCACCCCAACAGGTTACAAGCATGGAGCCACAAGAGACTCCAGATACTGGAATCTTGAGTAAAAACAAACTGTGGAAGAACTCAGCGAGTCAGGCGGCATCCGTGGGGCGATGGTTACAGTCAAGATGCGATGTGATCGCACCATTTCACAAGTGGGTGAATACATTCAGCACAGAAGGGAAAGAAATTACGACGATACATTGTTTTTCACGTCATACAAAATTGGGTTAGCTCCGACCAAAAATACTATGTTTTATTGAGGATTTAATGTTGTTCAACCACAAGGAAGAGCGTTCATTCACGTGAAATATTAGCTGGTATATTATTGTATCAATTAATTTGCCAGAGGATTTGTACGGTTGCCAGAATTCGATAACCCAGCATTAGAAGTTACTGAAGGAATGTTCACAATTTCAAGCTCATGACAAAAATCCACTAGTTACTCCTCTCACCCCTTGGCCTGGCTGGACAAACCTTGGCTGTGAACATATGGGGATTCTTTGCCTGCTACTGAAACTCTGACAGTGAACGTGCGAACACCGTAACAAAGTGGAGTTCGTACACTCTCTCCCTGATTGTGTGACTATTGTCCATGTGCTCCTGTATTCTGACAGAACCCGAAGACAAAGGAACCTGAGGGGAAACCTTTTCGCACATAAGGTGTACGTATATGGAAAGGTTACCAGAGTAAGTGTTTGAGGCAGGTACAATAACAACATTTGTACTGCTACATAAATAGAAAGGTTCAGAATGGTTATGGGTCAAATAGGACGAGCTTAGATGGCCATCTTGGTTGGCATGGATGAGTTGGGCCGAATGGCCTGCTACTGTGCTGCCTGACTCTAAGGGAATGTCACTATCTAACATGATAGAGTCATAGAGCCATATAGCATGGGCACAGACACTTCGGCCCAACATGCCCATGCCAACAAAGATGTTCCATCTACATTAGTCCCACCTGCCTGTGTTTGGCCCATATGTCTCTAAACTTTTCCTATCCACATACCTGTCCAAATGACTTTTAATGTTAATGTGACATTCCAGCAAATTGAGCAATGTACTTCACGGACTGACGATGCAAATGTGGAGATGTTAGTTATATAACTTTGCTGAGGCATTTTATCTTTTTGATTGTATTTTTTATCTGTAAACTTTTATCTAAGTTAAAGTAGAGATGTAATATCGTATGCCAACGTCAAGTCACTTTAAGATGTAATCATTCACAAAATGCTGGAGTAACTCAGCAGGTCAGGCAGCATCTCAGGAGAGAAGGAATGGGTGACGTTTCAGGTCGAGACCTTCTTCTGCTGCCTGACCTGCTGAGTTACTCCAGCATTTTGTGAATAAATACCTTCGATTTGTACCAGCATCTGCAGTTATTTTCTTACATTAAGATGTAATCATACTGCTTGCCTCCCTCTGGTGGTTGTACAGTGATACAAACCTAAAATGGTTTTAAACAGGCACAACACATTTGTTGTTAATTCCTGTACTGCATATGTTGTTTTCTTGAAGTTTCCAAACATTGAATGGTGGCATAACTAGAATGAGGGTTTTAAAATCAAGGTGTTTCTGTATTAGGAGCAACACATCAGTGAGCAAACACAGGGATAATGACCAACAAAAATTGACGTGTGTTAAGATTCAGTGAGCAGAGCTTTTTGTATCTACAAGTTTATGGAAGGTGCATGATAGTAGCCAAAGTCAAGGGGTTTATTAGTTTAGTTTAGTTTTGTTTACAGTGCGGAAATAGGCCCTTCGACCCACTGAGTCCACGACAACAGGCGATCCCCGTGCACTAGCACTATCCCACACACTACGGACAATTATCATTTTTATCGAAGCCAAATTAACCTACAAACCTGTACATCTTTGGAGTGCGGGAGGAAACCAGAGCCCACACGGTCATGGGGAGAACATACAAACTCCAGACAGACAGCACCCATGGTCAGGATCGAACCACAGTCTCTAGCGCTGTAAGGCTGCAGCTCTACCACTACGTCCTAGCCCTGGAATCATCGGTTTTGGGATAGCAAAGGTATGGGTGAAAGTTTCAGCACAGATGTACAAAAGTTTAATGCGATGGTGCATTTTTCCTGATTGTGCTTTATTTATGTAGTGTTATACCATTTAAAATTAGTAAAAATAGTACAAAGTTATGTAATACTGGATTGTTTTATAAAGTCGTAGATGAATACAGCATGGAAACAAACAGGCTCATTGACCCAATTTGTCCATGCTGACCTAGATGCCTATCTGAGCCTGCATTGGCCTATGTTCCTCTAATCCATTTCAATTCATGTACCTGTCCAAAGCTCCTTTAAACATGGTAATTGTACCCACCTTTACAACTTTTTCTGGCAGCTTGTTCCATATCCCCAGCGCCTTCTATGTGAAAAGCATGCCCCTCTAGTCCCTCAGAAATCTTTCCCCTCTTGCCATAAATCTATGACCTCTAGTGTTGGACTCCTCTAGCTTGGGAAAAAAGACTTTGACCATCCGCCTTATCTACACCCCTCATACTTCTCTGAGGTTACACCACAACTTCGTACACTCCAGGAGAAAAAGCCTCAACTTCTCCAGCCTCTTCCTCTACCTTAAGCAATGAGCAATCCACATAAGCAGCTCACCACAATTTACTGTTGCTGTACATATGCCTGTAATATGTAACACGTAATATGTATTTTGGGAGGATGTTCTCTTATGACGTTACCTCCATGTCCCGGTTGCAGTGGTATGAATAATTATATCTATAATTTAGTTTGATCTTGTATTTCTTATTTCAATTTGATCATTGTAGTTACATCCCTTTAATCTTTCAACTTTGAAGCTTTCCAAAGTTAAATTAGAAATAATTTCCACCAAATTCTATTCCAAGACTTCAGAAAAAAAACCTCACAGGTAATTCAGTATAAATTTTAATACTGGATTTAAGCAATAAAATAATGCAAACAGCGATACTCTGATGTGATTAATTGCATCAGACATCAGGGAAAAGTCCTGCATTCACTTCACCATAGCAGGACTTCTGGTTTAACAAATGTTAGTTTTTTAGTTAGTTTAGAGATGCAGGCACTTCGGCCCACCGAGTCCAGGCCGACCAGTGATCCCCGCACACTAACACTATCCTACACACACTCGGGCCAATTTACAATTTTACCAAAGCCGGGAAAAACCCACACGGTCACGGGGAGAACATACAAACTCCGTATAGACAGCACCTGTACTCAGGGTCAAACCCAGGTCTCTGGGGCTGTAAAGGGGCCTGTCCCACTTAGGCGATTTTTTAGGCGACTGCCGGCGACAGTCATAGTCATAGCAGGACGCTGCAAAACCGGCGACTGGACCCCCCTCAACTACAATGTCTATAACAAGCTACAACAACCTACCACCTAGTCGACGTCCAGCTACGGCAAGCTACCGACAACCGGCGACCCAATCGTCGCAAGAAGAACGTCCACCTACGACCGCACCTACGACAACCTACAACCACGCAGGCAACAATCTACGACAACTGAAGTCGACCTACGTCTACCCACGACAAGCTATGACAAGCTATGACCCTGTCGGCGACAACTGAAGACAACTGAAGACAATTCACGCAATTTTGGCCTCCGGTTTTGACGCCGGTACCTGTTGCCGGTCAACGTAGGTAGTCGCCAATGGAATTTACCAAAGTCAGCACCGGCGACAACCTACGTCACCTGGTGACAACCTGGCGACAACCTACGACAGGACCTACGTCAGGAGACGTCAAGCTACCATCATTGGCGTCAAACCAACAGTCGCCGAAAATGTTTAAACATTTCAAAATCCAGCGGCGACCAGAAAAACGCTACGACTCTTTGGAGACAACTCACGACCATACAAGCGACACCCCTGCGACCATTTGGCTTCAGCCTAGTCACCTGTAGTCGCCTAAAAAATCGCCTAAGTTGGACAGGGGTTTAAGGCAGCAACTCTACCACTATGCAACTGTGCCGCTCTTTGTTTGTGAATTCCACGTAGATCAATTCATTGCTGGAGAAGTGAGGTATGTGGTATTCATCTTATCTCTCTCGAAACAAGACAAATTTTACACAGGCAATTGAGTGCTCCCATGGCCCACTGTATAAATAAAGTGCATAAACCTTAACCTTTCCCATGTGCTCAGTGGGAATCAATTCCTAACATGAGAAAATCCAAGAAAAGGTCACTGCACAAGTGTAAATCAGAGCCTAATGAAAATATTGTCAGGATCGGAATGATTTTGAGTTTCTCTATTAGATCCAAATCTCTGAACAGAACTGTGGGCTTTTCACTTTAAATCCTTGTGGAGAGCTCATCAACATCTGTAACTTCCTGTGAAATGTTGTGGTTGATATAATATCATGACGATAGTTTGCAGAGTGCTCACCACTTTGCACTGTTGCTACTCCTAAACATCAAGCTTGCATTAGAAGGAAGACAGCCTCATCGAAGACTTTATTTCCAGGTCCTTGTTACAACACGTTAAACCAACATTTTTCTAGATCTTTCATTCTAGAATTTGCAGAGGGTGCTGCTTTTAATTAATTGTCCATTTTCTTTCATCACTATGACTAGTAAATAAGCCTCCCCGAAGAAATACACATTTATTTCCTGTAGCTCTTCATACAGGCCTATTTTTAAATATATATTTAAACAGTATGGAAACAGGCCCTTTGGCTCACTAATTCCTTGACATATTAGTTCTATGTTAGCCCACTTTTGCAAGCCCTTGCTAATCACTTGTGTCTATTGACAGCAGCCTATTAATTGGTAATAGACAATAGGCAATAGGTGCAGGAGTAGGCCATTCGATGTGATTATGGCTGATCATCCACAATCAGTACCCCGTTCCTGCCTTCTCCCCATACCCCCTGACTCCGCTATCTTTAAGAGCTCTATCTAGCTCTCTCTTGAAAGCATCCAGAGAATTGGCATCCACTGCCTTCTGAGGCAGAGAATTCCACAGGTTTACAAATCTCTGACTAAAGATTTTTTCCTCATCTCAGTTCTAAATACAAACCCACCAGTCTAAATTTTAAAATACAAACCCTCTTTGGGATATGAAGTGAAACCGGAGCACCCAGACAAAATCCATGTGGTCACAAGAAGAACGTGCAAACTCCATACAGACAGCACCCGAGGTCAGGATCGAACCTGGGTCTCTGGTGTTGTGAGGCAGCAGCTCCACCAGCTTGGCCTCTGTGCCGCACACCTTTTTTCATTGTTTACTGATGATTAATTCCTGGATACAACAATGTATTGGAATGTCTTTTGTAAATCCTTCTTGCAAGCAGATATCCTTTATATAACGGAGAGGCTTTGAAATCGATACAACAGCCATGATGCAAATGCACATTTGTAAATTTTTGTAAATAATAAATACTATGTTACTTTTGTGCGGGAGGGGATAGAGTGCGTTACCTCAACATTTTAGGGCTCAGTGTTAAATATTGAAGGACTAGCGGTATTATTTACAAAGGTTAAGTATTCCTGATTATGTTCCATCTAGTGATTGTTCTGACTTTTCACATCCACCTATAATACTGCTACATTACACGATTGTCATCTAAACAATTCCAACAAAATGTCATCAACCCAAAACATCAGCTCCATGTCTCTCTCCACAGATAGGGTCATAGAGTCACACAGCGTGGAAACAGGTCCTTCAGCCCAACTTGCCAACACCGACCAACATGTCCCATCTACGTTAGTCCTACCTGCCAGCATTTGGCCCACATCCATCTAAACCTACCCTATCTATGTACCTGTCTAAATGTTTCTTAAACAATGCAATAATACCTGCTTCAACTACCTCCTCTGGCAGCTTTTTCCATACACCCACTACACTTTGTGTGAAAAGGATACTCCTCAGGTTCCTATTAAATCTTTCCCCCCTCAACTTAAACTTATGTTCTCTGGTTCTCGATTCTGCTACTCGAGGAAAAGACTGTGCGCTTACCTTGACTTGACTTGCTGAGCATTTCCTTCATTTTCAGGCGTTATAAAAACATCCAGCTTCTGAAGTCCTTTGCTTTTGGATTTGAATCAGTATGTCCAATACATTAAAATATGCTTTTTTCTGCTCCCCTATTAAAACAAAACTTTTTGTTTTCAACTTCTTCCTCCACACACCCCTTTCTTCCTCCCCCTGCCCTGTACCCCAACTAGACTTGCACCCATTTCTCCCGTTCCTCTTCTTCCCCAGGCTTCACAATTTGCAATTCTTCAATCCTTTTGTCCCACATCTTTTTTTTCCATCTCAGGCCTCTGTCCTGCCGTCTGACTCTCAAAAGAAAACCTTTGCCTGTGTTGCCCTGCCCCTCATCTCTCCTAGCTTTCCACCCATAAACAGTCTGAAGAAGGGTCCCAATCGATAAGACATATCCATGTTTTCCGGGAATGCTGCCTGACCCCGCTGAGTTACTCCAGCACTTTGTCCTTTTGTTTTGAGCTCTAGATTTTGTCTCAATCACAATCACAATCACAATAATACTTTATTAGCCAAGTATGTTTTGCAGCATATGAGGAACTTCATTTGGCATACAGTCATAACAATAAAAAGCAACAGGACACACAAAATACATTTTAACATGAACATCCACTAGTGACTCCTCCACATTCCTCACTGTGATGGAAGGCGAAAGAAAGTTCAATCTCTCCCTTCTTTGTCCTCCAGCGGTCGGGGGCCTCTAACATTCCGTTGACGGGATGATCTTGACTCTCGTAACCGGCAGCGGGCCTTCCTCGTTGGGGCGATCCAGCTCCTGCATCGGGGGGGGGGGGGGCGGGGGGGATCTCAGCTTCCTCGCACCGGGCGATCAGACCCCGGGTCGGGGCTATCGAACCTCGTGTGGCTTTTGGAGCTCCTGACCGGTCTCAACCTGAGACTGCAAGCTCTGCGATGTTAAAGACTGCAGGCTGTGGTTGGAGCATCGATCTCAGGCAAGGAATCGCACGCTCAGATGGTAAGTCCACGCCCCGCGGGGGCTCAAGGTCAGTCCCAGGCAAGGCCTCCAGCTCCACGATGTTAGGTCGCAGAGAGACCGGAGATGTGATCCGGACAGCAATCGCATCTCCGGCAAGGTAAGAGATTGAAAAAAAGTTTCCCCCACCCGCCACATAAAACAAACCAGAGAACATTTACACAACTTTTAAAACCTCACCATTTTGCAAATTATGGTTAGGTGATTTCTCCCAGGTGATTTCAGAAAAAAACTAATCGCACTCCTGAATCTATCTGAACAGCTGTGTTAGAAAAAACTAATTATTTTCCAATATGCTTTTTTTCTGTCATGTTGGATTCTAATAATTGTGATGTTGTCATGGAATCTGCTTCAGGTGATGAAACACGATCTTGTGCATCACTTGGATGCTAATGTAGCTCTTCCCTGTTGTCTAGGTCTCATGTTGGAACATGTAACCCACGTGCACTCTCCTGATATTATTAGCAACTTGAATGAGATATCTTTTGGAACTACGAACAGCAACTACTTATCAATTCTACCGCAACCAGAGAGCAGTCCTCAACCACTATCTTCATTCCTGCTACCTACCTCATTGGGGACCCTCGGACTATCTTTGATCGGACTTTACTGGCTTTACCTTGCACTAAAAGTTATTCCCTTATTATGTATCTGTGCACTGCGAATGGTTTGATCGTAATAATGTATCGTCTTTCCGCTGGCTGGTTAGCACATGACAACATATTTTCACTGTACTTCAGTACACGTGCCAAAAACTAAACTGGACTGAACTAAATTTCCCATTTGTCTGCTTTCTTGTTGGAAAGAGAATTCAAAGGTCTGACGTGATTGACTCCATTATTTTTTCCTCACTGTAGAGTCCAAAGATACTAGAGGAACAAGATGGGCCACCCGGTGGAAATCGCCTATACTGAAGTGTAGTACGCAAAGGAGCGTAACATCCTCCATTTTAGTAGGCAAAACCCGCCGTCCGTAATGCCTCACGCAGTGTAATCAGTGTTTTGGGGGAACAGTATGTGTGACGAATCATTAAATATATCTCATCTATCAATTCACAGATTTTTGTTATTTTTCTTTTTAAATGTTTCTGCAAGTTTCTGCCTACCAAAATGGCGCCATGACATACTATGGTTTTTAGGGTCGAGTGATCTATCTAGTTCCTCTAGTATCTTTGGTAGAATCTGACTTGGATTTGTCCTTTTGACACATATGTTTCGGTTCCATGCTGTCGGTAATATTCAATCTCTTTCGTCACCTACTATTCTCTATTTCAAAGGGAAATTTGCCAATGTCTGTAAATCACACTAAAGCACTGCTAGAGCAAGTTCAAACTACTAATGGCATTGCACACTATTAGCACTGAAAGTATTGAGATATATGTTTCCAATAAAATAAGCATGTAACGTGGATTTTTAAGCCTTAGGATACAATATCGTTAATGGAGCTGAAATGTCAAAAATGATATATTGCTTTGATAATATACAAAAACTGATGCACAGTATCATCTATAAAATATTTCCCCTGATAAGCCACCATAGTGACATTGTTAATTTTTTTTGTTTATAATGCTGCTTCTTAATTTTCCCTCTGTGCAATTGCAGTAAAACAAATCAACACAGTTCTGCTGCATGATCTGCTTATCACTAAAAATGTTAATCTCCCAATTTGTAAGACTGTTCATTATATCATTTAGTACATTTATTATATCGTATTCTGTAATACTGTAATACTGGATGTCATCCACCTATAATGCAGTTACATTACACGGTTGTCATCCAAACAATTCCAACAAAATTTCACCAAACTGAAACATTAGCTCCATGTCTCTCTCCACAGATAGACAATAGACAATAGGTGCAGGAGGAAGCCATTCGGCCCTTCGAGCCAGCACCGCCATTCAATGTGATCATGGCTGATCATTCTCAATCAGTACCCCGTTCCTGCCTTCTCCCCAAACCCCCAGAGAGAGTCATAGAGTCACACAGCATGGAAACAGGCCCTTCGGCCCACGCCAACCAGCAATTGCCCCAAATACTAACACTATCCTACACACTAAGGACAATTTACAGAAGCCAATTAACCTACAAACCAGTACGTCTTTGGAATGTGAGAGGAAACCAGAGCACCCAGAGAAAATCACACAGTCACAGGGAGAATGTACAAACTCCGTACAGACAGCACCCATAGTCAGGATCAAACCCTGGTCTCTGAAGAAGAGTCCTGACCTGAAATATCATCAGTCAGAAAGATCCCTATCCATATCCTCCAGAGATGCTGCCTGACCTACTGATTTACACCATCACTTTGTGTCTTTTTTTGTATACGAGGAAAGCGAGGAAAGAGAGGAAAGCTTTTCAGCGGGTAGTCCATAGAGCTCAGAGGACCATCGGAACACAGCTACCAGCCTTGGAGGGCATCTACAACACACGATGCCACAGAAAAGCCACCGGCATCCACAAAGACTCTTCACACCCCTGCAACAGTCTGTTCGAACTCCTTCCATCGGGCAGACGATACAAGGTCTTCTACGCCCGCACCTCCAGACTCAGGAACAGCTTCATCTCCAGGGCCATAGCTGCTATGAACCGGTCCTGCTTAGCCGGATGGTCACATTGCACAGTGAACCGGCACAGATCTACTTGCACTTTATTTTGTTTTAAAACTGTTACAATTTGTTTCATTGGGTTGTTTAAATTAATACTGACTAGCTAATTAAATTATTGCATCGTATGGGAGGCGCATTCCCAATCTCGTTGTACCCCTGTACAATGACAATAAAGATATATTGTATTGTATTGTATTGTATTGTATTGTATAAGCCAGCATCTGCATTGCCTTGTATCTCCTCTCTAATATTTCAACTTGATGACCATTTATCTTTATTTTCAAGAGTCAATGAGAAAAATAGAATACCCACAGAAGATGGATTGACTATTCTGTGACTCACATATTGATCAAAGGTGCTTCTTTTGTGGTGCATCCATTTTAAACCGTATTAATCAGGCTGCAGCAAATCACCACCCTGAGGAAAAGTTTCAAGTACAACATTTATATTAACTCTGTTTCGCTTTCCACCGATTCTGCCTGACTCGCCAAAAACTTCTGGAATTTTCTGTGCTTTTTTATTTCAGATTTCCAGCAGCTTCATTGTTTTGCTTTTGAAGTATTTTGAGGTATAGTCACTATTATCATGGAGGATAAAACGTAAGTTAAGGCACCAAAAAAGTGCAATATCCTCTTTTTAAATGTGTAGGAAGGAACTGCAGATGCTGGTTTGCACCATAGATACAAAATGCTGGAATAACTCAGCGGGACAGGCAACATTCAGGTGAAGGGACTCAAGCAGAAACGTCATCCATTCCTTCACTCCAGAGATACGTCCTGTCCCGCTGAGTTACTCCAGCATTTTATGTCTATCGTCTTTTTAAAGTTCCTCGGACCTTCAAAATATGAACTTACCTATTTGCTTTCGGATGAATCCCTTTCACTGCTGATTCAATGTCATTCATTATCAAAAAAAGTTCAATGTCAACTTCAAACATCCACCACAAGGTGGCACAATAGCACCGCGAGTGGTGCCTCTGCTCCACAGCGCCAGAGACCCATGTTCGCGACCTTGGGCGCTGTCTGCGTGGAGTTTGCGAACTCTCCCAGCGAAAGCATGGGTTTCCACTGGGTACTCAGGGTTTCATTAGGTGCTCCAGTTTCCTCCCACATCACAAAGACGTGCAGGTTGGGAGGATGAGAGGGGGTTCTCATATAAAATTCTTAAGGGATTGGACAGGCTAGATGCAGGAAAAATGTTCCCAACATTGAGGGAGTTCAGAACAAGGGGTCACAATTTAAGAATAAGGGGTAGGCCATTTAGGACAGAGATGAGGTAAAACTCAGCAGGTCAGGCAGCATCTGCGGAAAAAAAGGATGGGTGGCATTTTGGGTCGGATCCCTTCTTCAGACTGGACAAAGCGGGTAGATTTTACATCATCTGCCTTGGCTTACATTTCCCCAGAGGGCATATTTAGATAATTCAGTGGAAGTGGCAGGGTAGATTGAGAAAGTCCAAAGTTTCAGGGCCTCATAAGTAGAAGTATAAAATAGTTATATTTCTGCTTATAACAATTAAAGTAGTGATGAAACATTACTTACACAATACTAGTTTAGCACCCAGTGAAGTATCATTCCAGTTCTGGGTAGTATAGATTAAGAAGTGTCTTGTGGAAGTGTCTGGAGTTCCAAAATAGGAAGGATGATGTCCAGAAATAAAAGAAAAAAGTTTTCCATCCTCACTTATCGTATTAATTGACCTGTTTAAAATGTAGGTGCACATTTATTTGAACCATTCTTGCATGCTCAACCCATCCATTTCTTCTGGAGTTGGTGGCTGTAAGAGTTACAGTTCATTGGCAAGGATTTAGTTGGGCAGGCTGCAAGCATAATCACTCAATTAGCTCACTCGATTAGCAGGTCCTTCAACACGGCTTCACCAGTTCACAAGTTCACAAGTTATAGGAGTAGAATAGGGCCATTCAACCCATTGAGTTTACTCCACCATTTAATCATGGCTGATCTCTGCCTCCTAATCCCATTTTACTGCTTTCTTCCCATAACGCTTGACACCCGTTCTAATCAAGAATTTGTCTCTGCCTTAAAAATATCCACTGACTTGGCCTCCACAACTGTCTGTGGCAATAGACAATAGACAATGTGCAGGAGGAGGCCATTCGGCCCTTCGAGCCAGCACCGCCATTCAATGTGATCATGGCTGATCATTCTCAATCAGTACCCCGTTCCTGCCTTCTCCCCATACCCCCTGACTCCGCTATCCTTAAGAGCTCTATCCAGCTCTCTCTTGAATGCATTCAGAGAATTGGCCTCCACTGCCTACTGAGGCAGAGAATTCCACAGATTCACAACTCTCTGACTGAAAAAGTTTTTCCTCATCTCAGTTCAAAATGGCCTACCCCTTATTCTTAAACTGTGGCCCCTTATTCTGGACTCCCCCAACATAGGGAACATGTTTCCTGCCTCTAACGTGTCCAACCCCTTAATAATCTTATATGTTTCGATAAGATCTCCTCTCATCCTTCTAAATTCCAGTGTATACAAGCCTAGTCGCTCCAGTCTTTCAACATATGAAAGTCCCGCCATTCCGGGAATTAACCTAGTAAACCTACGCTGCATGCCCTCAATAGCAAGAATTGAGGCAATGAGTTCCACAGATTCTGATTAAAGAAGTTCCTCCTCACCTCCTTTCAAGAAGAGCACCCTTTAATTCTGGGGCTATGACCATTGGTCCTAGACTCTCCCAGTTGGTCAACTGTAGCTAAAACAACCAGTAATGTTTTGTTTAGTTTAGTTTAGAGATAAAGCGCGGAAACGGGCCCTTCGGCTCACCGAGTCCGCACCGGCCAGAGATTCCTGCACACTAACACTATCCTACACACGCTAGGGACAATTTACAATTTTACCAAGCCAATTAAACCTACAAATCTGCACATCATTGGAGTATGGGCGGAAAACAGGACAATAGACAATAGACAAAAGGTGCAGGAGGAGGCCATTCGGCCCTTCGAGCCAGCACCGCCATTTAATGTGATCATGGCTGATCAATCTCAATCAGTACCCCGTTCCTGCCTTCTCCCCATACCCCCTGACTCCGCTATCCTTAAGAGCTCTATCCAGCTCTCCCTTGAATGCATTCAGAGAATTGGCCTCCACTGCCTTCTGAGGCAGAGAATTCCACAGATTCACAACTCTCTGACTGAGAAAGCATTTCCTCATCTCAGTTCTAAATGGCCTACCCCTTATTCTTAAACTGTGGCCCCTTGTTCTGGAACAAGTTCACAGGGAGAACGTACAAACTCCGTACAGACAGCACCCGTAGTCGGGATCGAACCCGGGTCTCTGGCGCTGTGAGGCAGCAACTCTACTGCTGCGCTACCGTGCCACTGTATTTGTTCCTTCTAGGCATCCTACTGGAGCTTGGGGCATATTTTCAGAATATCCTGTCACCCAATTAGGATGGAAATGAGAAGGATGTTTTTTTCCCAGGGGGTTGTGAATCTATGGAATTCTGTATCCGTGACAGCTGTGAAGGTTGAGTCATTAAGTCCATTCCATGCTGAGAGAGACGGGTTATTGGGTGACAGGCAAAATCAAGGTCCAAGCCTAAAAAAAGTCGGTTGGATTTTATTTTTAACTTTCCGAACGGAGCACACAGGAGCAGAAATAGAATGCAAAACTGAGGAATGGATATATATGTTGTGTAGACTGTGTGTATTGTTTAGTCAGACTGCACCATGTTAGGTATCAATCCTTTAAATGTACCTTTAGGAAGGAGATGAGGAGGAATTTATTTAGTCAGACGGAGTGAATCTGTGGAATTCATTGCCACAGACAACTGTGGAGGCCAAGTCAATGGATATTTTTAAGACTGAGATGGACAGATCCTTGATTCGTAAGGGTGTGAGAGGTTATGGGGCGAAGGCAAGAGAATGGGGCTAAGAGGAAATGATAGATCAGCCATGAATAAATAGCGGGATAGACTTGATGGGCCGAATGGCCTAATTCTGCTCCTAGAACTTATGAATTTATAATCCGCAGGAAAAGGTCATGAGAGGAGTGAGAGGTCGTTGCTTTAACACTATCTTCTCTCTTCTAACTTCTGCAAGAAGATAGAGGAGCTTGGAAGCTCGGATGTCCAAACTTTTGAACAGCTTCATCCCGATTGCTATCAGACTTCTGAACCTGTCATCTCCATTCTATCGGACCTCTGAACCAATTCTGCTCTTTCACACCCATTCCCGGAGGTGCTGCCATGGATTCTTTCTCTTTACCTCATTTGGTCGTTGCATTATTGGGCCAGAATATTTCTTTACATTACTTCAGATTGCACTGCAATGTTCCACCATACTGGGATTTCACATTGATCATTGCATTTATTGCTGTGTTTATCATGACAGTAAAAGTACCGTTAATTCTGTGGGCTTCATGTGAACAAGGAACTTCATTGCATGCTGGTGCGTGTGTGCGTGACAATAAACTAATCTGAATCTGAGTCAAAATCGTACCAGGGGTGAGGGACTTTATTGAACTCCATGAACTGGAGAGGCTGGGTTAACATAAGACGTTGTGAGGATATTTGGGGCAGCACAGTGGAGCAGCGGTAGAGTTGCTGCCTTACAGCGCCAGAGACCCAGGTACAATCCTGACTGCAGCTGCTGTCTGGACAGAGTTTGCACATTCTCCCCATGACCGCATGGGTTTTGCCTGGGTTTTCTCCTCCCACACTACAAAGACGTGCAGGTTCGTAGGTTAGTCGGCTTCTGTAAATTGCCCCTCGTGTGTAGGACAGAACTAGTGCATGGGTGATCATTGGTTTGAATGGACTCGGTGGAGCGAGTTTCCACGCTGTTTCTCTAAACTAAACTATTCAATAAAGGTATATGAAATCAATAAGGGTTTATACAAAATAGATTAAAATCAACTTTCCCATTGGCAGAGGTAAAAACAAAACAACACAGAATTAAGGTAATTGGCAAGAGAATCAAAAACGATGTAAATAACGGCTTCTCTGCACAGCAAACAGTTCGTGTCTGGAATACAACGTCAGGAAATAGTGGTGGAAGATTCAATAGTGGCGATCAAAAAGCAGCAGGGTAAGTACGTGAAAGGAAAGAACAAACAGGACTATGGAGAGAGGTCTGCGGACTGGGAATAACTTAACTCCTCCTAGCAGTAAGGTTTTGATGGGCCAAGCACCCACCTTCTGAGCTGTAAATATTCTGTGACCCCATGATTTGTCTGCTTAGATGGTCAACCTCTGCAATTTAGGCACAAGGAACTGCAGATGCTAGTTTACAAAACAATACACATAATGCTTGGGCAACTCAGCGAGTCAGGCAGTACCTCTGGAGAATATGAACAGGCAATGTTTTGGGTTGGAAACCTTCTTCACTTTGTGTCTTTTTTTGGATCTGCAATTTCCCTCATTTGCAACCATACTTACCTATTTTAATGCAGGGACCAGTGCAACTAAAGCATAATAATTCAGTAAATACCAAATTTTATTTATACTACAGGAAAAAGATGCTCAAATTAGGTTCAAAGGAACAAGAGAAAAGAAGAGTCCTGACCTGAAACATCATCTAGCCATGTTCTCCAGGGTTGTTGCTTGGCCTGTTGAGTTACTCCAGCACTTTGCGTCTATCTTTGTTTAAAGAAATGAGTTGCTTGCAGTAACTCCAGAGGAAATGCTGATATGTGTGCGGTAATCAATAGAGTCATAAGGTCACAGAGTCATACAGTGTGGAAACAGGCACTTCGGCCCAACTTGCCCACATCGAACAACATGTCCCATCTTCACAAGTTCCACCTGCCTGCATTTGGCCCATATCCCTCCAAACCTGTCCTATCCATGTACCTGCTAAAATTTTGTAAACATTGTGATAGTACCTGCCACAACTACCTCCTCCAACAGCTCGTTCCACGCACCCACCATCCTTTGTGAGAAAAAGTAACCCCTCAGGTTCCTATAAAATGTTTCCCCCCTCACCTTAAACGTCTGTCGTCAGAGTGAAAGCAGGAAGAGTCTTCATTGACACAAGCAATGAGGGTGACTGTAAGCATATATTGGAGCAGACCGATAGAGCACTGTTTTATAAGTTACTTCTGAGCAAAAAGTTCAAAACCATCTTGAATAGACCTGAACAACTATAATTAATTGATTGGCTCCTGACAAAAGGGTATTTTAATCAGTTCATTCTTCATGGATTGTGGCAAATGTTCAAATAATGGAAAGATTCGCACTAATGTGCGGTGACTCAGCATAGTGTTCTATCCATTTGCAAATGATTCGGTTATGACGTCTTGAAGAAGTCCCACATGACTGGAATTGTTTGATCATAAACTCTGTCCCATGAATAATATAATTGAGCTGTACAGTTCTTTGGGATTAGAAGTAAGGTAAATGAGTTAGCTGGTTATTCTTGCTGTTGTGATAGAGAAGATGTTGGAAAAAACAACAAACAGTGGAACAAGGATCAAGTTGAATAAAAACTGCCAGAGTAACTCAACAGGGGTATGTCGTGCCATCACAATAAAAAAACATTTCTGCTCAACCTGCTGAGTTCCTCCAGCAGGTTGGTGTTTTAGACTTCAGCATCTGCCGTTTCTTATGTCGACATGTTGTCTTGTTCTCTCCAGTCTTTTTTAGATCCTTAACCAACATAAAGTCTGCTTGTTTGCTGTGAAAGAAGACCTGAACTAGAAATAAATAATATATAACGTTTGGTTAAAAATTGAACAGAAACTATATTTCAAATGAGTTATATATATTTGGTATCCGGAAGGATATTTCAACTCTGTGTCAGGGACTAGAGCCTAATGTGATTACCATCCTCTCAGAATACATACAAGCTTCCAGGGTGTTTAAATCTCCACAATAGCTAGACTATTGCCGACAGTCATATTTATTGCGATACTGTCAAATTTATGGGCCACCTATTGATTGAATTAATGACTTAGCTACAGGGATAATATCGCACGAGTTTTATGAGCAAATCTAAAACTGGATTTGCTGGAGGTAGTTTATATGGAAGAAAGGTTATTATATTGCCTCTCTGCCTTTATTTCCAAAATGCTGTTTCTCCAAGTGAGAATCAGAGGAAGAAATGGGGAGCTGTGGCACGATTAGTAGAGTCAGTCCAGACACTTCGGTCCAACTTGTTCACGACCAAGATGTCTTATCTAAGCAAGGCCCATTTGCCTGCATTTAGCCCATATCCCTCTAAAGCTTTCCGATCCATGTACCTGTTCAAGTGCCTTTTAAATCTTATTTTGTACCAGCCTCCACTACCTCATCTGGCAGTTAGTTCCAAATACCCACCACTGTCTGAGCGAAATTTTATATAACAACATGCTGTCAGTTTAAGATCACACAACTCATCCAATTTCAGTAAACTGGCCCATTGTTTAAAGATAACAATGCTATTCCAAACTAACTGTGAAGTATGAATTTAGTTTAGTTTAGTTTATTTCTTGTCACGTGTCCCGAGGTACAGTGAAAAGCTTTTGTTGCGTGCTAACCAGTCAGCAGAAAAA
Organism: Rhinoraja longicauda; assembly: GCF_053455715.1. Classification (NCBI taxonomy): domain Eukaryota; kingdom Metazoa; phylum Chordata; class Chondrichthyes; order Rajiformes; family Arhynchobatidae; genus Rhinoraja; species Rhinoraja longicauda. The sequence goes on along the minus strand of NC_135956.1, from coordinate 18,384,753 downwards.
CAATACATGATTACAATCGAGCCATTCACAGTGCACAGATACATGACAAAGGGAATAACGTGAATAACGTTTAGTGCAAGATGAAGCCAGTAAAGTCCGATCAAAGATAGTCCGAGAGTCCCCATTGAGGTAGATAGTAGTTTAGGACTGCGCTCTAGTTGTGGTAAGATGGTTCAGTTGCTTGATAACAGGTTTGTAAATCACCTCAAAATCAAAGGGATCATTTTGTAACAGCATAAACATGATTGAATGTGTAAAGCGCTGTCTACCACAAGTGTTAAAGAGGGCAGCTTGGCTCTGCTTGCATCAAATTACAACTTAGTATTCGGCTACTGCTTGGTATTTTTCAGTTAACGATGGAATTAGTCAGGATTGAACCTGGGTCTCTGGCGCTGAAAGACAGCAGCTCTACCACTAGGCCACCGTGCCGCCCTTATAAAATAAAAAGACAAAAATGCATTTTTTCCAACATTATCTGAGAAGCAAATTCAAGAAGCTATCTATGTTACTGGATAGGGGACAAAATTAACACATATCCTCTTAAGAGGTTCTGCCATCCTATTATCAGCATCGGTTTATTATTGTCACGTTTACCGAGATACTGTGAAAATCTTTGTTTTGAGTGCCATTCAGGTAAATCATGCCACACACAAATAAATCCATCACTTATGGCCTTATGACCATATCCCAAAGACGCGCAGGTTTGTAGGTTAATTGGCCCCGTAAATTGTTTCTAATGTGTAGGGCGTGGATGAGAAAGTGGGATAACAGAACTGGTGTGAACAGGTCGGCATGGACTCGCTGGGCAAAAGGACCTGTCTCTGTGCAGTATCTTTCAATTAAAAAAAATGTGGGCATTGTTCTACTAATATAACTATTGTTTTGAAATTACTGGAGCCTTTAATTTAGGAGAAAGATGCTTTGCAAAAAAATAATTTGGTCAAAGAGAGATCATGTGGATTGTACATCATGCCTAATATCAAGGAAATGATTAAATACGGTTCAGGTTTCCCCTCAGCCTCTGACACTCCATAGAAAACAATCCAAGTCATAAGGTCATAAGTGATAGGAGCAGAATTAGGCTATTCGGCCCATCAAGTCTACTCCACCATTCAATCATGGCTGATCAATCTCTCCCTCCTAACCCCATTCTGTCTTCTCTCCATAACCCCTGACATCCGTACTAATCGAGAATCTATCTGTCTTTACCATGGAAATATCCACTGACTTGGCCTCTACAGCTTTCTGTGCCAAAGAACTCCACAGATTCACCACCCTCTGACTAAAGAAATTTCTCCTCGTCTCCTTCGTAAAGGAGTTTGTCCAATCTCTCGAAATAGCTAATACCATTTAATCCAGGCAGAATTCTGGTAAACCTCTTCTGCACACTCTCCAAAGCCTTCACATCCTTCCTGTTACAGGGCAATCAAAACTGCACATAATATTCCAATTTAAGCCTAACCAAAGTTTTATAAAGCTGCAGCCTGACTTCTTGACTCAAAGATTTTAGAATCGTCCTGAATTACATATAGTGCCCTCCATAATGTTTGGGACAAAGACCCATCATTTATTTATTTGCCTCTGTACTCCACAATTTGAGATTTGTAATAGAAAAAAATCACATGTGGTTAAAGTGCACATTGTCAGATTTTATTAAAGAGTATTTTTATACATTTTGTTTTCACCATGTAGAAATTACAGCTGTGTTTATACATAGTCCCCCATTTCAGGGCACCATAATGTTTGGGACACGTGGCTTCACAGGTGTTTGTAATTGCTCAGGTGTGTTTAAATGCCTCCTTAATGCAGGTATAAGAAAGCTCTCAGCACCAAGTCTTTCCTCCAGTCTTTCCATCACCTTTGGAAACTTTTATTGCTGTTTATCAACATGAGGACCAAAGTTGTTCCAATGAAAGTCAAAGAAGCCATTATGAGACTGAGAAACAAGAATAGAACTGTTAGAGACATCAGCCAAACCTTCGGCTTACCAAAATTAACTGTTTGGAACATCATTAAGAAGAAAGAGAGCACTGGTGAGCTTACTAATCGCAAAGGGACTGGCAGGCCAAGGAAGACCTCCACAGCTGATGACGGAATTCTCTCTATAATAAAGAAATATCCCCAAACACTTGTCCAACAGATCGGAAGCACTTTTCAGGAGTCAGGTGTGGATTTGTCAATATCCACTGTCCGCAGAAGACTTCATGAACTGAAATACAGAGGCTACATTGCAAGATGCATACCACTGGTTAGCTGCAAAAATAGGATGGCCAGGTTACAGTTTGCCAAGAAGTACTTAAAAGAGCAACCACAGTTCTGGAAAAAGGTCTTGTGGACAGATGAGACGAAGATTAACATATCAGAGTGATGGCAAGAGCAAGGAACTGCCCAAGATCCAAAGCATACCACCTCATCTGCGAAACATGGTGGTGGGGGTGTTATGGCATGGGCATGTATGGCTGCAGAAGGAACTGGCTCACTTATCTTCATTGATGATACAACTGCTGATGGTAGTAGCATAATGAATTCTGGTGTATAGACACATCCTATCTGCTCAAGTTCCAACAAATGCCTCAAAACTCATTGGCCGGCGGTTCATTCGACAGCAAGACAATGATCCCAAACATACTGCGAAAGCAACAAAGGAGTTTTTCAAAGCTAAAAATGGTCAATTCTTGAGTGGCCAAGTCAATCACCTGATCTGAACCCAATTGAGCATGCCTTTTATATGCTGAAGAGAAAACTGAAGGGGACTAGCCCCCAAAACAAGCATAAGCTAAAGATGGCTGCAAAACAGGCCTGACAGAGCATCACCAGAGAAGACACCCAGCAACTGGTGATGTCCATGAATCGCAGACTACAAGCAGTCATTGCATGCAAAGGATATGCAACAAATTACTAAACATGACTACTTTCATTTACATGACGTTGCTGTGTCCCAAACATTATGGTGCCCTGAAATGGGAGGACTATGTATAAACACAGTTGTCATTTCTACATGGTGAAACCAAAATGTATAAAAATGGCCTTTATTAAAATCTGACAATGTGCACCTTAACTACATGTGATTTTTTTCTATTACATATCTTGGAATCATCTTTGATCAAACCCTCTCCTTCGACAAACACATCAAACACATCACCAAGACAGCCTTCTTCCACCTCAAAAACATCGCCCGTCTCCGTCCATCCCTCTCCTCCACAGCTGCAGAAACCCTCATCCACGCCTTCATCACCTCCCGTCTGGACTACTGCAACAGCCTCCTCTATGGCTCACCCTCAAAAATCATCAGTAAACTTCAATACATTCAAAACTCCGCTGCCCGTCTACTCACCCACTCCCCGATCCGTGACCATATCACCCCCGTCCTTTACAAGCTCCACTGGCTCCCCATCCCCCAGAGAATCCAGTACAAAATCCTCCTCATGACCTACAAAGCCCTCCATAACCTGGCCCCATCCTACCTGACTGACCTCCTCCACAGACACACTCCCACCTGCACCCTCCGCTCTGCTGCTGCCAACCTCCTGTCCCCCCCCCCCATCCGGACCAAACTCAGATCCTGGGGGGACAGGGCTTTCTCCATCGCTGCTCCCACCCTCTGGAACTCACTACCCCCAACCGTCAGAGACTCCTCCTCACTCACCACATTCAAAACATCACTGAAGTCTCACCTGTTCAGCACTGCCTTCAACCACTGACCATCACCTCACCTTCTGTCTCCTTTTTCTATTTGTTTACTTATTTATCTATTTATTTGTTTCTCTATGTTCTAGTAATCCCTGTAAAGCGTCTTTGAGTGTTTGAAAAGCGCTATATAAATGTAATGCATTATTATTATTATTATTATTATTATATCTCAAATTGTGGAGTACAGAGGCAAATAAATAAATGATGGGTCTGTCCCAAACATCATGGAGGGCACTGTACCTACAGAGTTTGTTTAACAAAAAAAACAATATTATGACCACCGTTTTCCAATTGTATTTGTCTATAATGTGAATTAATAGACCTGCCTTTGCAGTTTAACCACGTCATATTTATCTGATGCCAAACCATGACCCGAAAGGTTTTAATTCTAATTACTCTGATAGCAGGGCCAATCTATTTTCAAATATGTCATCATCTATCATCACTTATTTCGGAAATGTGCTTGATTTCCCAGTTTACCACTATCTCATGAATATTCTGAGAATTAAGAGCATGGCAATATTCTCTGCATTTTCTGATGCAAAGTGTGACTTGTGCGATTAACATTTTCCTTGAACCTCTAGCCTACGGCTGAGTGGAAAGTGGTCAAAACCCAGGCTGAATTAATATATTGACTAGTTGGGAGATAATTGAATTATTTAAAATCAGACACGTCAAGTCTCAGAGGTCGTTGATTGATGTCCCAGGTGAGGCAAGCAAATAAATTCATGTTGAGGAGGATTGTAATTTATGACAGCCATTCTAAGCAGCCACTTAAAATTAATCCTGAAAAAAACGATCAATTTTTCTACAAGTGGCAAAAGGAAATGAAACAATTACAGTGACCGTGCCCAATAGTAAGCAGACAACTCATTTTACTTACGATTTTACTTATCATTGGTAACAACTTTGGCGATGTTTCATTCAAAGAAAGGTTATGACCTCAGTACTTACTGAAATCTTGACAACTGAAAAGAATTTATCATCACTTTAAACTTTAGATAATATCTATCAATTATTCAATAAATAAATGAAAAATGTGAACTAAATCTTGAAAAAAAAGCTGGAAGAAAGGGCAAGGGGCAGGACAAACCATGGCAAGTGATAGGTGGATACAGGAGAGGAGGGTTTGAACTGGAGTATGAGACAATTAAATGAATCCTGGCTTTCATCAAAAAATTCTTGCAATGATAATGGCAGCAGTGTTTGAATTAGAAAATGGGAAATACCACTGGTGTAGTAAAAACTTTTTTGCCTTGCTAGTTATTGTTGTCAAAACCACCTTCAATGATGTTTTCTTAATTTTCTTTAATATTTTTAATTTTGAAGTGGTCCTGACACTGTTATCATTCTGTCTGTCAACCAGCAAAGAGAGGAGTGTGGCTTAGGTCACGGATCTTGTGCCGAAGGTAGGATTTGCTTCAGATATATGTGGAGCGTCACATTGTGATAACTAATCTCAGAGCTGTCAACTTGAGGGAAGTGTTTAGGAGTTAGGTCACTGGTAATATGAAAGGTGGACTGAGTTTAGAATTCTAGTTAAATGCGCCAAGCTCTGTGTATTTCGAAGATTGACGTGCATTGCAAAAGGTCAAATTTTACAACCTGGATGAGTGATTGCAATTCCTAATCAATGGCAATAAGGCAGAGAGCTGCTCAATATAGAGATGACCTGATTAAAGCATACATGCACCCAAGAACCAAGTCAATGCAATACACTGGATTTTGTAGTAACTGGCGATCAAAAGCTCTCAGTCATTCATTACACGTACAAAAAACTCTCAGACTTTTCCGTAGGGTTTTTCATGGGAACTTGCTTTGACTAGAAGTGCACTTCGAGGCACAGCGTGGAAAGTAGCCCTTCGACCCAACTTGGCCACGTTGACCGACATAGAGTGTTGACCTTGATTAACTTCATTGGTACTTCCTCCTCACCTGGCCACAGGTGATGTCTGTGTGGAGCTTTCCCGTGGCTTTCGTTCAGATGCTCTGGCTTTGCCCTGAATCCCAGGGATTGGCCACGGTACATTTTGCCTTGTGTGGGCAGAGGGCAGGAGAATCGTGGGAGGTTGGGGAATTGAGCGAGACTGCATTCCAGGGACATAGGATGGGGGGGAGGGACCAATGTGAACAAGCGTAGACTCAATAGGCCAAATGACCAGTCTGAAGAGGCGTATAAGAAAATAACTGCAGATGCTGGTACAAATCGAAGGTATTTATTCACAAAATGCTGGAGTAACCCCGGGACTGGCAGATGCGGGTGGATGTGGACCAACGGCTTACAGTTCCACCAGAGATAGCCATCACCAACTTGAGGCCTGATCTTGGCCTTTGGTCCAACTCTCAGCGCATGGTGTATTTTGTGGAGCTCACAGTCCCTTGGGAGGATGCTGTGCAGGAAGCCTTTGAAAGAAAGAAACTGCGCTACACAGACCTTGCAGCGGAGGCAGAACAGCGGGGATGGAGAGCAAAGATCTGCCCGGTAGAAGTTGGATGTCGAGGATTTGTGGCAACATCTACCGTAAGACTGATGAAGGACCTGGGGATCAGCGGACAAGCCCTACGCCAGGCTATCAAGGAAACATCACAGATGGCAGAGCGGAGTAGCCAGTGGCTCTGGCTGAAGAGGAAAGACCCCATCTAGTCTCCCAAATAAGCCGGCTAGGCAGATGCAGAGGGGGGTGGTTCTGGGATGCCAGAATGCACTGCTGAGCCTACTGGAGACGTCGTGGGTCCAATCAGCGAAACGTCGATGAAAGTAGGTGCCCACTTGATAACCCCAATGACGTGTCTGCCTAGCCTTTCTCAACATCGGAGGAGCATAGGTGAGTGCATAAGCCTCCCATCACCACCGGGAGCAAGTTGACATTTGGCACTTTGGATTTCTAACATCTTGTCCTGTGTATTTGGAAACAGCAGGTCAGGCAGCATCTCGGGAGAGAAGGAATGGGTGACGTTTCGGGTCGAGACCCTTCTTCAGACTGAAGAAGCGTCTCGATCCGAAACGTCACCCATTCCTTCGCCCACCCAGAGATGCTGCCTGTCCCGCTGAGTTACTCCACCGTTTTGTGTCTATCTGCAGACCAAATGACCACCTTCTGTGCCATTAGCATATAAAATATGGATATTAGATCTGTACATACCATTATTTTATATTAATATCAAGTTATCCTCAATGAAATGGTTCATTTATTCATGCTCATTTTCAAAGTGGTGTTAGTGCTGGATAGATTTCTGGCGGAAAAGTATTTTAATGGCTTTCCCTCTTTCTGAAAAAAAAGCAGTGACACTGAACTACCAAAGCATATAGCAGCTCTTCAAACAATTGGGCACACAAGTGCAAAAATATCAGCACTGTGTCGTGCACTAATTAAAGGCGTGAAAGCTTTTTCATTCATGCACAGCCATGGGTTCTCCACAAGGGTTTAGAGCTCAGAACTAATATCTCCAAGCACCTTCGGAAACTTGGACACAAATAAAAATTCGTTACCTGTCCTTGTTCCTGTTCATGAGTTTAAGGAGTGGAATTAGGCCATTTGGCCCATCCATTCAATTATGGCTGATCTATATTTCCCTCTCAACCCCATTCTCCTGCCTTCTGCTCATAACCCCTGACACCCTTAGCAATCAAGAATCTTGGAATCTCTGCCTTAAAAATATCCATTGGCTTGGCCTCCACATCCTTCTGTGGCAAAGAATTCCACTGATTCACCATTGTGTGACTAAAGAAATTCCTCCCCATCTCCTTTCTAAAGGTGCGTCCTTTTATCCTGAAGCTATGGCCTCTGGTCCTAGACTCTCCCACTAGTGGAAACATCCTCTCCACGTGCACTTGATGCAGGCCTGCAATCAGAGAGACTGCCTTGCTGACCTAGGCTTTCATTAGAATGTATTATTTAAGAATGGACATCAAGTTGACTGATCTATCAGAAGCTCTCTTTTGCTGGAGCTCCTCAGGATAGCCCCAGGGCAGCACGGTGGCACAGCGGTAGAGTTGCTGTCTTACAGCGAATGCAGCGCCGGAGACTCAGGTTCAATCCTGACTATGGGCGCCGTCTGTACGGAGTTTGTACGTTCTCCCCGTGACCTGCGTGGGTTTTCTCCAAGATCTTCGGTTTCCTCCCACACTCCAAAGACGTACAGGTATGTAGGTTAATTGGCTGGGTAAATGTAAAAATTGTCCCTGGTGGGTGTAGGACTAGTGTTAGTGCGCAGGGATCGCTGGGCGGCGCGGACCCGGTGGGCCGAAGGGCCTGTTTCTGCACTGTATCTCTAAATCTAAATCTAAATCTAAAATTAGGCATTGTTTGAGATCCAGTGGAAGTATGGCAGAACACTAAGGGAAATGTTAGACAAGGGTGTTCCAAGGTATTCTGCTCCCACTGGAACTACAACAGTGAATGTTACGATGCTTCAGGAATTACAGCTCTGAGCGGCACGTTGTTAGTTTATAAACTCTGTGGAATATTTATTTTCTACCCTGTATATTTTGCTTCAGTATGATTTCTATTTGAAATCAATCGCAGTGGGCTTATAGTTAGCAAATGAACTCTTGCTGAACCAGTAAGGCATTTCAGTTTCATAAATCAAACAGCCTCAAGACATTTTTGTGTAAATATCAATTTAGTACCAATTATTGTTAAATTATTGGCAATTTGCTTTGTAAGCTCAAGATCACTTGGAATTGATTTGAGTCATATTAGATCAGGTTCTCATGGGGACATTGCAAACAGATGAGAGATTCATCCTTTCAAAAAAGGGCTGGATTTGAACTTCGGTCCTATTAGAAATAAAGAAACTATTGGTGTGCTGCCAGACAGTTAATGCCCTCAAGTGTTCTGCAAGTTGCAATTGGAATACAATTAAAAGGATCTTTTAAAAAAAAATCCATTGAAATATTCTGGAAAATCTTTGATGGAACCACTGCAGAAGGGATGCAAAATGCTTCTGGTTCTTGATGTCTAGGAGTCTTCAGGTATGGGTGGTGCAATGGTGGAGTTGCTGCCTTTCAGCACCAGAGACTCGGGTTTGATGCTGACTATGAATGCTGTCTGTACGGAGTTTGTACGTTCTCCCCGTGAGTTTTAGAGATACGGCCTGGAAACATGCCCTTCGGCCCACCGAGACCAGCGATCGTCCCAAACACTGTAACACTATCCTACACACACGAGGGACAATTTACAATTTTACCAAGCCAACTAGCCTACAAACCTGCACATCTTTGGAGTGTGGGAGGAAACCGGATCATCCGTAGAAAACCCACACAAGTCACTGGAAGAAGATGAAACTCCTTGCAGACAGCACCCATAGTCAGGATCGAACCAGTTTCTCAGGCTCTGTCAGGCAGCAACTCAACCGCTGGGCCACCGGGCCACCCTGTTTGGAGGAAATCTAATTCCATGGACTTGATAATTTGAGCTCATCTCCTTAGGTCTCCTGTTTAAATTTCAGAAAGTTAGATTTCAACCTTTCCCTCTGGTGATACTTGTATTTTAGTGTTTGTACTGGATAACCCTAGTAAACAAATACGCTCAGCTTTAAAATTACTTTGGACCGAGTGTTGCCTTGTAAAACTGTTCTGGGAGTGAGATGTAATCTGTCCGCTGACTTTTATAGAAAGTAAAACATTAATTTATGGTATGAGGAAGTTTATTGAGAAATAATTCTGTTTGGTTTGATCTGATACAAACAGTGAATTTTCATCTCGGTTGGGCAGAAACATAATCCTTAGGTTTTCAAAGAAAGGATAGTTTAAAGAATATTTTGATACTAGCGCAGCCAAAGAATAATACTAATAAATACGCAAATAGTCGTGCTCTCCTTTTCATTTTTGCCTAAGTTGAATTCCTGTGCGTAAAATAGTGAGTTCATTAATAAAGTGCATAGCACTAAGTGTCTCAAAACAGAGAGTTGTAATTCTCTGCCTCAGAAGGCAGTGGAGGCCGATTCTCTGGATGCTTTCAAGAGAGAGTTAGATAGAGCTCTTAATGATAGCGGAGTCAGGGGGTATGGGGGGAGAGCAGGAACGGGATACTGATTGTGGACGATCAGTCATGATCACATTGAATGACGGTGCTGGCTCGAAGGGCTGAATGGCCTACTCCTGCACCTATTGTCTATTGTCTATTGTCTATAAAACCAAAATTCTGCTGAAAACAGAGCAGCATAGTGGCACAGCGGGAAAGTTTCTGCCTTACAGCGTCAGAGAGCCGGGTTCAACCTGACCACGGGTGCTGTATGTTCGGAGGTTGTACGTTCTCCCTATGACCACGTGGGTTTTTCCCGGGTGCTCCACTTTCCTCCCACATTCCAAAGACGTGCAGGTTTGTAAGTTACTTAACTTCGTAGGTATTAGTAAGATTGTCGGCGTGGACTCAATGTGCCAAAGGGCTTTTTCCGGCGCTGTATTTCCAAACTAAAAACTAAACTAAACTAAACTCATTGACTGAATGTAGGAGAGCATTAGTTGTAGAATCACACAATAGTATTGATAATCCCATGAAACAACGTCAAAGTATGTCTCAACAAGGAACACAGGAAACAGTAAAAATCACTTCAAATTTCAATCCACTCTCAAATCCTCAAACTTACGTTTGCTGAGTCAAAAACACAACACTCAATATCTCAAAAATTATGAGGTGACAAATTAAATCAATAATATCAAGACTTAATAAGATAAGGCCTGTAACTTTACACTTGGGTGTAGAGTTGATATGACTATCCAGTAGAATTTTTTTATTTTCTAGAAAGGAAGAAAAAATCAATAGAACCTGAACTCTAGAACTCACTGGACAATAAATGAAAGAGAGTACAGCAAAAGTAGGTATTAGTCATAGAATATAATTTTCTGTGAGCGTGGAATTGTTTCAGTTCAGAGCCCACATTTCAAATCCAGCTTAGGATGGTTTTAGGAAAATGGATTGCTTTATTGGCTGTAAAGATCCAACATTAAGTAAGATTGGATGGCAGCAGTTTTGTTCCTAGTGGGCATGGAACACTGTGGTACAAAGATCGATTTTTTTTTAAACACACTCAAATGTATTTTATATGTGATGTAAAATGAAAGAGATATGGGGTTGCATACATTTTCGAAGGTCTTTTAATACAACAGTTAACAAATCATATTGGATCCTGGGCTTCATAAATGGAAGTTTACAGTACAGAAGTTAGGACGATAAGCTAAACCAATATAAAACACAGATCTGACCCCAGCGACTGCATTGTGCTCAATTCTGGCATCGTGGTTTAAAGAGGATATGAAAACATTGAAGAGGATATAGATTTATGAAAATGGTTTGAGAGATAGAGATAGAGATTTGGGGGCAGCACTGTGATACAGCGATAGTGCTGTTGTCCATAGCACCAGAGACCCGAGTTCAATCCTGACTGCGGGTGCTGTCTGTACGGAGTTTGTTTGTTCTTCCTGTGACTGCGTGGGTTTTCTCCGGGAGTTCCCGATTCCTCCCACATTCCAAAGACGTGCGGGTTTGTAGGTTCATCGGATTCTGTAAATTACCCTTAGTGTGTGGGTTGTGAAAATGGGATAACAAGGGATGCATTCAGTATCTTGCTTTCATAATGGATATCCAACAGTGCTTTATAGACAATAATATGTTTTCGAGTTATTGGAAGTGGGACATCCAATATGTGTACTATAAGCCACCGATCATTATGAAAATAACTGGATGATTTGTTATTTTACAATAGAGGATAGCTATTAACCCAGATCTTAAGAATGTCCCAAGTTGGAGTCATACAGCACAGAAACAGGCCCATGCCGACTGAGATGTCCCATCTACACTAGTCCCATCTGCCTGTATTTGGCCCATATCCCTCTAAAGTAATAATCAGTCTGACGAAGGGTCTCGACCCGAAACGTCACCCATTCCTTGTCTCCAGAGATGCTGCCTGTCCCGCTGAGTTACTCCAGCAGTTTGTATCTTCCCGCTAAAATAATCTTGGTTTGGGAACAGCTCCATCCATGACCGCAAAATAAATGACAGCGAATTGTGGACGCAGGTATAGAAGTGTGAAAGCGCACACCTCCAGATTCAGGGACAGTTCCTTCCCACCTGTAACCAGGCAACTGAATCATCCTAGCTCAAACAGAGAGCGGTCCTGAACTGCTATCTACCTCTTTGGTGACCCTCAGATTATCCTTGATCGGACCTTGCTGGCTTTACCTTGCACTAAACGTTATTCCCTTATCACGTATCTATACACTGTAAGTGGCTCGATTGTACTCATCTATTGTCATTCTGTTGACTGGTTAGCACGCAACAAAAAGCTTTTCACTGCACCTCGGTCCAGGTGACAATAAACTAAACTGATAAACTAGGAAGCTTGAGCAACAAACAAACTGCTGGAAGAACTCAGCCGCCCAGGCAAATATGGAGGGGGATGGACAGACAACATTGCAGGCAGGGCTAACTTCAGAGAATCTAGTGGAGGGCACCATCAATGGAGCCATGTATGGTCTTTTTTTCTTTTATTTTCTGATTACCGATCATAATTCAGACTTTTACTTCACACCAGCAGATGGAAACAAGCAAACTCATATTCAGTTTTGGATGAACATGTCCAACCTGTACGGTCTTGGTTTTGGGGACACAAGAAACTGCAGATGCTGGAATCTTGAATAAAACACGGAGTGCTGGAGTAACTCAGTGGGTCAGGCAGCATCTCTGAAGGGAACAGAGAAGGGTCCTGACCTAAAATATTGCCTATCCATTAGATGCTGCCTGACCCATTGAGTTACTCCAACACTTTGTGTATTACACATTTAATAGCTCATGCTATTTTAAAGTGATACAGTGTGGAAACAGGCCCTTTAGCCCAACTTGCCCACACCAGCCAACAATGTCCCAGCTACACTAGTCCCACCTGCCTGTGTTTGGTCCATGTCCATCTAAACCTGTCCCATCCATGTACCTGTCTAACTATTTCTTAAACGATGGGATAGTCTCAGCCTCAACGACCTCCTCAGGCAGCTTGATCCATATACACACCACCCTTTGTGTGAAAACGTTACCCCTCGGATTCCTATTAAATATTTTCCCCTTCACCTTGAACCTATGTCCTCTGGTCCTCGATTCCCCTACTCTGGGCAAGAGACTGATCTAACTGATCTAATCCTCTGTGAGTTTGTATACCTCTATAAGATCACCCCTCATCCTCCTGCGCTCCAAGGAATAGAAACCCAGCCTACTCAACCTCTCCCTAAAGCTCACACCCTCTAGTCCTGGCAACATCCTCATAAATCTTTTCTGAACCCTTTCAAGCTTGACAATATCTTTTCTATAACATGGTGCCGAGAACTGAACACAATATTCTAAATGCGGTCTCACCAACGTCTTATACAACTGCAACATGACCTCCCAACTCCTATACTCAATACTCTGACTGATGAAGGCCAATGTGCCAAAGGCCTTTTTGACCACCTTATCTACCTGCGACTCGACCTTCAAGGAACCATGCACCTGTACTCCTAGATCTTTAGGAGGCCCAGAAGCGGTTGGAGGCGGTTGGAGGAGGTTGGAGCAGCGTCCGGGCGGTAGGTTTAAAAACCCAGCGCGGAAGAGGATTTCTTGGAATGTTTGAGAGATGGTTTTCTAAACCAACATGTCGAGGAACCAACGAGAGAACAGGCCATTCTAGACTGGGTATTGAGTAATGAGGAAGGGTTAGTTAGCAGTCTTGTTGTGCGAGGCCCCTTGGGCAAGAGTGATCATAATATGGTAGAGTTCTTCATTAGGATGGAGAGTGACAAAGTCGATGCAGAAACAAGTGTTCTGAACTTAAAGAAAGGTAACTTTGAGGGTATGAGGCGTGAATTGTCCAAGATAGACTGGCGATTGATGCTGAAAGGGTTGACGGTGGACATGCAATGGAAGGCATTTAAAGGTCGCATGGATGAACTACAACAAGTGTTCATCCCACTTTGGCAAAAGAACAAACCAGGAAAGGTAGTGCATCCGTGGCTAACAAGGGAAATCAAGGATAGTATTAAAACAAAAGATGAAGCATACAGATTAGCCAGAAAAAGTAGCATACCAGAGGACTGGGAGAAATTCAGAGTCCAGCAGAGGAGGACAAAGGGCTTCATTAGGAAAGGGAAAATAGATTATGAGGGAAAACTGGCAAGGAACATAAAAACAGACTGCAAAAGCTTTTATAGATATGTCAAGAGAAAAAGATTAGTTAAGGCAAATGTAGGTCCCTTGCAGTCGGAAACAGGTGAATTGATCATAGGGAACAAGGAGATGGCAGACCAATTGAACAAATACTTTGGTTCTGTCTTCACTAAGGAAGACATAAACCGTCTGCCGGAAATAGCGGGGGACCGGGGGTCTAATGAGATGGAGGAACTGAGGGAAATCCAGGTTAGTCGGGAAGTGGTGTTAGGTAAATTAAATGGATTAAAGGCAGATAAATCCCCAGGGCCAGATAGGCTGCATCCCAGAGTGCTTAAGGAAGTAGCCTCAGAAATAGTGGATGCATTAGTGATAATTTTTCAAAACTCTTTAGATTCTGGAGTAGTTCCTGAGGACTGGAGGGTAGCTAATGTAACCCCACTTTTTAAAAAGGGAGGGAGAGAGAAAACGGGGAATTATAGACCAGTTAGCCTAACATCGGTAGTGGGGAAAATGCTAGAGTCAGTTATTAAAGATGTGATAGCATCACATTTGGAAAGTGGTGAAATCATCGGACAAAGTCAGCATGGATTTACCAAAGGCAAATCATGTCTGACGAATCTTATAGAATTTTTCGAGGATGTAACTAGTAGAGTGGATAAGGGAGAACCAGTCAATGTGTTATATCTGGACTTTCAGAAGGCCTTCGACAAGGTCCCACATAGGAGATTGGTGTACAAACTTAAAGCACACGGTATTGAGGGTTCAGTGTTGAGGTGGATAGAAAATTGGTTGGCGGACAGGAAGCAAAGAGTAGGAATAAACGGGTCCTTTTCGGAATGGCAGGCAGTGACTAGTGGGGTACCGCAAGGCTCAGTGCTGGGACCCCAGTTATTTACAGTGTATATTAATGATTTGGACGAGGGAATTGAATGCAACATCTCTAAGTTTGCGGATGACACGAAGCTGGGTGGCAGTGTTAGCTGCGAGGAGGATGCTAGGAGGCTGCAGAGTGACTTGGATAGATTAGGCGAGTGGGCAAATGCATGGCAGATGCAATATAATGTGGATAAATGTGAGGTTATCCACTTTGGCGGCAAGAACAGGAAAGCAGAGTATTACCTGAATGGTGACCGATTGGGAGAAGGGGAGATGCAACGTGACCTGGGTGTCATGGTGCACCAGTCACTGAAAGCAAGCATGCAGGTGTAGCAGGCAGTGAAGAAAGCGAATGGTATGTTGGCATTCATAGCAAGAGGATTTGAGTTTAGGAGCAGGGAGGTTCTGCTGCAGTTGTACAGGGCCTTGGTGAGACCGCACCTGGAGTATTGTGTGCAGTTTTGGTCTCCTAACCTGAGGAAAGACGTTCTTGCCTTAGAGGGAGTACAGAGAAGGTTCACCAGATTGATCCCTGGGATGGCGGGACTTACATATGAGGAAAGACTGGATAGACTGGGCTTGTACTCGCTGGAATTTAGAAGACTGAGGGGGGATCTTATAGAAACATATAAAATTCTTAAGGGGTTGGAGAGGCTAGATGCAGGAAGATTGTTCCCGATGTTGGGGGAGTCCAGAACCAGGGGTCACAGCTTAAGGATAAGGGGGAAATCTTTTAGGACCGAGATGAGAAAACATTTCTTCACACAGAGAGTGGTGAGTCTGTGGAATTCTCTGCCACGGAGGGTAGTTGAGGCCAGTTCATTGGCTATATTTAAGAGGGAGTTAGATGTGGCCCTTTTTGCTAAAGGGATCAGGGGGTATGGAGAGAAGGCAGGTACGGGCTACTGAGCTGGATGATCAGCCATGATCATATTGAATGGCGGTGCAGGCTCGAAGGGCCGAATGGCCTACTCCTGCACCTATTTTCTATGTTTCTATGTTTCTATGTTTCTATCCCTCTGCTCTACAACACTACCCAGGGGCCTACCATTTACTGTGTAGGTGCTGCCCTTGTTCGATGTCCCAAAAGGCAACACCTCACACTTCTCCGTATTAAATTCCAGCAACCATTCCTCCGCCCACCTGGCCAATCGATCCAGATCCTGCTGCAATCTTTCACAACCATCTTCACTATATGCAAAACCACTCACTTTTGCATCATCAGCAAACTTGCTAATCTTGCCCTGTATGTTCTCATCCAAATCATCGATGTAAATGACAAACAGTAACGGGCCCAGCACCGAACCCTGTGGCACACCACTAGTCACAGGCTTCCAGTCAGAGAAGCAACCTTCCACCATCACCCTCTGCTTCCTTCCATGGAGCCAATTTGCTATCCATTCAGCTATCTCTCCTTGGGTCCCCATGCAATCTAACCTTCCAGGGCAGCCTACCATGCAGAACCTTGTCAAATGCCTTACTGAAATCCATATACACAACATCTATTTATTCACAAAATGCTGGAGTAACTCAGCAGGTCAGGCAGCATCTCAGGAGAGAAGGAATGGGTGACGTTTCGGGTCAGACCCTTCTTCAGACACAACATCTACAGCTCTTCCCTCATCGACTTGTTTGGTCACGTCTTAAAAATATCAATCAGATTTGTGAGACACGACCTCCCGCGTACAAAACCATGCTGACTGTCCCTAATCAGCCATTGCCAATCCAAATCCCTGTATCACCTATCCCTCAGAATACTCTCCAGTAACTTACCAACTACACATGTTAAGCTCACCGGCCTATAGTTCCCAGCATTTTTCCTGCAGCCCTTCTTGAAAAGAGGCACAATATTTGCCACCCTCAAGTCTTCCGGCACCTCTCCGGTATTTAAGGATGACTCATAAATTTCAACCAGGGCTCCCGCAATTTCCCCTCTAATTTCCCACAATGTCCTCGGATATATCAAATCAGGCCCTGGAGATTTGTCTACCTTCATACATGATAGCACCTTCAGTACTTCTTTGAAGGTAACACTGACTGCTCTCAAGACATTTCCATTGACTGCCCCAAGTTCCTCTGTCCTACTGTCTTTCTCCTTGGTAAATACTGAGGAGAAATACTCATTGAGGACTTTGCCTCTATCTTTCCCTCTCAAGCCCATTCTCCTGCCTTTGCCCCATAACCCATGATACCCTTACTAATCAAGAATCTGTCAATCCCTGCCTTAAAAATATCCAATGACTTGGCTGCCACACTGTGGCAGTGAATTCCACAAATTCACCACCCTCTGACTAAAGAAATTCCTCCTCATCACCTTCACATCAGGCACAGGCAAGTCTAGTGTGAGACCTCACAACTTTCAGCCCTCACTGCCTTTCTACACCAAAATGTTAAAAATATGATTTTTTTAATTATTGGAAAAACAACATTGAGAACAAAGCATTAAAAAATTCTATGAATATATCTGCTACTTAATTCAAAATGACATCACCAAATTAAGATCATAAAATTTAAATTTTAATATTAGCTTGATACGAATAAGACCAGCTATTTCTCAACTTATTTTTAGTGCAAACTATACTGGTGCTTGAAAAGAACATTAATCTCTGCTACCTTCATAAATGTCAAGTATTGATTTTTGCTGAAACTAAATACACAAATCAAGAACAATAAATTAAAATGTTAAGAGATAATGCTAAAAGGTTAAAGATCATGCAGCAAATCATTCTTTCATATATACCATTGTTATGATATTTTAATGAAATATTGTCCTGGATGAAAATGTATGATTTCATACTTTAGATGCGGAATCACTGAAATCTGAGGCAGACATGTCATGATGTTGAGCTTAATAGTTGTTGTTGGGGGATAGCTGTAAAGATGGATTCTTTCCACACTTATTCTGGAGTTTAAAATACTCTGCGGATAATATAGATTGTGGAAGTAGAAAAATAACTGTGAACTGACAGCATTACCATATTTCCAGCAACTTTAAGTTAATAAAGTGATACAAAGCACAGTGTTATTAAACTATAAATTGACCGTAGCCCTTGTTATGCAATATATCCAAAGGCCAAAAAGCAGCCAATGTAGTGGGTTAATTTGTAGGAAGGAACTGCAGATGCTGGTATAAACAGAAGATACACACTAAAAGCTGGAGTAACTCAACGGGTCAGACAGCATCTCTGGAGAAAAGGAATAGGTGATGTTTCGGGTCGAGACCCTTCTTCAGTTGGTTCAAGTAGGTTTCAAGGAAAGAGGTAAGAGGTCGAGGAGAAAGTGGTTTAAAGAGGGAAAACCCAGGGCAATAACAGCTCGAAAGGCAGTAGGTGAAGTCAGTAAGTGGAGAACTGATTACAAGTGGTATAGAGAGGCCCTGTACAAGACAATAGTTCTTCCCGTCTTTCCATTTAGACTTACTCATCATAAACACTACCTTCCCATCAGTTCCTCGTGTTGCTGACCTACCGTTCTGGATCCCTCCTCCCTCCCCCTCCCACACCACTTTAATTTAAACCTTCCTCAGTAGAACGAGCAAATCACCTGGCAAGGATGTTGGTACCCCACCAGTTCAGGTGCAACCTGAGTGTCTTGCACAGGTCCTGCCCGCCCTGGAAGAGGGCCAAACGGTCCATGTCTCTGAGGCTCTCCCTCCTGCACCAGCTCCTTGGCCATGTATTAAACTACACTATCTTTATACATCTGGCATCACTATCTTGTAGCACGTAATAATCCTCAGATTACAATCCTGGTGGTCCTAATTGTAAACCTGGTATCTAACTTCCTAAATTCTCTTTTGCAGCACCTTATATTCCTTTCTACTTATGTTATTGGTGCCGACATGAAGCATTATCTCTGGTTTCTCACCCTCACCTCTCAGAATGTCCTGTGTCCGTTTAGAGATGAGTTTGACCCTGGCACCAGGGAAGGTAATACACCATCTTGGAGTCTTGCTTGCGGCCTTGGAAACGCCTGTCTGTACCTCTGACAATCGAGTCTTCTATCACAATTGCTTGCCTAGGCTTAACACTATCCTGATGCTCAACAGAGCCAGGCGAGGTGCCACAGGTAGACACAGAGTGCTGGAGTAACTCAACGGGCCAGGCAGCATCTCTGGAGAAAAACGATGGATGACATTTTGGGTTGGGATCCTTCATCAGACTCAAATGAATCTGAAGAAAGGTCCTGACCCGAAATGTCATCTATCCTTTTTGCTCCAGAGGTGCTGCCTGCCACGCTGAGTTACTCCAGCACACTGTGTCCATCATTGGTATAAACCAGCATCTGCATTTCTTTGTTTCTATCAGGTGCACTGCTTTTGTTGTTGCTGCTACTAACCACTGAGAGCCCATCACTTCTGTCTCTTCTTCCCATATCTCTAGGCAGGGCCGTCTTAACGCATGGGCCTGATGGGCACTTGCCCCGGGGCCCCACGAGCATAGGGGCCCCATGCTGATCTGTGTATGTTAAGTGACTTGCAATAAATAAATACTACTTTAAAAATGTAGGTTCAATAAGTGCTTTTTTCACAACATTTTCCATCCCTAAGTGCTTCTCACAGCGATCTGTAAGTGCTTTTCGCAACAATGTAGCACCCTAAATCCATCGCTAAGTGCTTTTCGGTAAGTGCTTTTCGGTAACTGCTTTTCGCCGGCACGACAGGGGGGGGGCTGGTAGGGAAAGGCGGGTGGGGGAGAGTAACAGTGGGGGCCCAGTACACTGCTTTGCCCGGGGCCCATAATGCTGTAAAGACGGCCCTGTCTCTAGGGCCTTATTTTATTTCTGTCAGAGTGCTTCACATTCTATTCTCTTCCTGTCTCTACTTCACCCTCTGTACATTAAACAATAAATGACAAATGCTCTCGGCCTCCGCTCCCTCCGCCCTTCCTTCCATTTATTTCAAGGGCTAGCAATATGCTCACTCCTCTTCCATCTCACCTGAGGGGACTGGCCCCTTTGCTGAGGATGTGATATGGTTCCAGGTGACCAAAGCTTCAACCAGGTCAAAGTCACACACAGTGGGTAGTGTGAAGTGTGGATTAAAGTGAAGCTCGTTCAGTGTGGACTGAATCACAAACTGTGCAGGATACCAATAAAGGAGTAAGAAACCACTGGGGTCAAGTTGAAGAGGATGAGAACATATCATAGATCACCTGGAGATGACTCAGATGCGGAGAAGGTTTCAGCTCATTGAAGCCAAATGATGGTCATTCTTCAGGAAAAGGTTAATGTTATGTGCAGCTTGTCAGCAAGGTTGCCTATAATTGCTCACAGCACAACGGTGCCTCACAGCTACTTGTGCACATGATTCTTGCTGAAGCCTGAAGAACATCCTCTCCAGGCTGTGTAGGAAGGAACTGCAGGTGCTGGTTTAAACCGAAGATAGACGCAAAAAGCTGGAGTAACTCAACAGGTCAGGCAGCATCTCTGGAGAACAGGCCATTGTTAGCTGTGGGCTAGGTAAGAACGAGTTACAGACAATGGGACTCAACAAGATGACTTGGGTGGGGGAGGGAAGGAGAGAAGGGGGATACAAGGGTTACCTGAAGTTAAAGAAATCAATCTTCATACTGCTGGGTTGTAAGCTCCCAAGTGAAATATGAGGTGCTGTTCCTCCAATTTGCGTTGCTCTTTTGCATATCTTTCATTCATTTGTTCTCTAGCTCTCTATATCATCATCAGTATCTCTCGTTTCCCTTTTCCCTGACTCTCAGTCTGAAGAAGGGTCTTGTCTGAAGAAGGGTCTCAACCCGAAACGTCGTCCATTCCTTCTCTCCAGAGGCCGCCCGTCCCGCTGAGTTACTCCAGCTTTTTGTGTCTATTCGTGACTCGAAACGTCACCTATTCCTTTTCTCCAGAGAGCATGTGTGACCCGCTGAGCAGTGTGTCACTGCAGGTTTTTGTGTCTATGCATTCTAGACTGACTGCTCAGCTGTATCTACATGACAGTGATGTCCATCTACCTACAGGAACCCTCAGCTGACACAAATGTTCGGACAGGTACCATTCCAGGCCTTCGGGGATAGTGTTGCTGGAGGTTTTCAGAATATCATATTACTCCTCTGCCCTGTTTCCACATACAGGGTTGATGGAACACTTTCTCAACACGGTGGCACAGTTCACCATTTCTGTGGGAAACAGATCCACTCATTCCATTCACAGCCAGATACACTAGATTTCTCTTGCAGCATGAGTGACAAATAGCAGCTGATGGTGGCAGAACAGGGGAATCTTATGACAAGAGGCCAATGTTAATCCTTCCATAATTGTGAAGTTCAGTAATTTAGGCTCTGTTAGTGCCTTGTTTTAAAAAGAAGCTGTCTGCACACTGACATTATCACCTGCCACTAATGGCTTAAGTCCGGATGCAGAAATGACTGCAGAGAAAGCACTTATGCCTGCTCCCCTGCTCAGTAATTCATGACCGTATCATAGACGTGTATGGGCTGTCGCCCACATGGCAACTGCGGCTGTGTTAAGCTCCACAGGTTTAGTTCAATTCAGTTTTGATTTAGTTTAAAGATACAGCGTGGTAACAGGCCCTTTGGCCCATCGAGTCCGTGCCGAGCAACGATCATCCATACACTTGTGCTATCCAACACACTAAGGACAATTTACAGAAGCATGGTAACCTACAAACCCGCACGCCTTTGCGATGTAGGAGGAAACCGGAGCACTCGGGGAAAACCCACGCGGTCACAGGGAGAACATACAAACTCTGTACAGACAGCATCAAACACTGAACTGAAAAAAATAAACTAAACTGAACCTGTAGTCAGGATCGAACCTGGGTCTTGGCGCTGCAAGACAGCAACTCTACCACTGTGTCACTGTGCTGCCCTTGTAATAACTAAGGCCATCACTAATTCCCAGCTATTGTGTTTCTTTTGCTTAGTTTGCCTTCCCTACCACTTGGTTATTATACCATCCTTCGGAAACAAGCTACACGGCAACACTAAAAGATTTTCTCCCGTTAGCACCGGAGATTTGCAAAATCCCATCACAATAATGGGGGGGTATTGGTAGCGTGATATGGAATGATATGGAGCAGTTTATATGGAGCCCGTGTTGTGCATTTGCCTAACAAGGCGTTTAAACAAGGTGATAAAGAGACATGGACAGGTGGAAATGGAAGGGATGTCAATTTTAAATCGTGGCTAACCAATGCGTGAAAAAAAAACAAATTGCTCTCTCTTGTTGAAAGAGTGAAAAACCTCCAGCAAAGGTATAGAAAATTCCACTTTTGAATGACCCTTGTGTCGGAAGGGCTTGGCCTTTTCATGTCAATCGTCCCAAATACTTCAATGCTAAAGCACTGGATTCATGGTGGTTTGACTCCATTTTTACAATTCATCCCAAACATCGCGAGTCCATACTATACAGTAATGCCTTGGTGTAAAGAATGCCACACAAATAAATGGAGCTAATGGTTCTTCTCTGAATTGAAGCAAGGGGTCAGGACTTTAAGACTTTATGGATAGGACAGGTTTAGAATTGATAGGTCAGGCTTAGAGGGATATGGACCAAATGCAGGCAGACATGTTGGCCGGTGGGCATGTTGGGTCCTATGACCTATTTGTCTAAAAGCCTACATTTGTCATTTACTTTCCACAGTACAGTTCCCATCAATTTCTTACAACTCTTGAAGGAAACCATTCCACAATTGCCCGAGTCAATTCTGTCATTCCATTGTCCACAGTTTCCCAACCCAAAAGGTTCAAGACTCGAGTGTTCAATTGTCATATGTACCGAAACGGAACAATGAAATTCTTACTTGATGTAGCATAACAGTAAACGTAGTACACAATAGATAACATAAACAAATGAAAAGGTTAAATACATTTAAATTAACAATATTAGTGCCAAACAAAACAAAAGCCCAAATTCCCTAGTGTAAACAAGACAGTTCGTAGTTTATTTGGTGTTTGTGGTGTTCCATAAGAACACAAAAATTAAGATACAGTTAGACAGGTACATGGATAGGACAGGTTTGGAGGGATATAGACCAAGTGCAGGCAGGTGGGACTAGTGTAGCTGGGACATGTTGGCCGGTGTGGGCAAGTTGGGCTGAAGGGCCTGTTTCCACACTGCATCACTCTATGACTCTATGACTCTAATACCCCGATGGTTGTTGGGATGAACCTGTTCCTAAACCTGGAGGTCATGGTTTTCAGACTCCTAAACCTTCTTCCCGATGGCGGTAGTGAAATGAGAATGTGGCCAGGGTTATGTGGGGCCTTCATGATGCTGGCTGTCTTTTTGAGGCAGTGCCTCCTATAGATCCCTTCGATGGTAGAGAGGTCAGTATCTGTGATAGACAGGGCAGTGTTCACCATTTGTTGTCATCACCTTTGTTCCTGGGTGTTCTGGTTATCTAGTTTTGGAAAATATAATAAAATTCCTCTTCTATCAGTTAACCACATTTCAATCGATACCTCATGCGAAACCTTGAAATATTGTGCAATCAAATTTGGTTTGGTTTAATAATTTCTTGTGTGGCCTCGGATCACATCAACAGGTTCCCTTTTGTTCATTCCAACTCAATTTCCAAAAGACATCAAACATGATTTCTCTTTCATAAATCCTTAATGACTCTGTCAATCCGATTACTATTTTCCAAATACTTCAGTACCGTTTCTTAAATGAGATTCCAACATTTATCACACTTCAGTCCTGTTAACTTCTTCAACACCTTTCTTCAATAATGACAATTTCTGTGATTTCTACATTTATTCTAACCCAAGAAGAGTCCTCCACTGCTACCAAGAGGGTTTTTTGTCTTCTGCTATGATGACAGACACAAAATGGTTGTTTAATTTTACTGACATTTCCTTACTGGTCAAACAGTTTAACCTACCTTGATCAGTCAGCAACAAATATAACTATAGCTAATTTATTCCTGCTGTTTTTTTGTTTGTTATTAGCTTAGATTCAGTTCCCTATTCAGTTCCCTGGCCTCTCTTTTGCAAAATTCGGATTATTTTCCAGTCCTCGGGCTATTGCTTTCTATAAACTTTTTCCTTTGAACTGATATAATCTTCGGCTTCTCATGAGAGCTACGGGTTGTAGACATTTCCTGTTATTATTTTGCTTTTAAGGAAGGTATTTTACTTGTGATCTGTTTTTATTCTTTAGAGATTACCCATTGCTGGTTCACCAATATATATTTTAGTGTAGTTTTACAAACAATCATAGCCAAGTTAAATTCTAGGTCTTCATAGTTTACTTTATGTAGATTTAAGGTGGTGTCAAATAGAATTAAATTACATACAATCTCACACAAAATTAACCTGGAAGGAAATTACATTATATTATAGGAAAGAAAACTGCAGGTGCTGGTTTAAATCGAGGGTAGACAAAAAATGCTGGAGTAACTCAGCGGGTCAGGCAGCATCTCTGGAGAGAAGGAATGGGTGACGTTTCGGGTCGAGACCCTTCTTCAGACTGATCTTACATGAAATTATGATCTTACATTATATTATGTTCACTCTTCCTTAAAGACAGATATTAAATTAAATCTTTCTCATTACACCATGCTAAATCTAAAACAGTCTGCATCATAAGTTTTGTATGCACCTCCTCTAACATCATCTTCTGCATCCAGTGTTCCTGATGTGGTCTCCTGTACAGTGGTAAGACCAAACATAGACTCGGCGACCGTTTCGCTGAACATTTAAGCTCAGTCCAATAAGGCCTAAGGCCTGTTGCTAACCACTTGAGCTCCCCTTCCCAATCCTATACAGGCCTTTCTGTGCTGGGCCTTATCCATTGCCTGAGTGAGGCCACATGCAAATTGGAGGAAGAGCACCTCATATTTCACTCAGATAGCTTAGAATCTAAAAGGTATGAATATTGAATTCTCCAATTTTAGGTCACTTCTACAAACATCTTTTTCTCCCTCCCTTTTCTCCCCCCCCCCCCAACACTTCTCCCCATCTCTTACTTTTTCCCCCCACTCCCGTCCCCTGAACTTTGGCTGACCTTGCACCAGTTCTCCCTTGTTCTGCTCAACTGAACACAAATATTATTGATGAACTGCACAGGATAATTATAACCCCTGGTCTTCAATCCAGATCATCTTTTGCTCCACGCATCTTGATCATGTCTAAATCCCCCCCCCAGAGACCACCCTTCAGATTGCGGATTCTCCACAAAATATTTATCAATGGAAGATAAGAAAGCAAATTATCGCTGAGTACTATGTTGGGTGTGAAAGTAACAAATGTATTACTGGTCCAGTTATAGAAACATAGAAAATAGGTGCAGGAGTAGGCCATTCGGCTCTTCGAGCCTGCACCGCCATTCAATATGATCATGGCTGATCATCCAGCTCAGTAGCCTGTACCTGCCTTCTCTCCATACCCCCTGATCCCTTTAGCAAAAAGGGCCACATCTAACTCCCTCTTAAATATAGCCAATGAACTGGCCTCAACTACCTTCTGTGGCAGAGAATTCCACAGACTCACCACTCTCTGTGTGAAGAAATGTTTTCTCATCTCGGTCCTAAAAGACTTCCCCCTTATCCTTAAGCTGTGACCCCTGGTTCTGGACTCCCCCAACATCGGGAACAATCTTCCCGCATCTAGCCTCTCCAACCCCTTAAGAATTTTATATGTTTCTATAAGATCCCCCCTCAGTCTTCTAAATTCCAGCGAGTACAAGCCCAGTCTATCCAGTCTTTCCTCATATGCAAGTCCCGCCATCCCAGGGATTAATCTGGTGAACCTTCTCTGTACTCCCTCTAAGGCAAGAACGTCTTTCCTCAGGTTAGGAGACCAAAACTGCACACAATACTCCAGGTGCGGTCTCACCAAGGCCCTGTACAACTGCAGCAGAACCTCCCTGCTCCTAAACTCAAATCCTCTTGCTATGAATGCCAACATACTATTCGCTTTCTTCACTGCCTGCTGTAATTTGTAATTTCTTTGTGTTAGTCATGTCACAAACATAGCGACAGCCACATTCCTATAGTTTTCTGTACTGGCCCATTAATGAGCCTATGCTTCAATGATTCAATGATACTTTATTGTCACAGGTACCTAGTTTAGTTTAGTTTAGTTTAGTTTAGTTTAGTTTAGTTTAGTTTAGAGATACAGCACGGAAACAGGCCCTTCGGCCCAATGAGTCCGCGTCGACCAGCGATCACTGCACATTAACACTTTCCTACACACACTAGGGACAATTTACACATACACCAAGCCAATTAACCTACAAACCTGTACGTCTTTGGAGCGTGGGAGGAAAGCAAAGATCTCAGAGAAAACCCACGCGGTCACCCACGTGGAGAACATACAAACTCAGTACAAATAGCACACGTAGTCAGGATCGAACCTGGGTCTCCGGCGCTGCAAGAACTGTAAAGCAGCAACTCTTCCGCTGGGCTCTAGGTTGACTGAAATGTTTTGTATTGCATACAACCCGGTAAAAGCAAAGGGCAGACCTCATCAAGACAGTACACAAGTGGCGCCACGTGTCGGACACCGATAAAGCTACAAAAGTTCACCGAACATCCCTATCTACTGCCTGTTGCCGCACGTGGCAGCAGGCTCCCGTATTGTTCTCGGCGGCCCCCATCGCGTCCCCCCATTGTTCACAATGGTCCACATCGCTCTCGATGTTCTCGATGTCCACCTCACTCTCGCCTCCCTCCTCCCTCTCGTGTCCCTCCTCACTCTCGGCGGCGTGCGTCCCATCGACATCGGTGGCTTGGGGCCGAGTTCGGAGTCCGTGGTGGGCGAGCTGGGCCTACTGACCTCTTCCTTGACCGATCTCTCACCAATCTCCAATTATGACTTTCAATAGGAAACCCTTGCATATGAAGTTAGACAAATTGTCCTTTACAGTATCAGTTTAGTAAAATGTTACTAATGTTTTCTGCTTTACCATTAAGAAACCAATGATATACACAGTGCACCATGTAACACTGTGGCAAAACCACGTTACTAATTTCCCCTCATGATAAATAATAATATTCTGTTAACTTTCTTAATTACATGCACAAGGATATTCATTTATTTTCTGTATTTCAGAGCAACACAATACAATAATACAATACAATACAATAAATCTTTATTGTCATTGTACAGGGGTACAACGAGATTGGGAATGCTCCTCCCATACGATGCAATAAATTAATTAGCTAGTCAGTATTAATTTAAACAACCCAATGAAACAAATTAGAACAACCTCTCACCTATTAGTTAATATGAACCCCTTTCTTAATTTGTCCATTCAAAATGGAAAATATCACCTTTGCCATATTATCCATTCAGGTAAACATTCTTTATTCATCTGTAGTCATCCTGTACCTATATAATTCCACTGTTCCGCCTTGATACATATAACAATTAAACACTCTTGACTCTTCACGTTATTTTCCCTTCCCACCTTTTTAATCAGCAGTGATCAAAATTTCAGTGTCTTCATTCTTTTATATAAATTGGATGAGATTGAGGCCCCAGCACAAATCCCTTTGGCACACCACTCACTACATCTTCCAAAGTTTTGATAGCCCATCCACACTGTGTCATTTGCTTTGAGTGTACTTCTGAAGTGCATTTCTAATTTCAAATCTCGAAACGTGTATTCTGTTCTCCGCAGTTCATTACACCGAGGTATACAGTGAACCTGCTGAACACTAACCTCGAACACAACTGGAAGTGGCAGAGCAACTTGAAAAAGGTGGAGAATCTCAAAAAATATCCACCTTCTGTCTGACTTTTCACTCCTACTTCAGGCATAAAGCAATGGAACACTTTTTCCTTGTATCTTGTGGAGACTTCGAAAGCTTACATGAGTTTTCACTGTTGGTTGAACAGTATGCCTGCCAAAATAAGGCTGTGCTTTCATGGCAAGAATTCAGGGCAAGTAGCAGGGTCTGGATGATTTTAACTCCCAGCTTTAATCTAGGCACTGTGATCTAATTCTAGAGGAGGCCTGTGGAATTGCCTTTGGCAATCCAATAAGTATTGTGTAGGAGGGAACTACAGATGCTACAAAAACCTTTCACTGTACATCGATACACGTGACAATAATCTAACCAAAGGCAATTTAAACTAAACTATGCTAAGCTAAACTAAGCTGAACTAAGCTAAAATCAGCTAAACTAAACCAAGATAAACTAAATTAAGGTAAGGTAGATTAAACTAATCAAAGCTAAATTAAGCTAAACTAAGCTACACTAAACTAAACTAAACTTAACTAAATTAAACTAAACTAAACTAAATTGACTGGTTTATTCCACAGATAGACGCAAAATGCTGGAGTAACTCAACTGGTCTGGTGGCATCTCTGGTTAAAAGGAATAGGTAATGTTTCGGGTTGGAAAGATAGAGGTGGAGGGGGAGCAGGGAACTGGAGGTGAGAAAAGGCCAGAACAAGTCAGCACAGGCAACAGATGGCCTCTGGAACCCTTTCTGAGGTGATCTGAGGCCAGCCCTGCTTTGTTCTCATCTTTTCTCACCTCCAGTTCCATGCCACCCCCCCTCACACCCACCTCTATCTTTCAGTCTGAGGAAGGGTTCACCTATTCTTTTTCTCCAAAGATGTTGCCTGACCCGCTGCGTTGCTCCAGCTTTTCGTGTCTATCTTCAGTAAGTATTGTGATGGAAATTTGCAGTGCTGGGAGGTTACGCGGAAAAATATGTTTTCATCAAAGGGCAGAAAGGTTACAAGAAAATCAATATTTAACACTTGAAAAGACCTGGCTCGAGCATTTGATCTACAGTTCAATTTGCCACAGCTTTGATCTGAAGTGGTTTGACCTTCCAGTTTAAAACAGCAGGCTGGGATCTAATGTAATTCTGGGCATCATTGAGTCATAGAGTGATACAGTGTGGAAACAGGCCCTTCGGCCCAACTGGCCCACACAGGCCAACATGTCCCAGCTACACTAGTCCCACCTGCCTGTGTTTGGTCCATATCCCTCCAAACCTGTCCTGTCCATGTACATGTCTAACTGCTTCTTAAACGTTGGGATAGTCCCAGCCTCAACTACCTCCTCTGGCAGCTTGTTCCATACACCCACCACGCTTTGTGTGACAAAAGTTACTCCTCAGATTTCATTTAAATCTTTTCCCCTTCACCTTAAACCTCTGTCCTCTGGTCCTCGATTCCCCTACTCTGGGCAAGAGACTCTGTGGTACTCGGGTCATGGGTCAGTGAGAAACTCTCCCAGAACCCCTGAGGTCTCCAAAAAATCAATATTAACCTCTTTAAAACTGCAGTGACCTACCTTGGTGAAAAATAACGGTAAAATTCATTACAAAAAGCTGGAGTAACTCAGCAGGTCAGTCAGCATCTCTGGAGAAAAGGAATAGGTGATGTTTCATGTCGAGATCCTTCTCAGAAGAGAGTCAGGGGAAGGGGTAAACAAGAGATGTAGACGGTGATGTAGAGAGATATAATATAAGAAAATAACTGCAGATGCTGGTACAAATCGAAGGTATTTATTCACAAAATGCAGGAGTAACTCAGCAGGTCAGGCAGCATCTCAGGAGAGTAGGAATGGGTGACGTTTCGGGTCGAGACCCTTCTTCAAGAGAGATATAAAACAAATGAATGAAAGATATGCAAAAAAGTAACGATGATCAAGAAAACGTGGAGCACACAATGGTCCATTGCTGGCTAAGGAAACACGGCGCCCACAAGATGATCAATTTGGGTCTATTTTAGTTTAAACCTGCATCTCAACCTCATCTACTGTATCCGCTGTTCCAGGACTCGTGTATATCGGCGAGGCCAAGCGCAGGCTCAGCGATCGTTTTGCTGAACGCCTACGCTCAGTCCGCCTAAACCCATCTGATCTCCCGTTTGCTCAGCACTTCAACTCCCCCTCCCATTCCCACACTGACCTTTCTGTCCTGGGCCTCCTCCATTGTCAGAGTGAGGCCCAGTACAAATTGGAGGAACAACACCTCATATTTCGCTTGGGTAGCTTACACCCCAGTGAAATGAACATTGACTTCTCTAACTACAAGTAGCTCTTGCTTTCCCTCTCTCTCCATCCCCTCCCCCTTCCCAGTTCTCCCACCAGTCTTACTGTCTCCGACTACATTTTTGCCCTGTACCGCCCACTCCCCTGACATCAGACTGAAGAAGGGTCTCTACCCGAAACGTCACCCATTCCTTCTCTCCAGAGATGCTGCCTGTCTCGCTGAGTTACTCCAGCTTTTTGTGTCTTTCTTCGATTTAAACCAGCATCTGCAATTCTTTACGACACATCTCTAGTTCCTTTTTACACAATAAAATTAATTATTCAGGTCAGGGCAGTGCCATTGTGTAACCCAGTTCACAGTCCATTTGGTAAGAAAGTGGAGCCATAGACGGATATATCAGCTGGGTGAGGACTGACAGTGCCCTTAGAAGGAACATTTAAATGTAGAATGCACAAGAAGAAATCTCCTAGAATAACTCCAAGGAGACCTGACAACCCTATGTCCTGTTCAGCCCCTCCAGCAAACATTGCAGTAGGAACCCAATGGTGTTGGTTGTCTATCAAACCGAAAGGGTTAAAATCGCCCCGCAGCTTAATTAATGAACTATAAATCCAAACAGTTCGCTTCTTCACCTTTCCAGATTTGTAAAACTTTGTTACCTTCTGCTAAAATGTATGAGCATAACATCTTAAGGAAGCTGAAATGTTTTAGGAGAATCAAAGGTAGTGAGGCTTCAAAACATTGCACAACTCTAATAATTTGTCGCAACTGCGACACTAGAATGCTTAGAAATATTCTGCACTCCAGCTATTTTTTTTAAACTTTAGTTTAGTTGAGTTTAGTTTAGTTTAGAGGTACAGCATCGAAACAGCCCTTTGGCCCACCGAGTCCTTGCCAACTATCACCCATTCACACTAATTAACATAATAATATATTCCTTTATTTGTCCCACACCGGGGAAATTTACAGTGTTACAGCAGCAAAGTGGATAGCAAGAGACATTCATTTTAAATAAAAATAAAGATAAGGATAATTGTCATCATTTACTGTGTTTTTGCTTTACTGTTACTGTTTACTGGTCTGTTGACTGGTCTGCTGGGAGCAGTGCTGGTTGTGCAGTCTCACAGCAGCGGGGAGGAAGGACCGCTGATATCTCTCCTTCACACACAATTTAATGTTATCTCACTTTCATATCTACTCCCGACACACTGGAGGCAATTTTTATAGAGGCCAATTATCCTACAAACCCTATTATTAATTAATTATTTTTTCTATGGGCTCATTAGTGCTGTAGGAATGCGGTTGTCGCTATGCTTGTGACATGGCTAACAAAGAAGAAATTACATAACCGGAGCAGTAATACATTTTTTACTTTCACACCCAACATTAGAAAGTACTCAGCGTTAAATTGCTTTCTTGACTTGAGTCTGGCTTGATTGTATCTTTGTATTGTACTATCTGATTTGATAGATTAGCATGCAAAACAAAGCTTTTCACTGTACCTTGGCATACATGGCAATAATAAACCAAAACCAAAAATGGAATTGTTCATACTTAGAAACATAGAAACATAGAAACATAGAAAATAGGTGCAGGAGTAGGCCATTCGGCCCTTCGAGCCTGCACCGCCATTCAATATGATCATGGCTGATCATCCAGCTCAGTAGCCTGTACCTGGCTTCTCTCCATACCCCCTGATCCCTTTAGCAAAAAGGGCCACATCTAACTCCCTCTTAAATATAGCCAATGAACTGGCCTCAACTACCTTCTGTGGCAGAGAATTCCACAGACTCACCACTCTCTGTGTGAAGAAATGTTTTCTCATCTCGGTCCTAAAAGACTTCCCCCTTATCCTTAAGCTGTGACCCCTGGTTCTGGACTCCCCCAACATCGGGAACAATCTTCCCGCATCTAGCCTCTCCAACCCCTTAAGAATTTTATATGTTTCTATAAGTTCCCCCCTCAGTCTTCTAAATTCCAGCGAGTACAAGCCCAGTCTATCCAGTCTTCACTCATATGAAAGTCCCGCCATCCCAGGGATCAATCTAGTGAACCTTCTCTGTACTCCTTCTAAGGCAAGAACGTCTTTCCTCAGGTTAGGAGACCAAAACTGCACACAATACTCCAGGTGCGGTCTCACCAAGGCCCTGTACAACTGCAGCAGAACCTCCCTGCTCCTAAACTCAAATCCTCTTGCTATGAATGCCAACATACCATTCGCTTTCTTCACTGCCTGCTGCACCTGCATGCTTGCTTTCAATGACTGGTGCACCATGACACCCAGGTCACGTTGCATCTCCCCTTCTCCCAATCGGTCACCATTCAGGTAATACTCTGCTTTCCTGTTCTTGCCGCCAAAGTGGATAACCTCACATTTATCCACATTATATTGCATCTGCCATGCATTTGCCCACTCGCCTAATCTATCCAAGTCACTCTGCAGCCTCCTAGCATCCTCCTCGCAGCTAACACTGCCACCCAGCTTCGTGTCATCCGCAAACTTAGAGATGTTGCATTCAATTCCCTCATCCAAATCATTAATATACACTGTAAATAACTGGGGTCCCAGCACTGAGCCTTGCGGTATCCCACTAGTCACTGCCTGCCATTCCGAAAAGGACCCGTTTATTCCTACTCTTTGCTTCCTGTCCGCCAACCAATTTTCTATCCACCTCAACACTGAACCCTCAATACCGTGTGCTTTAAGTTTGTACACCAATCTCCTATGTGGGACCTTGTCGAAGGCCTTCTGAAAGTCCAGATATAACACATCGACTGGTTCTCCCTTATCCACTCTACTAGTTACATCCTCGAAAAATTCTATAAGATTCGTCAGACATGATTTGCCTTTGGTAAATCCATGCTGATTTTGTCCGATGATTTCACCACTTTCCAAATGTGATGCTATCACATCTTTAATAACTGACTCTAGCATTTTCCCCACTACCGATGTTAGGCTAACTGGTCTATAATTCCCCGTTTTCTCTCTCCCTCCCTTTTTAAAAAGTGGGGTTACATTAGCTACCCTCCAGTCCTCAGGAACTACTCCAGAATCTAAAGTGTTTTGAAAAATTATCACTAATGCATCCACTATTTCTGAGGCTACTTCCTTAAGCACTCTGGGGTGCAGGCTATCTGGCCCTGGGAATTTATCTGCCTTTAATCCATTTAATTTACCTAACACCACTTCCCAACTAACCTGGATTTCCCTCAGTTCCTCCATCTCATTAGACCCCCGGTCCCCCGCTATTTCCGGCAGACGGTTTATGTCTTCCTTAGTGAAGACAGAACCAAAGTATTTGTTCAATTGGTCTGCCATCTCCTTGTTCCCTATGATCAATTCACCTGTTTCCGACTGCAAGGGACCTACATTTGTCTTAACTAATCTTTTTCTCTTGACATATCTATAAAAGCTTTTGCAGTCACTTTTTATGTTCCTTGCCAGTTTTCCCTCATAATCTATTTTCCCTTTCCTAATTAAGCCCTTTGTCCTCCTCTGCTGGACTCTGAATTTCTCCCAGTCCTCTGGTATGCTACTTTTTCTGGCTAATCTGTATGCTTCATCTTTTGTTTTAATACTATCCTTGATTTCCCTTGTTAGCCACGGATGCACTACCTTTCCTGGTTTGTTCTTTTGCCAAACTGGGATGAACACTTGTTGTAGTTCATCCATGCGACCTTTAAATGCCCTCCATTGCATGTCCACCGTCAACCCTTTCAGCATCAATCGCCAGTCTATCTTGGACAATTCACGCCTCATACCCTCAAAGTTACCTTTCTTGAAGTTCAGAACACTTGTTTCTGTATTGACTTTGTCACTCTCCATCCTAATGAAGAACTCTACCATATTATGATCACTCTTGCCCAAGGGGCCTCGCACAACAAGACTACTAACTAACCCTTCCTCATTACTCAATACCCAGTCTAGAATGACCTGTTCTCTCGTTGGTTCCTCGACATGTTGGTTTAGAAAACCATCTCTCAAACATTCCAAGAAATCCTCTTCCTCAGCACCCCTGCCAGTTTGGTTCACCCAATCTATATGTAGATTGAAGTCACCCATTATAACTGCTGCACCTTTAGTGCACGCATTTCTAATTTCCTGCTTGAGGCCATCCCCAACCTCACTACTGCTGTTAGGTGGCCTGTCCACAACTCCCACTAGCGTTTTCTGCCCCTTAGTGTTTCGTAGCTCTACCCATATCGATTCCACTTCCTCCAAGCTAATGTCCTTCCTTTCCACTGCTTTAATCTCCTCTCAAACCAGTAACGCTACCCCACCTCCTTTTCCTTTCTGTCTATCCCGCCTGAATATAGAATATCCCTGGATGTTGAGCTCCCAGCCTTGGTCATGTCTCCCTGGAGCCATGTCTCCGTAATCCCAACTATATCATAATCATTAATAACTATCTCCACATTTAATTCATCCACCTTATTACGTATACTCCTTGCATTGAGACACAAAGCCTTCAGGCTTGTTTTTACAACTCTCTTACCCCTTATACAATTATGTTGAAAAGTGGCCCTTTTTGATTTTTGCCCTGGATTTGTCTGCCTGCCACTTTTACTTTTCACCTTGCTACCTGTTGCTTCTACCCTCATTTTACACCCTCTGTCTCTCTGCTCCTGCTCCCATCCCCCTGCCACATTAGTTTAAATCCTCCCCGACAGCACTAGCAAACACTCCCCCTAGGACATTGGTTCCATTCCAGCTCAGGTGCAGACCGTCCTGTTTGTACTGGTCCCACCTCTCCCAGAACTGGTTCCAATGTCCTAAAAATTTGAATCCCTCCCCCTTGCACCATTTTTCAAGATACTTAAAGATTTAGTTTTTAGTTTTAGAGATACAGCATGGAAAAGGCCCTTCGGCCCACTGAGTCTGCACCAACCAGCGATCCCCACACATTCACACTATCCTACACACACCAGGGACAATTTAACATTTTTACCAAGCCAATTAACCTACAGACCTTTGGAGTGTGGGAGAAAACCGAAGATCTCGGAGAAAACACACGCAGGTCATGGGGAGAAAGTACAACCTCTGTACAGACAGCACCCATAGTCGGGATCGCTCCCTGCATTCTGGCGCTGTAAGCGCTGTATGGCAGCAACTCTACCGCTACCCCACTGTGTTGCCCTGTATAAACACATTGTAAATGTACATTTAATTATTGAGTAAAGACAAAAGGTATAGAAAGCCATGAGTGAACTCCACTCCTTCAACTGGACCAAAAGACAACCCCAAGCATATTCTACCTTGGGTAATGAATTGGCATAACTCAGTTATATTAAAGCAGTATCCAGGGCGGACTCGAAACGTCACCCATTCCTTCCCTCCAGAGATGCTGCTGCCTGTCCCGCGGAGTTACTCCAGCATTTTGTGTCTATTTTCAGGACAACATCAAAGCTGCACCATCATCTCTCACAGATGGATGGATGGCAGAATCCATTCTGGGAATCTGTTCTATGTTCCAGGAACATAGAAACAAAGTAGATTCTACAAACCCATTAGATTTTAAATATTCTTGTCTCAGCTCTATCTAATCTAACTATAAGAGCAGAAAGGAACTGCAGATGCTGGTTTACACCGAAGATAGAATAAAAAAGCTGGAGTAACTCAGCCGGTCAGGCAGCATCTCTGGAGAAAAGGAATAGGTGACATTTTGGGTCGAGAACGTCACCTATTCCTTTCCTCCAGAGATAGACAATAGACAATAGACAATAGACAATAGGTGCAGGAGTAGGCCATTCAGCCCTTCGAGCCAGCACCGCCATTCAATGCGATCATGGCTGATCACTCTCAATCAGTATCCCGTTCCTGCCTTCTCCCCATACCCCCTCACTCCGCTATCCTTAAGAGCTCTATCCAGCTCTCTCTTGAAAGCATCCAACGAACTGGCCTCCACTGCCTTCTGAGGCAGAGAATTCCACACCTTCACCACTCTCTGACTGAAAAAGTTCTTCCTCATCTCCGTTCTAAATGGCCTGCCCCTTATTCTTAAACTGTGGCCCCTTGTTCTGGACTCCCCCAACATTGGGAACATGTTTCCTGCCTCTAATGTGTCCAATCCCCTAATTATCTTATATGTTTCAATAAGATTCCCCCTCATCCTTCTAAATTCCAGTGTATACAAGCCTAATTGCTCCAGCCTTTCAACATACGACAGTCCCGCCATTCCGGGAATTAACCTAGTGAACCTACGCTGCACGCCCTCAATAGCAAGAATATCCTTCCTCAAATTTGGAGACAAAAACTGCACACAGTACTCCAGGTGCGGTCTCACCAGGGCCCGGTACATTTGTAGAAGGACCTCTTTGCTCCTATACTCAACTCCTCTTGTTATGAAGGCCAACATTCCATTGGCTTTCTTCACTGCCTGCTGTACCTGCATGCTTCCTTTCAGTGACTGACACCATTCAGATGCTGCCTGACCTGCTGAGTTACTCCAGATTTTTGTATCTATAATTAAGTGCATGTCCTTTGTAAATGAAACATACAAATTCCACTCTGGTTTGTTGATCACATTAATCATTTATACATTTTGTAATTCTTGCATAAGCTATTTGGCATCACCGGTTTTCATCCTCCAATTTTAATTGATTGGTTATAAAGGGCATGCCAAACAAAGCATTTGCAATGCTGCAGTGATAATGACTATTGTATTTGTATTCCGTTGAGCAGATACTCGAGGCTCCATAACAAATCGTACTACAGTGACCCTGAATCAGGGAGGTATGCAGTTGCACCATTTAATCATTTCATTTGTCCTAATCCTGTTTTAATTAAATTGAAAAATAAAGAAAACTACCTGGATGACTTTTATCAGCTTTCACCTTTTCCAGTGGCATTTTGAGTAATTATTTTGGGCCTTGTGGTGAAAGATGATAACTTACAGTATAACATTAACGGAAAATTCATCAGAGGGAGAAATATTTACCGTATATTGCTCCTCCTAATGTCTAGGCAGTGAATGAGAAAGTGAGATCACATAGAATTAGTGTGCGCAGGTGATCGATGGTTGGTTTAGAAGGTGGGCCAAAGGGTCTGTTTCCATGCTATATCTCTAAAGTAAACTAAACGGTGTGCAAAATCATGGGAAGTATTGGTCAGGTAGACGCACAGAGTCTCTTGCCCAGAGTAGGGGAATTGGGAACCAGAGGACGTAGGTTTAAGGTGAGGGGGGAAAGATTTAATGGGAACATGAGGGGTAACTTTTCACACAAAGGATGGTGGGTGTATGGAACGAGCTGCCGGAGGAGGTAGTTGAGGCAGGCACCATCATAATGTTTAAGAAACGTTTAGACAGGTACATGGAGGAGACAGGTTTAGAGGAATATGGGCCAAACGCAGGCAGATGGGACTCGTGAAGATGGGACATGTTGGCCGGTGTGGGCATGTTGGGCCGAAGGGCCTGTTTCCATGCTGTAAGACTCTTTGACTCTATGACTCTATAAACCCCAGAGGAAAAAAAATCTTACAAATGGTAAGCAGCACTTGTATCTGTAACCATCCTAGTTTCCGAATTCAATGCCAATTATCGTAATGGCGCCATGCAACATTTTCAAACAGTGAATTCCAACCCATGGGTTTGAGTAAGGCAGCACAGTGGTGCAGCTGGCAGAGTTGCTGCCTCACACCGCCCGAGACCCTGGGTCGATCCCAACCTGCATGGAGTTTGCACTTTCTCTCTCTGACCACGTGGGGAGGTTCCTCTGGCTGCTCTGGTTTTCTCCCACATCCCATAGATGTGCATGTTTTAGATTAATTGGCCCCTTTAAATTGCCCGTCGTGTCTAGGGAGCTGATGAGAAAGTGGGATAACATAGAACTAATGTGAACGGGTGATCAATGGTCAGCATGAACTCAGTGCATCAGAGGACCTGGTCCCATTCCTATTTCTTTAGTCTATTAGATTTTAGAGATACAGCGCGGAAACAGGCCCTTCGGCCCACCGGGTCCACGCCGACTAGTGTGGACACTAGGGACAATTTACAATTTTACCAAAGCCAATTAACCTGCAAACCTGTACGTCAGTGGAATGTGGGAGGAAACACAAGCACCCGGAGAAAACCCATGTGGTCACAGGGAGAACATAAAGACAGCACCCTGATCAAACCCAGTAAGGCTCTAACTCTACCACTACAACTCTTTTATGCCCAAGATCTCTAAACTCTAAACTAAGCTCTAAAACGCTCGTCATTCAACAGGTAAAATGTGCTGCACTGCATAAGAATCCATTTTGTATCTCTTCCTCACGCAATAGAAAGCATTGGGCAGCACGGTGGCGCAGCGGTAGAGTTGCTGCCTTACAGCGAATGCAGCGCCGGAGACTCAGGTTCGATCCTGACTACGAGCACCGTCTGTACGGAGTTTGTACATTCTCCCCGTGACTTGCGTGGGTTTTCTCCGAGATCTTCGGTTTCCTCCCACACTCCAAAGACGTACAGGTATGTAGGTTAATTGGCTGGGCAAATGTAAAAATTGTCCCTAGTGTGTGTAGGATAGTGTTAGTGTGCGGGGATCGCTGGGCGGCGCAGACCCGGTGGGCCGAAGGGCCTGTTTCTGCGCTGTATCTCTAAATCTAAATCTAAATCATTGGTAACAAAAGGATCACCACACAGGTTCCCACAGAGTTCCTAAACTCACCCTCAACTTATTACAGTTTCAAGATTCCAAACCCTGCACTCGAACATCAACTCAAGTTCTTGCGTAACAAGAAACCCGAACCTGAGACCTTTTGATCCAAGGCTGAGAGATCTATCAACAAATCCAAAGTTGACACTAATCGTATTTGGCAGGCCGGCACTGCACGAAGATTTCCATTTCAGAGGGAACATTCAGAATTCTTATTAAATGCTGACGTGCATGTCGTTTTCTTCCAAAAGTAGCACATTAATTTAAACATGAAGTATCGTCTAGACTTGAAGAGGTCTGTAAACCACAATATTTCAGAATAGCAAATTACTGCTATCAAATTAGATTTTATATGTAAATCTGGCGAAAGAAAAATGATTGCCAATGTCATTTATGTTTGCAGATATTTAAACAAATGCATGAGTGCAAAATATGTTTTTCTCTCCCGGAACGCTCTGATATCTCCCTGGAATTTGAATGAGAGACAACATAAACATTTGAAGCAAGATTAGCATTTCACTTGGTTTTCTCACTGTTCCTTCCTACTGATCACCAATAACCTCAAAAGTTCTATTAAGCTCAACTACAGCAACACATCATCTTCTGCTTCCCAGCTTTTGAAATGATTGATCTGTGCCATCTTGCTGGTTTCACCATGTTGAGTGACAAGATATGATAAATTATACTTCACTTGGCTCCCTTGTAAAATGTGAGTGCAGAGTTTCAGCACAAAACCTTGTGACTCAGTGGTTCCAATGAATAGCTGAACTCGTCTCACCATGCATTCAGGATGTTTAAAACAATATATTGTTTTGCGTTATAATGTGAACAAAAACACAAGGTGGCACAAAGAAGAATTCAAAGTATTTAGACTTACTTGTCAGCATTCAGGAATTTTGGATGAGATGTTCCTGGACTGAAGAAGTGAGGGAATTGTAATCGGATGGGAATGTTTGCTGAAGAAAAAGGAAAAGATTTCAGTGTGCCATTCCCAGTTCATATGACAATTAAACCTTCTTGACTCTTGACTCCGATCAGCCATGATCACATTGAATGGCAGTGCTGGCTCAAAGGGCTGAATGGCCTACTCCTGCACCTATTGTCTATTGCCTCTTGGGATTGGAGTCAACAAGGGGAAGTTTTTGTTTAATTTCAATTTTAGTTTTTGAGTTACCGTGTGGAATCAAGCCATTTGGCCCACCAAGTCCACGCTGACCATCGGTCACCAGTTTTATTTTATCCCACATTTGTATCCAACACACTCGGGAGCAATTTACAAAAGAAAATTAATCTGCAACCCGGCATGTCTTTGGAATTTGGGAGGAAACCAGAACACCCGGAGAAAACCCACTTGGTCACATGGAGAATGCACAAACTCCATATGGACAGCCCCAAGTCATGATCAAACGATATGATACGATACGATACGATACGATACGATACGATACGATACGATACGATACGATATGACACGATAGAACTTTATTTATCCTAGGAGGGAAATTGATCTGCCAACAGGGGATTCTGTCAAACCCCATGACAGAAAGTATTCTAACAGGATGCATCACAGCAGAAAAGACTGCAAAAAGTTGTGAGCACTGTCCAGTCCATCACCGGCTCTGACCTCCCCACCATCAAAGGGATTTACTGGAGTCACTGCCTCAAAAAGGCAGCCAGCATCATCAGAGACCCACACCATCCTGGCCACACAATCATTTCACCCCTGCCATCGGGAAGAAGGTACAGGAGCCTGAAAACTAACATCCAGGTTCAGGAACAGCTTCTTCCCTACAGCCATCAGGCTATTAAACACTGCATCTGCTTTATCTGCTGAGGGGACTCAGGTCCTTTGGAGTGCAGGGGACACTCCTAAGGACCTTCCACAACACGGTGGTTGCATCAGCCATTTTCTATGGAGTGGTCTGCTGGAGCAGCAGCATCTCAGTGGCGGAGGGGAAGACACTTGACAAGCTGGTCAGGAAGGCCAGCTCTGTCCTGGGTTGCCCCCTCGACTCAGTACAGACGTTGGGAGAGAGGAGGATGATGGCAAAGTTAATATCGCTGCTGGACAACGACTCCCACCCCATGCAGGACACTGTCACTGCACTGAGTAGCTCCTTCAGTGACAGACTCCTTCACCCCAAGTGTGTGAAGGAGAGATATAGGAGGTCCTTCCTTCCCGCTGCTGTGAGACTGCACAACCAGCACTGCTCCCAGCAGACGAGTCAACAGTAACAGTTAAGGAATACACAGTAAACTGATGACAATTTATCCTTGTCTTTACTTTTACTTTTATTTATAATGAATGATCTCTTACTATCCACTTTGCTGCTGTAAAACTATAAATGTCCCCGGTGTGGGACAAATAAAGGAAATACTTATTTGAATAAGCTCTGAACTACAATAGACTATTATTATTATTATTATTATTATTATTGCACCACTATTGTTTGTTTTTTGAGTATGTGTGCAAGTATATACATGTGTGTGTGTGCGTGCGTGTGTGCGTGCGTGTGTGTGTGTACTTGTGAGTATGAGTATATATACACACTGAACATTTTTTTCTCTCGTTTATCATA
Source organism: Rhinoraja longicauda (assembly GCF_053455715.1). Taxonomy (NCBI): domain Eukaryota; kingdom Metazoa; phylum Chordata; class Chondrichthyes; order Rajiformes; family Arhynchobatidae; genus Rhinoraja; species Rhinoraja longicauda. Next base: position 18,343,902 of record NC_135956.1, on the reverse strand, counting down.
TTGTTTACAGTGTATTATGTTTACATATTCTGTTGTGCTGCAGCAAGAAAGAATTTCATTGTTCTATCAGGGACGTATGACATAAAACACTCTTGACTCTTGACTGGTTCGACAACTGTTCTGCTCTTGGCCACCTGAACCCACAGAGTGGTGCCTCAGACCAAACCATCACAGGCTTAACGTTGCATTGGGATAACTGGAAGTATCTTCAATGATAGACAATAGACAATAGACAATAGGTGCAGGAGGAGGCCATTCGGCCCTTCGAGCCAGCACCGACATTCAATGTGATCATGGCTGATCATTCTCAATCAGTACCCCGTTCCTGCCTTCTCCCCATACCCCCTGACTCCGCTATTCTTCTCTTGAATGCATTCAGAGAATTGGCCTCCACTGCCTTCTGAGGCAGAGAATTCCACAGATTCACAACTCTCTGACTGAAAAAGTTTTTCCTCATCTCAGTTCTAAATGGCCTACCCCTTATTCTTAAACTGTGGCCCCTTGTTCTGGACTCCCCCAACATTGGGAACATGTTTCCTGCCTCTAACGTGTCCAACCCCTTAATAATCTTATGCTCGCCTTTCCTCCTTTCTAACTTCCAGGAGAAGATACAGGAGCCTCAAGGCTTAGACATCCATAATTAAGTACTGCTTCTTCCCGACTGATATTAGACTCCTGAACCAAGTCCAGCGGGAGTCCAGAACCAGGGGATCACAGTTTAAGAATAAGGGGTAGGCCATTTAGGACTGAGATGAGGAAAAACCTCTTCACCCAGAGAGTTGTGAATCTGTGGAATTCTCTGCCGCAGATGACAGTGAAGGCCAATTCACTGAATGTATTCAAGAGAGAGTTACATACAGCTCTTGGGGCTAATGGGATCAAAGGGATATGGGGAGAAAGCAGGAATGGGGTACTGATTTTGGATGATCAGCCATGATCATATTGAATGGCGGTGCTGGCTCAAAGGGCTGAATGGCCTACTCCCAGAGGATGTACAGGGATTGCATGGCACATGTTTGATCAGTTTCAGACAAAATAATTAAATTTATTTAAAACAGTGGCAGAGCATTTAAACAGCCAAAATCAGGTATTCTGAAGATATCAGCTGCATCATTGCAAATTAAACGTAAAGAGCACTGTTAACACCAGGAAGACAGTGAAAAATAGACCTCACAACTTCAGTGATGCTTGAAAATGTAGTAATATTTGAAAGCAAATCTTAGAGAAATCTAACTCTGTGAGAAGTTACTTTAAAAAATATATAACTAATTAAAATTCACTTGGATTCCTCAAAGTAAATGCTCACAGTTTTAATAACCATATGCACTTTCATCTATAAAATAATCTGCAAAGTAAGAATTTTATATTGCAAGACATATGACACTAAAACATGCTTTACTCTTGACTTGAGCGTTTGAGATTTAAATTGCCTGATATAACTGCTTTAAATAAGCTGACAATAAAAACTCTCACATAATTCTGATCTCTACTTTTAATATTCTACAGACCAAACAACCTCTCCTTCTTTAGGGCACTGTGCTCTAATCAGAGCTGTTCATTATAGACATGGGAGGCCATATAGTTTAATTTACTTGAGAGATACAGCATGGAAACAGGCCCATCGGCCCACCGAGTCCGTGCCAACGATCTATCCCCGTACACTAGCACTATCATGCACACTCAGGACAATTTGCAATCTTTACCAAAGCCAATCAACCTACAAACTTGTGTGTCTTTGGAGTGTGGTAGGAAACCAGAGCACCCGGAGAAATGCCACGCAGTCACCGAGAGAACATACAAACACCATACAGACAGCACATGTAGTCAGGATCGAACCCAGGCCTCTGGCGTTGTAAGTCAGCAACTCTATTGTTGCGCCAACGTGCCGTCATTTGTTTCACACTTGGTCAGCCATACATTAATAAATATTCAGTCAAAACTCTACCTGTATACAAACGAGTATCTGTTCTGGCAGTTATTCAGTATGTAATACAATGCTCTGATTGAAAAAATAATAGTGATGAGATGACCCTAGGAATATAATCTTGTGGGAGGAAGTTAAATTATTCTGTAGATTATCAAGTAGTTAGAAGCGGTGAGAAATACAAGGTCATAATATGGATAATATGCACACTGAATATATGACTTGCTCTACTGATGACAGTCTGAATATTTCTGAATGGTTGGAATCTTACATTGAGAATTAATTTGGATATATTTTGACAAACTCATTAAATATACCATCCTGGGAAATCATGTACATGTAGCTGAATTAATGTCATTAAATTCCTGAAGTGGTAAAATCAATTTAAATTCTAAACTCATTGACCTTGTTTGAATTCTACCAGACTTATTATTAAGTTACACATCACGTCACCGGTTCAAGAATGTAACTAGCACTTTCCTAAACTCGTGCGGCATGGTGGCGCACTGGTAGAGTTGCTGCCTTACAGCGCCAGAGACCCGGGTTTGTTCCTGACTACGGGTGCTATCTGTACGGAGTTTGTATGTTCTCCCTGTGACCACATGGGTTTTCTCCGGGTGCTCCAATTTCCTCCCACACTCCAAAGACGTACAGGTTTGTAGGTTAATTGGCTTCGGTAAGTTGTTAAATTGTCCCTTGTGTGTAGGATATTGCTAGTGTACAGGGTGATCACTGGTCAGCGCGGATTCAGTGGGTCGATGGGGCCTGTTTCTGGGCTGTATCTCTAAAGTCTAAAACTCTGAGTTCAAACTTCACGCAGGAAAATTTCATAATGGAACTTTTATTGACTCAGAAGATGTGACACAAATAAAGTTGCAGCCAGAGAGGTGGCATTTAAAGTTTATTTTTAACTGAAATATATTGCTCTGTGTTCACAGGAAGTTCTTCAAATGTCTAGGGATGGAAAAAAGTCAATATGGTTTTTGCTCGACAAGATCAGTGGTAGGTAAAGATCACTGAACACAAAGAAAATCAAAGGCTTGCAGTGACTTTTAGCCTCTATGAATGTCCCAGCATTTGTACGCCCTGCTGTTGTCTAATCATGGCCACACAGTTGTTGTTCCAATTACGATTACCTGAAAGCTTTTCTGAAGCAGACCCAGGAACTTACTGCAAAAGTTATTTATAACTTTGCAGCTGAAGAAAAGCAAATACTTTGATGCAGAATTTCTAATGATTTTCACAACTAGTCTTACCACTTAGAGCAATGTTTTGTTATCTTGCTTTTTGACTGTTAGTTAAAAAGGTAGAATGTACGTAAACAGCAGTGTAAACCCCGTAGACGTTAACGTGGAAGATATATTTATTTTTTACTGATACTTAGATTTGTGCCTTTCCAGTGGAAATCAAATCGTAAAACCATGTCATAAAAACAACTTCAGAAAATTAGCAATTACCCAAATGAGAAAATTGAACCATATAGTGGCGGCGTGGTGGCGCAACTTTGGAGTTGCTGCCTTGCAGTGCCAGAGACCCGGGTTCGATCCTGACTACGGGTGTTGTCTGTACGGAGTTTGTATATTCTCCCCGTGACCGTGTGGGTTTTCCCCGGGTGCTCTGGTTTCCTCACACACTCCAAAGACAGAGGTTTGTAGGTTAATTGGCTTCAGTAAAATTGTAAATTGTCCCTGATTGGATAGTACTAGTGAACAGGGATCACTGGTCGGCGCGGACTCGGTGAGCCGAAGCGCCAGTTACTGCACTGTATCTCGAAAACTAAAACTGAAAACTAAAACACAAAAAATCATTCGACAAGTTGTAACACTGGAGAGTGTTTAGATTGTGCACTCAGACGTTTTGCATACAGTCTGAGAGGCAAAAGCACCCTGTTCGTAGTTATTAGGAGCCTTTTTATTTGATTTGGTATGTTGGATTGTATCTTCTTCAAAAACGGCAGTCATAAATTTCAGGAGGTTTTTCCTGTGTTATCCACAGTGTATTACAGGTCCACCATTTTGGTTCCAGAGCCTTTCTGGACCAAGAGGGGTCATGGCCTCCGAGAGGAGTCCAAGAGTACCGGGGCGGTCCGCCTGGGACCCGCAAAGTCGGCCTCGGAAGTCGGCTTTGGGAACGGATTTGCCGGCTCCAGCTGAACCGGAGTTCCTGGGCCCTGGCTGCAGAGCGCAAATTCAACCCGCAGAAGTCCCTATGAGGTCGAGATCGGCCGCCTTACCCAGCCTAGGTGCCATATTGTCAGGGAGCCTTCCGGGGGTGGGGGGGGTTATCCAGATTAAAGGAGGCGCCAGACTATCAGATGCCAGAAAACCGATGTTCGACCTGCAGTAGCCCACAGTCAAAGGGGAGCTTTCAAGCCTTTAGTCTAAATGCAAGGACAGCATGATGGACACCAAGCAAGAGGAGACATATTTAGAAATGTTCCTGCAGTCATTCCCATAATGTCATTCTTTCAAAAAGAGCAAATTCCACTCCTGGAACAAAGTTAGGATGTAATTAGGAGCGAGGTGGGCCGTCGAAGAGCTATCTGGTGGGGAGCTGCCCAGAACAGAACTGCTGTCATGTGTGGCAGAAGTTAGGGAGGGAAGATAGGACTGTTCGGTGAACCTTTGTCACTTTATTGGTGCCAGAAAAGTGGCAAAACTTGTGTACTGCCTAGGTGAGGTCTGCTATATGACTTTATCAGGTTATATGCAAAACAAATAATTTTACTGTACCTTGGTACATGCGATAAAAAAGTTATTGAATCATTGAATTGAATCATTAAGCTGGATAGGGTGCAGAAAAGATTCATAGGAATATTGCCTGGATTTCAAGGCTTGCTTTATAAAGAGAGATTAAATAGGATGGGTTTGCTTTCACTGAAGTGAAGGAGGCTGAGAGGTGACCTTATAGAGGTTTTTAAGATTACGAGGACCATAGAGATGGTATATAGTCACCGTATTTTCCCAGGACATTCTAAAACCAGAAAGCATAGGTTAAAGTGAGAAGGGAAACCTTACAGGGGATCTGAGGGGCACATTTTTTTCACACAGGGGGTTGTAGGAAAGTGGAATGAGTTGCCAGAGAAGTCTGTAGAGCTGGTACAATTACAACGTTCAAAAGATATTGAGGTGGGTAGACGGATAGGAGAGATTTAAAGTGACATTGACCAAATTTTGGCAAATGGATATAGCATCAATGGCCATCTTGGTCAGCATGAACGAGCTGGGCCGAAGGGCCTGTTTCGTGCTGCAAAGCTATAAATCTTTGAATCGCATCAGAGAAAAGAACATGCAACTGAAGTTTGTAAAAAAAAAACAGGCATCACCCGTACACTAGTTTTAAATTATTGACCCGCGGGTCAATTTACAGAAGACAATTAACCTGCAAACCTGCATCTCTTTGGAATGTGGAATGAAACCAGAGCACCCAGAGAAGACCCACTTGGTAACAGGGAGAACGCACTCTGTACAGACAGCACCCGTAGTCAGCATCGAACCCAGGCCTCTGGTGCTGTAATTGTTCAGTGTTAATGTTCAACCAACATGTGATTCCATGCTCTAATCTATAATCTATGAAGTTGAGTCATTTATAAAGGTGTGTAATTTGTATTGATATTCATGTCCAAAATGTCCATGGAAATCAAATGATCACAGTGAGAGAAGTACCTACGATCATGATCCATTCCTGATGTTATTATATGTAATCTGTCATTCAAGAGTCACAGGACATCAAGAGGTTGCAAGCTGCAAGGAAAAGTTCAAAGTCAGAAACAACTACAAACTGTCGAAACCAAAATAGTCAACTGTGAATCTGTCATGAGCATGCAAAACCATGAAGTAGAGACACAAAGAGCTGCAGATATTGAAATCTTGCACAGAAACCAAAGTGCCAAACTTGCTCAGCAGGTCGTACAATGTGGAAATAGGCCCTACGGCCCAACTTGCCCACACTGACCCACATGTCCCATCTACACGAGTCCCACCTGCCTGTGTTTGGCCCATATCCCCCTAAACCTGACCTATCCATGGACCTGTCTAACTGTTTCTTAAACATTGCCATAGTCCCTGCCTCAACTACCTCATCTGGCAGCTCATTCCATATACCCACCATCCTTTGTGTGAAAACGTTGCTCCTCAGATTCCTATTACTTTTTTCTCCCTTTCCCTTAAACCCAAGTCCTCTAGTTTTATTCCTCTCATGATTTCACACAGGTCAGGGAGCATGTCTGGTGGACATGGATAGGCGGCATTTCAGGTTGGGACGCTTCTTCAATCCCTATCATGAAGTAGAAACATAGAAACATAGAAAAATAGGTGCAGGAGTAGGCCATTCGGCCCTTTGAGCCAGCACCACCATTCAATATGATCATGGCTGATCATCTAAAATCAGTACCCCGATCCTGCTGTTTCCCCATATCCCTTAATTCATTTAGCCCTATGAGCTAAATCAAACTCTCACTTGAAAACTTGAAAAGAACGAGCACATAGATTTTCTTCAGAGAGATGGCACTGTGATGTGGATCTGCACATTTACGCAAACAAAAGGCCTTCATAATAAGAGGATTTGGGTTTAGGAGCAAGGAGGTCCTTTTGCAGTTGTACAGAGCCCTAGTGAGACCACACCTGGAGTATTGTGTGCAGTTTTGGTCTCCAAATTTGAGGAAGGACATTCTTGTTATTGAGGGAGTGCAACGTAGGTTCACAAGGTTAATTCCCAGGATGGCTGGACTATCATATGTTGAAAGAATGGAGCCACTGGGCTTGTATACTCTGGAATTTAGAAGAATGAGAGGGGATCTTATTGAAACATATAAGATTATTAAGGGATTGGACACGCTGGAGGCAGGAAACATGTTCCCGATGTTGGGGGAGTCCAGAACAAGGGGCTACAGTTTAAGAATAAGGGGTAGGTCATTTAGAACGGAGACGAGGAAAAATGTTTTCACCCAGAGAGTTGTGAATCTGTGGAACTCTCTGCCTCAGAAGGCAGTGGAGGCCGATTCTCTGGATGCTTTCAAGAGAGAGTTAGATAGAGCTCTTAAAGATAGTGGAGTCAAGGGATATAGGGAGAAGGCAGGAACGGGGTACTGATTGGGGATGATCAGCCATGATCACCGTGAATGGCGGTGCTGGCTCGAAGGGTCGAATGGCCTCCTCCTGCACCTGTTGTCTATTGTCTATTGTCTAAATAAGTCAAGTGGTCAGAAAATATAATAAGATCATCCCAGGTGTATGAAATAAGTATGAAGTGAAGTCAAGTGAAGTATTACTTACTTCATGCTGTTATGTCCTGAAATGAATGGAGTTATGATTTTCAAATCACAGTTGGAACATTGCAATGCCACTCACACTACCTTTCAATACAAAGTCCTCACACTGCAGTGTCCCCAGTGCTATTAGCTGCTGAGAACTTCCTTTTTAAGTGATGTTGGCATGACTTTCTTTAGCGCCAATTAGTTTCAGTCGATGCCAGCAAGCCCTGAAATTACATCCTGTGCACCAATGCATTAATCAGGAGTCTGTGAGCGCATTAAAGAGGCAAGTGGGTGCACTCGAGCTGCTGCATTCACCGTCTGTCTGGAATTACTTCTCCATATGATTAGCTTCCAATGCGTACATTCCGATACCGGCAAATGTATAGACTGATGTGTTTAAGAAACTTCAATTGCACTTCTTTTGCACTTGCCATGAACTTATTAAAATATATTAAAAACATAAAAGATGATTTTTTTTAAAAAATTAGTTAGATCGTTTATTACGGATGTCATAGGTTATGGAGAGAAGGCAGGTGAATGGGGTTGGGAAAAGATCAGTCAGCCATGATTGAATGGCGGAGTAGACTCACTGGACCAAATGGCCTAATTTAGTTTAGTTTAGTTTAGAGATACAGCGCAGAAACAGGCCCTTCGACCCACCGAGTCCGCACCGACCAGCGATCCCCGCACATTATCACTATCCGTCACACACTAGGGGCAAATTAACACTGATATCAAGCCAATTTACCTACAAACCTGTACGTTTTTGGAGTGTGGGAGGAAACTGAAGATCTCGAAGAAAACCCACACGGTAATGCAGAGAACGTACAAACTCTGCACAGACAGCACCCGTAGTCAGGATCGAACCCAGGTCTCCGGCGCTTCAAGCGCTGTAAGGCAGCAACTCTACCGCTGTGCCACCATGCAGCCCATTCTGCTCCAATAACTTATGAACTTCTGAATCCCACCACTCTCTGTGTAAAAAAAAACTTTCCAATCACATCTCCTTTAAATTTTCCTCCTCACCTTAAATCTAGACTTCAATTCTTTGACATTTCCACCCTGGGGGAAAAGAGTTTCTGACTGTCTATCCAAACTCAAAACAAATGCTCAGAATATTACGACAGTTCTTTGATTCCTATTAATCCTCACAATTTCAAGAAAGTGGCAAATGGAATTATACGAATCTCATGTAAGAGTTTCTGTAAGTTAAGGTCAAGTCCAGATTCATGGTTGAAGAGACATTAGAGTGGAGAAACCAAAGGGTTGGTGTAAAAGATGAAAGAGATTTAGCGTTATAATACACACAACCTTCTTTTGGACATAGTCGGGCATATTGGCCGGCATGGGCTAGTTGGGCCGAAGGGCCAGTTTCCACACTGTTAGATTCTATGAGTCTGTGACTATATAAATGATTTGTATCCTCATATACATATATTTCTATTACAATTGTGAAGGAACCTCATCCATGCAATTGTATGACATAAATATTTGATGTTATTAACCCAGTGATTGTGATATTTAGTGTGCACATAGTGAGTCACATGAATATGAGTGCAGGACACACATCTAGTATAAGTGTTGTGTTAAAACCTAGAACAGGAAAAAGTGCAACACAGGAACAGGCCCTTTGGCCCTAAATGTCTGTACCAAACATAATGCCAAGATTAACTAACTCCATCTGCTTATACATGAATCATACCCCTCCATTCCCTGCATATCTACGTTCCTATCCAAATGCCTCTTAAATGGCACTATTGCATCTCCCTCCACCAACACCTCTGGCAATGCATTCCAGGCATCACATGCCTTGTAAATCCAACTTCCCCAGTGCATCACCTATGCTTTTCACCTCTTTCACTTTGAAGTTATACCCTTGAGTCTTCAATATTTCCACCTTGGGAAAAAGGTTCTGACTCTCTACACTATCCAAGGCTCTCATTATTTTATATACTTCTATCAAGTTTCCCCTTAACCCCTGGTGTTCTAGAGAAAACAATCCAAATTTGGCCAAACTCTCCTTGCAGCTGTTACCTCTTAATCCAGACAGCATTCTGGTAAACCTCTTCTGCACTCTGTTCAAAGCCTTCACATCCTTCCTGTAATACCAATACCAAAACCTACAAACCTGTACATCTTTGGAGTGTGAGAGGAAACCAGAGCACCCGGGGAAGACCCATGCAGTCATGGGGAGAACATACAAACTCCATGCAGACAGCACCTATAGCCAGGATCGAACCCAGGTCTCTGGCGCTGTAAAGCAGCAACTCTACCGCTGTCCCACCATGCCACCCCTAATAGACCTGTTAGGTTGTTATATAGACCTGCACAATGACTTCCTGACAAACTCAACACCACAACTAATAGAGGCGAGCATACTATACCTCTTCTTTACTATATCCACTTGTGTTAAAATATGATTTGATAATTGTCATGATTGCAATGATATGCGTTACTATGATATTCAATGTAACTGTGGAGGAATCTTTGAAATTCATTTGTTGCTTCAGTTTGACAAAATAAAATGTATGCATGACAAGCAGTGTGCCTGAGATTACTATGAATTTGATGAGTGTCTTGAATTAGGCGAATGCAAGTAATTTGAAAGTGATTTGCAGCGTGGAAGTGATTTATAGGACAAGTGCGAGGTGTAACCGGAATTTGTGTGCAGTTTGAGTGCAATAAAAAGCATGAACTTGATGAGTTTTTAATTGCTAACCGCAGTGCTGGTAACATCCTGCTTGATATCTCCTTGAATTGTTCAAACATTTATTATGCTACTGCCCTCCTGCAACTGGAATCATTCCAAAGAGAAATATATCTTCAGACTTTTCAGTTACTTTTTTTGTACCATTTGGAATACAAATGCAATCAATAAATTTTTTAAACATAGCCCAGAGAAAGGATTTGTTACCGTTGTTATGCAAAATGAGTGTGCAAGTAAAATGGTCTTTCCCATTGTACAATTTCAAACCTAGTTATGCATATAGCCTCAAGTTATAGAGAATAGAATAAAATTACTGCTTGTCATGATATATTCATCAGTATTTAATCATACCTTATCAATAAAACAAGTCAGCAATACATTTATAGTGACACAATCATGCCAAATACTTAATTGTTAAAATAAATGAGTCGCTGGGAACAAAAGTAACATTCTGGTGACATGTTTGTGAGGAGTTTTCTGCTCATTCTTTGTTACCTTCCTTCAATAATTTAATGACAAAAAGTCGCTGCATTCTGTTTAATCAAATACCTCGCACCTGATATTTGATTAAAAAATAAGTTTTTTGGTCATTGAATGAATGATTGAGGTGATTTCACTGTTAACTCCGAAATAAACTTGTATAGTTACCGTTATTCTTTTTTTTTAAAGTCCTGTGTCTCAGAAAACAAAGAAAGACACAAAATGCTGGAATGACTCAGCGGGTCAGGCAGTACCTCTGGAGAACATGGAAAGGTGATGTTTCAGGTCGGGATGGGTCCACGTCCACCAGAGATGCTGCCTGACCCACTGATTACTCCAATACTATGTGCCTTTTCTTTGTAAACCTCCATCTGCTGTTCCTTGTTTCTATTCTCTCAGCAAAACAATCCTGGCGTAAATCATCTAGCAGCATAATCACATGAACTAAAATTGAAAGGGTCACAGAAACTACCGTGATTCTGTCCTGAAAATAGACAATAGACAATAGACAATAGGTGCAGGAGTAGGCCATTCAGCCCTTCGAGCCAGCACCGCCATTCAATGCGATCATGGCTGATCACTCTCAATCAGTACCCCGTTCCTGCCTTCTCCCCATACCCCCTCACTCTGCTATCCTTAAGAGCTCTATCCAGCTCTCTCTTGAAAGCATCCAACGAACTGGCCTCCACTGCCTTCTGAGGCAGAGAATTCCACACCTTCACCACCCTCTGACTGAAAAAGTTCTTCCTCATCTCCGTTCTAAATGGCCTACCCCTTATTCTTAAACTGTGGCCCCTTGTTCTGGACTCCCCCAACATTGGGAACATGTTATCTGCCTCTAATGTGTCCAATCCCCTAATTATCTTATATGTTTCAATAAGATCCCCCCTCATCCTTCTAAATTCCAGTGTATACAAGCCCAATCGCTCCAGCCTTTCAACATACGACAGTCCCGCCATTCCGGGAATTAACCTAGTGAACCTACGCTGCACGCCCTCCATAGCAAGAATATCCTTCCTCAAATTTGGAGACCAAAAACTGCACACAGTACTCCAGGTGCGGTCTCACCAGGGCCCGGTACAACTGTAGAAGGACCTCTTTGCTCCTATACTCAACTCCTCTTGTTACGAAGGCCAACATTCCATTGGCTTTCTTCACTGCCTGCTGTACCTGCATGCTTCCTTTCATTGACTGATGCACTAGGACACCCAGATCTCGTTGAACTCCCCCTCCTCCTAACTTGACACCATTCAGATAATAATCTGCCTTTCTATTCTTACTTCCAAAGTGAATAACCTCACACTTATCTACATTAAACTGCATCTGCCATGTATCCGCCCACTCACACAACCTGTCCAAGTCACCCTGCAGCCTTATTGCATCTTCCTCACAATTCACACTACCCCCCAACTTAGTATCATCTGCAAATTTGCTAATGGTACTTTTAATCCCTTCGTCTATGTCATTAATGTATATCGTAAATAGCTGGGGTCCCAGCACCGAACCTTGCGGTACCCCACTGGTCACTGCCTGCCATTCCGAAAGGGACCCATTTATCCCCACTCTTTGCTTTCTGTCTGTCAACCAATTTTCTATCCATGTCAGTACCCTACCCCCAATACCATGTGCCCTAATTTTGCCCACTAATCTCCTATGTGGGACCTTGTCGAAGGCTTTCTGAAAGTCGAGGTACAGCACATCCACTGACTCTCCCTTGTCAATTTTCCTAGTTACATCCTCAAAAAATTCCAGTAGATTTGTCAATGATTTGAAGCATGTGACTTTAAGTCTGAAGAAGGGTCTCGACCCGAAACGTCACCCATTCCTTCTCTCCGGAGATGCTGCCTGTCCCGCTGAGTTACTCCAGCATTTTGTGTCTATCTTCAGTTTAAACTAGCATCTGCTGTTCCTTCCTACACATTTTCACCCTGCAACTTATTCTCTCTACACACGATTTGGCTTGCCACTTACCAACACTCTGAGAGATAGTGTAGAATGATCAAGCAATCTCTCAGCAGATCTGTGGAATGTGAGAGGAAACCCCACAAACAGCATCCAAAGTCAGGGTTCAACCCAGGACCCTGAACCCATGAGGCAGCTGTGCTACATCCTGTCTAATCACAGCCCACTTCTTTTGCCATTACTATTTGTTTGTGGAACAATGGGAGGTGAGTTCTATTATGTTTAATCAAATACCTCGCTCCACGGTATTGGATTCAAAATTACGCAGTAAGTGTTTTAGTCATTGAATGAATGATTGAGGTGATTTCACTGTTAACTCCGAGATAAACTTGTACAGTTACCATCATTCTTTATAATGAATGAATGAATGAATGAATGAATGAATGAATAAGTTTATTGGCCAAGTATGTGCATATACAAGGAATGTGCCTTGGTGCTCCGCTCACAAATGACAACACAAACATACAGTTAACAATTAAGAATAAAGCATAAACACATCAAAACAATACGGATACAACATTACGGTCTAAACATGTGGGTGAAAATAAACCAGAGCAAAAAAGAGACTACAGACTTTGGTTATTGAGTAGAACTACTACTCATGGAAAAAAAGCTGTTTTTATGTCTGGCTGTTGCTGCTTTGACAGTCCGGAGTTGCCTTCCAGAGGGAAGTGCTTCAAAGATTTTGTGGCCAGGGTGAGAGGGGTCAGAGATGATCTTGCCCGCTCGCTTCCTGCCCCTTGCAGTGTACAGTTCGTCAATGGGGGGAAGGTTGCAGCCAACAACCTTCTCAGCTGATCAAACGATCCGTTGCAGCCTCCAGATGTCGTGCTTGGTGGCTGAGCCAAACCAGACCATGATGGAGAAGGTGAGGACGGACTCAATGATAGCAGTATAGAATTGGACCATCATTGTCTGTGGCAAATTGTGTTTCCTCAGTTGCCGTAGGAAGTACATCCTCTGTTGGGCCTTTATGACTGTGGAGTCGATGGTGGCCCCCCATTTAAGGTCCCTGGAGATGATGGTTCCAAGGAACTTAAATGACTCCACAAATGTGACTGTGGTGTTGTTGATGGTGAGTGGGGGGAGGGGAGGGGGAGCTCTTCGAAAGTCTACAATTAGTTCCACTAATCCCATAAAAGGGGAACTAAAAGGGTTGTCGTGCCAGGGGATTTTAACTTTTCCCACTTTGGACTGGGACTGCCATAGTGCCATGATCTTAAATAGGGTAGAAATTGTGAAGTGTGTTCATGAAAGTGACTTCAGGCAATATGTAGAGAGCCTACAAGGTCATCAGCTCTTACAAGTAAACATTGAGCCTCTGTGCCACTGACGATAGAGTCCCCTATCATTATTGCTCGCCCAGTCTTTGTCCTGCACTGCGAAACAGCAGACGCAGATGTGTGGCCAGTGATCTTTTCTCCCCAAATAGGTTAATTCTGTCAGTGGTAGTTTATCTATAGTTTTAGTTTAGTTTAGTGTAGAGATACAGCGCGGACGCAGACCCTTCGGCCTACCGAGTCCGCGCCAACCGGTGATCCGCGCACTCTAACACTATCCTGCATAAACTAGGGACAATTTACAATTTTACCAAGCCAATTAACCGACAAAACTGTACATCTTTGGAGTGTGGGAGGAAACCGGAGCACCCGGAGAAAACCCACGCAGGGGGAACGTACAAACTCCGTACAGACCATAGTCAGGATCAAACCCGGGTCTCTGGTGCTGTGAGGCAGCAACTCTACCGCTGTGCCAACGTGCCGCCCTTATATATTGAATCACTTTCTTTCTTTCTGCCTGGTCTAACTTTAAAAAGTAATTTAACTTATCTTTTCACAAAATGCTCGAGTAACTCAGCAGGTCAGGCAGCAGCTCAGGAGAGAAGGAATGGGTGACGTTTCGGGTCGAGACTCTTCTTCAGAAGATCTGAAGAATGGTTCCAACCCGATATGTTGCCAATCCACATCCTCCAGAGATGCTGCTTGACTTGCTAAGTCACTCCAGCACTTTGTTTTCTACACAATACGCCAGCATCTGCAGTTCCTTGTACCTCCATGCCTCAAAAGTAATTGGCTCAATAAAATGTAACTCTATCTTCCCCTCAGATGAAAGTTAAGAAAGTCATGGACTGATCCCACAGCCTCTGTATAAAGTTAATCTATGACAGAGATTTATTATAATTTTCCTTTGGCTTTCCATTGAATACATCAAAATAGATTTAGAAAGGTACTGCAGCTGATCCAAGACAAATCAATGCATTTTCATCAAAGCACAATGAAGTAACGTGAGTGTAATGGAAAATGTGAATCCACTGAATATTATGAGTCCGTATACGACGGATAAGTAAGAGTGTGGAGTGACAATTATGCAATAGGCCACGTGACTATCATGATCATTGACAAAAATTATCTCTCAAGTTTTAGTTGTTCCAAGTCCTTAGGTGACTGAAGACTAATTCTATGGGCTCAGGCACATTGGCAAATACCACAGATGGAGAAATTCTCCGGCTTACTCTCCTGAGTCCTACTGATTCTTCCTCCCCCCCCCCACCCCCACCGCCCCCCCCCCTTCCCCCCCCCCCCCCCCCACCCTCCTTCTCCTGACTCTCCTGGTCCCACTGCTCCCCCCTTCCCACAGGGAACCTCTATGATGGTACTACTGGGCCCAACTGCAGTTCCCCCTCTTTAAACCATGCTACTTATATCACCCCCTATCTTTACACCACTCCTCACACCCCCCCCCCCCTCTCTGAGCCACTCTCATCCTCTCAAGAGTACCTTGCCCAAGCCTCCTACCACCCCTCTGCCGCCCCTCCGACCCCAGCTCTCATCCGTGTTATATTTTTACCATCCCCCCTGACCTCCCTCTTTCCCCTACAGAATGGTCAGTCTTCAACAGATGCCTTATCTTTGTGCCTCTAATCCCCCTCCCGGGCCCGCCACAATGTAATGCTTTTCGTCTGTTGCCTCCGCCTCCAAAACAAGACTGCCAAACAAAATACATCCTCCACCAGACCAGGAAGAAGTACGAAAATGTCTGATGATCAAACTGAAGTTAGTATTTCGACAGACACACCAAAACATTGCCAGAACTGCTGAGAGGACAGCATGGTCATGATCCATGACCCAGGATCCTGATCTGAAAATATGGAAACCTCCAAACGTTGTGGGAAAAGCTGAGACTCCCAGACCAAACATCATTGAGACGGAGACTGGGACGTAGGTGAGAAGGACCAGGGACCAACACCTGACCTGGTGAACCAGGGCAATTACCATCAACACCCATCACGCCTACAGCCACATCCACAACACGGAGCACAACACCAACATCACCATAAGACACACAACCTGCAATGCCGCCAGATGTCAAGACAAATGAGTTCAAAGACAAAGAACACAGAGCTGACATAAGTACAAAATCTGCAAGAATCTGAAAGAACATCAAGCCACCAGCCGATACTGTGATCCAGATCACATACTGTATAATGACAGAATAAACAAAGCAAAACTGGATACACAGAATTGAACAAACTGAGCCATTATGTCTTGCACTGATTATTTGAATGCAAACTTTTTTTTAAGACGTTATATTGTTACAATTGAACGGGATTGTGCCATACAAATTAAGTGCATGATGTGGTTAAGATATGTGATCTAGAGAGTGGGAACGGATGCGGAATGAGAAGCCTGTAGAAGACATTTTAATAGTTAGAACTATCAAAGGAATACTATGACACAAAGTGCTGTCTCCACTTTTTTATCTTGAAGATAGACTTCAAGACAACACAAAACATAACACATTTAAATGAAGGGAAAGAGGGTAACCAGAGTTAGAATAGCCCCCCTGAGAAACCAATGTGTCCATCTATATGTGGAGCCACAGTTTTCAGGCAAGGTTCTCGATGAATATTTCTCTCATATTGGAGAAAGACATGAAGACAAAGGAATTTGGGAAAGTTAATGGCAGTGCCTTGAGGACAGTCTGTATTGCAGTTAAGGAGTCACGGGATGTCTTAACACGTATGAAGGTAGATACATTTCCTGGGGCTGATCAGATATATCCAAATACACTGTGGAAAGAGCAAGAAGAAATTGCAGGAGCCCGCGCTGCGATATATAAATCATTATTCAACATGGGTGAAGTACAGGAACACTGGAGGGTGACTAACATTCTGTCTCTATTTAAGAAGGGCTGCAAAGAAAAAAGTGCAAACTATAGACCTAACATCGTGGAAAGTTACTGGAGAGGATTCTGAGAGATAAGATATACTTGCATTTGAAAAGACAGGGATAGTCAGCATGGCTTTGTGTGGGAAATTATGTCTCATAAATGTAATTACATTTTTTGAAGAAGTAACAAAATGGGTTGGCGAGGGCAGGGACGTAGTCTGAATGGGCTCCTGCACGGCCTCTGTTAGACTGCTCTGAAAGGGTATATCGCCTGGGATCCAGGGAGAGCTGGCAGGGAGAGCTTGCTATTTGAATACAGACACAGAATACAGCTTCCTGCACCCATGCAGAACTCATGGACTTCATCAATTTCACTACCAATTTCCATCTTGCACTCAAATTCACTTGGACCATCTCCGAACCTCCCTTCCCCTTCTTGATCACACCGTCACCATCACAGTAGATGGACTATCGACTGGGATTGATATTAAAAAAAACTCTCATTCTGAAGGGGGGTCTCAACTTGAAATGTCACCTATTCCTTTTCTCCAGAGATACTGCTTGACCTGCTGAGTTATTCCAGCATTTTGTGTCTATCTTTGGTGTGAACCAGTATCTGCAGTTCGTTCCTACATAATCTGAATACAGAGTTGGCTTAATGGTAAGGAGTAGTGTGGTGGAAGGTTGATTTTTAGACTGGACACCTGTGTGCCTCAGGGATCCAAGCTGGGCCCATTGGTGGTTGTCATCTACATCAACGATTTGGATGAGAATGTCGAAGGCCCGATTAGTAAGTTTGCAAGTAACACTAAAATATGTGATATTATAGACAGTGAAGATGGCTATCAAGAATTATCGTGGGCTTGATCAGCTGGCCTAGTGGGTCAAGGAATGGCAAATAGAATTGAATTCAGATAAGTGTGAGGTGTTGGTAAGTCAAACCAGGACAGGATCTTCACATTGAAAGGTGGGTCCCTGGAAAGTATTGTAAATTAGAGGGATCTAGAACTACAAGTAAACTTGAACTACAACTCCTCCCCTTTCTGTGGTGGGGTAGACTGACTCCCCTCACCACCACCCCCCCCCCCCCCCCCTCCCGAATCTTTGCACATCCCCAATCCTTTCCACTCGTCAATTTAATTTTATGTTTCATGTTTCTTGTGTTTTATGACTGTTGGCAGATCAATTTCCCTCCTGGGATAAATAAAGTTCTATCGTATCGTATCGTAAATAGTTCCCTGAAAGTGATGTTGCAGGTGTATAGGTTGGTGAATAAAGGCTCATGGCATACTGGCCTTCATCAGTTACCGAATTGAGTATAGAACTTGGGAAATCACGTTACAGTTGTACCAAGATGTTGGTGAGGCCACACTTGGAGTATTGTGTTCAGTTTTGATCACCCTGCTATAGGAAGATGCCTTTAAGCTGGAAAAGAGTGCAGAGTATATGCAAGGATGCTGCCAGGTCTCGAGGGCGAGAACTAGAGGGAGAAGACAAATCAAACAAACAGGCTGTTTAATTAAATGCATTCCTCTAGTTGTTTCTGCTGTAATGAATGCAGTCCGTTCTGCTCAAAGATGTCAATGCCTTCTGGACATCAGCATCACCATCTGTGCTCGAGCACACTAAGTGATTGTAGATCAATTTTACTGCTAATAATTCCACTGTAAAGTTGAACAGGTTAACTTAGACTTTAAGTTAATATCTCTTTTGACGGCTGTGTGCTCCCATGCCACATGTATTGCAATCAGCATGACGGAATATTTATTTCTGTTGCTGTTTCATCAGTGACCTGCCTTCCATGATAAGATCAGAAATGAGGATGTTATCTGACACTCGCACTATGTTCAATTCCTTCAGCAGCTCCTCAGCAAATGAAGGAGCCCATACCTGCATGCAGAAGGACCAAGGCAATGTTCACGCGTAGACTTCGATTGGTTTGTTTAGTTTAGTTTGGTTTATTGTCACGTGCACCGAGGTACAGTGAAAAGCTTTTGTCATGTGCTAACCAGTCAGTGAAGAGACAATACATGATTGCAATCGAGCCATCCACAGATGTATGATAAAGGAAATAATGTGAATAACATATAGTGCAAGATAACGTTCAGTACGGTCCTATCAAAGATAGTCTGAGGGCTTCCAATGAGGACTACTCTCTAGTTGTTGGTAGGATGGTCAGTTGCCTGAGAACAGCTGGGAAGAAACTGTCCCTGAATCTGGGGGTGTGCGTTTTCACGCACCTATACCTTTTGCCCGATGGGAGAGGGGAGAAGAGGGAGTGACCATGATGCGACCCGTCCTTGATTATGCTGGTGTTGCGTTTACCAAGAAACAGCTAAAAGCTTTATTTTGCATGCATTCCAGGCAATGAGTGCACCAGATAGTGCAAAAGAGAAAATAAACAGAGGGCAGAATATAGTGTTAGACCGACAGAGAAAGTGCAGACAAAAAATGTGCAACATTTGCATCGAGGTAGATTGGAAGAGAGGGAATTCATCCTTAGCACATGTGGCCCATGTTTCAAGTCTGAAAACAGCAGGGAAGAAGCTGTTCTTGAATCTGGTGGTATGTCCTTTTAAGCTCTTATATCTTCTGCCTAACCAGAGAGGGGAGAGAAGGGAATAGCCAGAGCATGAATGGTCCGTGATTATGTTGGCTGCTTTCCTCAGGCAGGCTGTTCAGAGGGAGGTAACATTTATCCTAAAACAATGCCAGGCAATGACCAACTATGACCAAAAAATAGTTACGTACACTTGATATTCATAAGAATTTAAGAATAAAGGGTAGGCCATTTCGGACTGAGATGAGGAAAAACTTTTTCACCCAGAGAGTTGTGAATCTGTGGAATTCTCTGCCACAGAAGGCAGCAGAGGCCAATTCACTGGATGTTTTCAAGAGAGAGTTAGATCTAGCTTTTAGGGCTAACAGAATCATGGGACATGGGGAGAAGGCAGGAACGGGGTACTGATTTTGGATGATCAGCCATGATCATATTGAAAGGCGTGCTGACTCGAAGGGCCAAATGGCCTACTCCTGCACCTTGTGTATAGAAGTTGGGAGGTCATGTTGCAGTTGTATAAGACTTGGTGAGACCACATTTAGAATATTGTGTTCAGTTCTGGGCACCATGTTATAGGAAAGATATTGTCAAGCTTGAAAGGATTCAAAAAAGATTTACAAGGATGTTGCCAGGATTAGAGGGTGTGAGCTGTAGGGAGAGGTTGAGTAGGCTGGGTCTCTATTTCTTGGAACGCAGGAGGATGAGGGGTGATCTTATAGAGGTGTATAAAATCATGAGAGAAGAGATCGGGTAGATGTACAGAGTCTCTTGCCCAGAGTAGGGGAATCGAGAATCAGAGGACTTAGGTTCTAGGTGAAGGGGAAAATATTTAATGGGAATCCGATGGGTAACTTTTTCACACAAAGGGTGGTGGGTGTCTGGAACAAGCTGCCAGAGGAGGTAGTTGAGGCTGGGACTGTCCCATCATTTAAGAAACAGGCAGGTACATGGACAGGACAGGTTTGGAAGGATGTTGTCCAAGAGCGAGCAGGTGGGACTAGTGTAGCTGGGACATGTTGGCTGGTGTGGGCAAGTTGGGCTGAAGGGCCTGTTTCCGCACTGTATCACTCTGTGACTCTGTGACTCTATAACTCTATTTTTCTATGTTTCTATGTTTCTTAGAACATATGGGAGAGAAGCAGGAGTGCCCCATCCAGTTCCCTGCTCTGCCATCCCATAAGATTGTGGTTGAGCTTTGACCTCAGTGCCAATATCATGAACTAAACACATATCCTTCAATTCCATAACACCCCAATACATCTAACCATCTCTGTCATGAATATATTCAATGACTGAAAATCCACAGACCTCTTATGTACAAAATTCCTAAGATTCACGACCCTCATCACATCTCAGTCCTGGAAGATCAACCTTCAATGTTGATGCTGTGACCCCCTGATTCTAGATACCTCAGCCGGTGGAAACACTGACCCTGCATCACCCTGTCAAGGCCAATAAGTATTTTGTACCTTTTAATAAGATCACCTCTTATTCTTCTAAACACAAGTTCTCAAGTTGTTTAATTTTTCCTTGAAAGATAAACTGCCTTTCCCAGAATTAATCAGGTGAACTTTCAGCTGATTCAGCCGCCTGAACAAACCTGATCTCCCGGTTGCTGGACACTTAATTCTCCTTCCCATTCTTTCCACTCAAGGTCCACAAACCAAATAAAAAGACAATCTACAAGTACTTAAAAAATTGGGATTACTGGCTATATCATTATGCAAAACCGAAGCATTAAGCACGTGAATATTCAGTGCTTGTACACTGTACAAAATCATAGAGTAATAGAGAGTACCACTAGGGGGCGCCTGGCCTACAGTCTGTTTGTCCTTTTCAAACTCTTTTGTTATTTTTGTTAAGTTTTAAAAAGTTTGTGTAAATGTTCTCTGATTTGTTTTTAATGTGGGGGGTGGGGGAGGGGGGAGGGGGGAGGGGGAAACTTTTTTAAAATCTCTTACCTTACCTTAGATGCGATTGTTTTGTGGGTCATATCTAGGGTTGCCAGCTTCCTCAGTCCCAAATACGGGACAATGTGACCTCACCCAGCCAGCAGCCACGTGCTCCCGCTCCACCAATGGCGGCCGCCCGGGCCGGGAGGTGGTTTGCTATGCAACCTTGCCGCGTTTGAATCAAGCCATCAGTGGACCGTGCGAAGGCTGAAGGACGCAAAATGAGCCTGCGAAAGCAAACGCCCAGCGATTTTCTAAAACAAATCATAGGGAGGCCAGTGGTGGTTAAACTGAACTTGGGTGTGGATTACTGAGGTGTTTTAGCTTGTTTGGATGGATATATGAACATAGCACTGGAACAGACAGAAGAATATGTAAACGGTCAGCTTAAGATCAAATATGGAGATGCATTTATTCGAGGCAAGAACGTGTTGTACATCTGCACACAGAAGGGAAGACTTTAGATGATGTTGCAGACTGAAGATTGATTTTTGATTTGAAAGGCATAATTTTTTTAATGTAACAAAACTTTTCTTTAACTCTTTTGAAAATTTAGTTTTCTGCACTATATAACTAGTGGTTTCTCGATAAAGAATGATTTAATCCATATCTTAGTTTGGTTTACCAGATAATGGGTGTGGTGTATGTGTCAAACGTGATGTCTTATTCTGACTGGTACTGGCCTATTATGGAAGTATTGTATACAATTAAAGGAACATGCACGTTTGGATAGAAGCTAATATACTGCTGAAACCATTGTGAATAAAGGAGTTGATGTACACGTAAGAAAAACCTCCGTTAGGACTTGATGTACATGTAAAAAAAAACACCGGGCCTAATACGGGACAAGGGCTGTCCCAAACGGGACATGCCAATTCAGCCCAAAATACAGGATGTCCCGGCTAATACAGGATAGTTGGCAACCCTAGTTGGCAACCCAAGTCATATCTCCAGTCGCTCTGCGGCCTAACATTGTGGAGCTGGAGGCCTTGCTGGGGACTGAATTTGAGCCCCTGTGGGGTGTGGACTTACCATCTGAGCTTGCGATTCCTTGCCTGGATCGATGCTCCAACGCGGCCTATGGACTTTTACATCAGGGGCTTGCAGTCTTGGGTTGAGACCGAGTCGGAAGCTCCAAATGCTGCACGAGGTTCGACTGGTTCCGATGCGGGGTAGATCGCCCGGCACGGTGGGGGAGTGTTGAAATCCCCCCCCTCTCCAATGCAGGAGCTGGATTGCCCCAACGAGGAAGGCCCACTGCCAGCTACGGGAGTCAAGATCGTCCCGTCAACGGAAGGTTAGAGGCCCCCGATCACTGGAGGACAAAGAAGGGAGAGATTGAACTTTTTTTCGCCTTCCATCACAGTGAGGAATGTGGAGGAGTCACTGTGGTGAATGTTCATGTTAAAATGTATTTTGTGGGTCCTTTTGTTTTTTATTGTTATGACTGTATGGCAAATGACATTCCCCGTATGTTGCAAAACATACTTGGCTAATAAAGTATGATTATGATGATGATGGAGATGCAACACAGAAACGGGCCCTTCAACCCACCAAGTATTTGCTAACCACAACGTACCTATTTGTACATGATCGCACTCATTTTCTTCTCCCCCACATTCACATTGAATTCCCCTTATCTACACAGTGTAGTCAATTAACCTATTAACCCTGAGCTGATAGGTTTTTGTACTGAAGGAGAGTCGATGGATATGGAGATTGAGCCAGGAATTGGAGTTGAGGTCAAAGATCAAATCCACCAGATTCTTCTGAGTGTTGAAGTAGACTCGAGGGGCTGCGTCGCCCAATTTGCCATTTGGTTACGAAGATTTAGAGGTGTTTCATTGAAATTCACCATAGGAGATGATGTTATCATCACTTCTGAAGAGAAACAGGAGACATATCTCAACGTGCTTGCTTTATTGACATTAACATCGATGTGCCCGATGTCTGCTGTAGCTATGGAGAAAGCGCAGTTAAATCAGCATGATGAAGTACTGAGCAAAAGTGGGCATTGTTCCACATAGACCTCTGCAACTCTTGATCCGTTACTAAAATTGAAGCTGCCCTCTCCAGATAATTTTAATTTGTTAATTAATATGACAATCCACATTTCACATCAGGCAAAAAAAAAAATCAAAGCCATTTCAATATATTTAAGGCGCAGCGCAACACAAGACATTAGCTCACTGAACAAACTAACGCGGCACGAAGTTGGAAGAGATATATTGTCATCTTGCTTCATTAGGCCAACAGCAAAAATATACCAAAATTAGACTCCGGGGAGTCCAGTCCAGAGACAAAAAACAAAAATTGTGATGCAAGGTCTGTTATCTGAGATGATATCCAAAGAAAGCACTGTGAATACCAATTTCTCCAGTACTGAATGCTTATGAATGTTTTCTGGCGATCAACTATGTAATTATTCTATTGTGGACAGGGAAGAACTTAGTCAGTCTATGTACTTAATTTGACATAATAAGAACAGAAGGCGGTTGCAGCATAGAAAAAAAAAGAGTTTTAGTTGCGACCAGCATAAGAAAGAATTAAATAAATTATATCAAATATTCTCAATGCTTCTTTCAAACATTGCATCCAGCTTACATGCAATCATTCTCCCCTTACTTTTCATCTATCATCATCTAAAGTCTACATATTAATCTGCTCTCAGATTTAATCAATCCCCAAAAAATTCCAACGTTTTAATTCTTTCTTAATTACTTCAAAATCAGTGTTTCAATGGAGTACGTATCAATGCTTTGGTGTTTTAATTGAGTATTTCTCTCCTTCTCTCTTCCTCCCTCCCTCCCTCTCTCTCTCTCCCTCTCTCTCAATTTCTGTCTCTCTCTCGCGCTCTCTCGCTCTCTCTCTCTCCCTATCTATCTCTCTCTCCATCCCCTCTCCCTCTATCTCTCTCTCTCTCTCTTTCTCCACTGAACTACATTTACCATTTCATAATATGTCATTATCAAGTCACCATGCGCGTCTAAGATCTGTTTCTCAGTGCAAATGCATGTCCACCTGCCCATTGTCTTCATCACAACTAGTCACATGTGCAATTTCTGATATCCTAGAATCATGCCATATAATCCGATGCACCATCTAATGCAAGCCAATTTGGGGCTTTCAAGTGTTCTTCAAAAGAACACAAAGAGTCTGTTTTCCCACGTTTCAATG
This sequence comes from Rhinoraja longicauda, assembly GCF_053455715.1. Taxonomy (NCBI): domain Eukaryota; kingdom Metazoa; phylum Chordata; class Chondrichthyes; order Rajiformes; family Arhynchobatidae; genus Rhinoraja; species Rhinoraja longicauda. The sequence goes on along the minus strand of NC_135956.1, from coordinate 18,319,717 downwards.
TCTGAAGTAGTGTCCAGGTTATTAAAGGCAGTCTCTCCAAACGTTCATAGCCTGGAGCATAAACTCATGCAAGAGAAAGTAATCAATTCATTATTCTTAATGATGCATTTTTTGACAAACTTAATATCAGGCCAATAGCTATTGGTAAATTATACTGAGATAATTTAATCCATTGCAAAAAATGTTTTTGAAAAACTTCCTATTTGCTGGTGTAACATGCTGTTTGTGAATTGGAATAATTAAAGAAATTACTAATTTGTCTAATTCAGGAGTTCAATATAAATTTTGCAAAAGCAGGTAAGACTGATGAGCAAGAACTATTAATAAAAAGTAAAGCGAGAGAGGAAACTAGTGTGGGAAGTGGTAGGAATGAAGGTGTGTACATACGTTGAACTTCAGAATTTAATATTAGGAGATGTTATGGGCACTCACTGGCATGTAGGATATTCATAAGTTTGGCATTCATAAGTGAAATCTGATAATCCCTTTCAAATTTTCACGGTAAAATGTTTATTATTATTTAGGTATTTTAAGAACACCAGCTGAAAACATGAATTAAAGTGGGTAAAGGAGGGTAACATAATTTTAACAACTTTTAATTTAGTTTAGTTTAGTTTAGAGATTCAGAGTGGAAACAGGCCCTTCGGCCCACCGGATCCACGCCGACCAGCAATCACCCATTCACTAGTTCTAATCTACACCTTAGGAACAATTTACAGAGGACAATGAACCTGCAAACCTGCACATCTTTGGAATGTGGAAGGATACCGGAGCACCCGGAGAAGACCCACGAGGTAGCAGGGAGAACGCACCCACTCCGTACGGACAGCACCCGTAGTCGGGATCAAACCCAGGTCTCCGGCGCTGCAAACGCTGTAAGGCAGCAACTCCACCGCTCCGCCACTGTGCCGCCCAATTTGAGTGGTGTAAATCTTATACTTGGTACCGCCTTTGCGTGTCAGACAATTTTTCATTCCATTTTTATTTCCTGAACTATGAAAAACCGAGTGCAAGTTATAGTAACAAAGAACTTCAATGTACATGCTTAATGTTTTGGGATGTCACATTTGCTCAATGCATTTCATTGGTGCATGCCACGGGCACAGGTTACTGATTGTGGGTGATCAGCCATGATCACAATGAATGGCGGTGCTGGCTCGAAGGGCCAAATGGCCTCCTCCCCCACCTATTTTCTATGTTTCTATGTTTCTATGCCCTAATAGAGGAAGTAGGACGTAAATATATTTTCTCGCTGCATCCAGAACCTGCATGAGTTTCATTATTTCCTTTGCTGTGGTCACAGAAACATCAATGCTTTCAGAGTTGAAGTTTCCATTAAGTATGCAAAATCACATACAGGCATTAACTACAATGATTCCAATGCATGCCCATTGCTGGACAAGAACTCCATGTGTTCTGCAATTATTGAACATCTCTTTGTCATGCTGTCCCATAAACATTCTCCAAATAAGTTAATGTTATCCACGATAGTCTATTGAGTTTGAATGTGTCTTTAAGAATAATGCCTAACATGTGGTACGATACATTTTGTTGTATATCACTATTAGTTGAGTATTGGTCACCATTAATAAATTATAGACACAAACTGCTGAAGTAACTCGGCGGATCATGCAGCATCTCTGAAGAAAAGAGTTTGAAGAGGTTCTCAACCCGAAACATCACTTATCCCTTTTCTCCAGAGATGCTACCTGACCCGCTGAGTTACGCCGGCATTTTGTGTTTATCTTTGGTGTAAACCTGCATGTGCAGATCCTCCCCACACATTAATAAATTATATTTGTTTAAAAACTTGATTCATGAATCAAAATCAAGAAAGGCAAATTGGGCATGCTGTGTCAATCAATAAAATCATGGCTGACCTAATCTTGGCCTCAACACCATTTTCCCACTGTCTCCCCAAACCTGATGAAATGCCACACTGCAATGATGACTATTGCATTTATAGAAAAAAAGTATTTAACCAGCTTTTTTTGCGACCAAACACTGACAGCTCCACTTCTAAATGTATTATTACAACATTAGATATTAGCCGAAAGAAAATAATGCATAAACAGTCTTGTTCCCTTCCCGCCTGCTCCACTATCCATTACCACTGTCACGCTCCTTTCTACCTACCACTAACTGCAGGTAGACACAAAATGCTGGAGTAACTCAGTGGGTCAGGCAGCATCTCTGGAGAGAAGGAATGGGTGACGTTTCGGGTCGAGACCCTTCTTCAGGCTGATGTCAGGGGAGGGGTCGGGACAAAGAAAGGACGTAGTAGGAGACAGGAAGGCTAGTGGGAGATCAGGGAAAGGGGACAGGGGATAGAGAGGGAAAGAGGAACTATCTGAAGTTAGAGAAGTCAATGTTCATACTGCTGGGGTGTAAACAGCGCAAGCGAAATGTGAGGTGCTGTTCCTCCAATTGGCGCTGGGCCTCAACTCTGACAATGCAGGCCCAGGAGAGAAAGGTCAGACCTTAGGGTTTCCTCTATATCCCGCAGCTCCACTCTTGCTCCCCCTCTCCCCATTCATAACAAGGATAGAGTTCCCCTTGTCCTCACCTTCCACCCTATCAGCCGTCGCATTCAACAAATTATCCTCCAACATTTCCGCCACCTCCAACGGGACCCCACTACTCGCCACATCTTCCCATCTCCACCCCTTTCTGCGTTCTGCAGAGACTGTTCCCTCCGTAACTCCCTGGTCCGCTCGTCCCTTCCCACCCAAACCATCCCCTCCCCAGGTACATTCCCCTGCAACCACAGGAAATGCAACACCTGTCCCTTTACCTCCCCCCTCGACTCCATCCAATGACCCAAACAGTCTTTCCAGGTGAGGCAGAGGTTCACCTGCACCTCCTCAAACCTCATCTATTGTATCCGCTGCTCCAGATGACAATCGGTGAGACCAAGCGCAGGCTCGGCGATCGTTTTGCCCAACACCTCCACTCAGTCCGCCTTAACCAACCTGATCTCCCAGTGGCTCAACACTTCAACTCCCCCTCCCATTCCCAATCTGACCTTTCTGTCCTGGGCCTCCTCCATTGTCAGAGTGAGGCCCAGCGCCAATTAGAGGAACAGCACCTCATATTTCGCTTGGGCAGTTTACACCCCAGCGGTATGAACATTGACTTCTCTAACTTCAGATAGTTCCTCTTTCCCTCTCTATCTCCTCCCCCTTCCCAGTTCTCCCACTAGTCTTCCTGTCTCCTACTACATCCTTTCTTTGTCCAGCCTCCTCTCCTGACATCAGTCTGAAGGGTCTCGACCCAAAACCTCACACATTCCTTCTCTCCAGAGATGCTGCCTGACCCACTGAGTTACTCCAGCATTTTGTGTCTACCTTCGATTTATACCAGCATCTGCAGTTTTTTTCCTACACCATTAACTGCAGGGTCATTTGCGAGATGACCAGACATTTGCTCTCTTGCTCTGAACCATTTGATCTGTGAGGAATTGCACCAGCCTGGAGGGATGTTGACCTTGTAAAATTAAAATGATGCTGAGAAATGTTAAAAAAAATACCCCAGGCATTATGCAGTATTTTCCATGGAAGAAGTGTGCTTTCAACTGACATCAAAACTCACTGCTGAGAATTGAGCCCCAATTAAAGTTTAAGGCCAGTCAGTTTGAATGAAGACTAATTGGTTTGATCCTCATAAAAGAAAGAAAATCAATATGCATTTCTTGTGTATCATTTAAATTAATCAGGTTCTTGGCAGTTAAAAAAAAGTATAAGATGGATTTGCAAAGATTTCGTTTTAGATTTATTATTTTTTTCTCTCTTTGAGGAGTTTGATGCAAATGCATAACATTCTGTGACTGTTGTTTTCAACTATCATCTCTCTGATAAATACACATTTAAAACAAATGATCTTAAAACCAGCTTTGGTGTTATGTTGCAATGATTTTGAAGCTGAACTCGCTGAACCCGCACATTAACACACTAGGGAAAATTTACACTTATATCAAGAATACAAACCCAAGCCAATTAACCTACAAACCTCTACATCTTCGGAGTGTGGGAGGAAACCGGAGATCTCAGAGAAAACCCACACGGTCCCGGGGAGAACGTACAAACTCCGTACAGACAGCATCCATAGTCGGGATCAAACACGAGTCTCTGGCGTTGCAAGCGCTGTGAGGCAGCAACTTTACCGCTGTGCCACCGTGCCGCCCTCAGGAAAGAAACTTGCAAATTGTTGGTGTGTGCATGATATGACATTTTGCAATCACAGTTTTAAATATATCATACTGAATCTAGTCCATGACATAATTTGTAATTTGGATGTTTAGTTGGAAATAGCTTTGAAATATACATGACCAAATAATTCATCATGTAATAAACAAGTCATGTAATAAATATCTCCCTGATTATCAGGCATTCAGTTCCTCTTTAGATCTTTGTTGGTATTAATAATATTAAATCTTCTATCTATTTACAATTCTTTAAACATTAGAAAAATTGCAGCAGCTAAATGGGCCAATACTGGATTTCAGTCTGAAGGACATGGTCAGGGCAAAACATTAAAACGTTACATAAGTTACCATCGTACAGCAAAGGCAACAATTTCTAGGATTCCAATGTCCATGCAAATATCTGGCTAAATTAATATTTATGAAATGTGAATGGTGGCAGTGGAGAGATTATAGTCACTAAATTGTACTCTGACCAGAGTTAGTTGTACAGAAATAAACTGTAACAAGATATTTTGGGGATATTGTTGATAAGGACATTTTGAAAAAGTGATAAAAGGAGTTATATGTTCGTTACATCAATATCAAGATTGTAATGACAGGATGGTTGAATGTGCCTTGACTCTAAGAAGGCTCATAAGGTCGTAAGGTCATAAGGAACAGGAGTAGAATTAGGCCATTCAGCCCATCAGGTCTACTCTGCCATTCAGTCATGGCTGATCTATCTGTCCCTCCTAACCCCATTCTCCTGCCTTCCCATACTAATCAAGAATCTATCTATCTCTGCCTTTAAAATATCCACTGACTTGGCCTCCACAACCTTCTGTGGCAAAGAATTCCACAGATTCACCACCCTCTGACTAAAGAAATTTCTCCTCAGGTCCTTCCTAAAAGAGCGTCCTTTAATTCTGAGGCTGTGACCTCTAGTCCTATACTCTCCCACTAGTGTAAACATCTTCCCCATATCCACTCTATCCAAGCCTTTCACTATTCTGTATGTTTCAATGAGGTCCCCCCTCATTCTTCTAAACTCCAGTGAGTACAGGCCCAGTGCCGACAACGCTCATCATAGGTTAACCTACTCATTCCTGGCTCCATGCCACTAAGGCACACAACAATATATGTTTAAAAATTCCTTCCTTGTCACTGTGACTGATTTAAACATCTGACAGCTATTCTGTCTACATCACTGACAATACTTCAATGAAACTAATCTATCATTTCTCAAATCAGGAAAGGACCATGCATATTAAATCTCATGAACATCACAATGCGAACTTTACAATTATGAAAGTATTAAAAATTGAAAGCCTAAGTATATTTTTGACCTCCGTTCATACATTGGGCATACATAAACAATGCTATTTTATTTATTCGGTATATCTTACTTTATTAATATGCTGTGTGCATGCTTCGATTGCGTCTGTATCAAAGATGCTGATTGACGGGGTGGGCATGATACATTACTTGGCAATCACAGTTTTAAACATGTCACATTGAGTTTTTACCAAACTACTAGTCTATTAATCATAACATAATTCATTATAACAAAAGCAACTCTCCATCATTATCAGGCTTTCAGTACCTTTTAGATGTTTTTGTTATTAATAAAATTAAACCTTCTTTCCATTTATAAATCTTTAAGCAGCTGAATGATTATCAGAGCATTTTCATTGGGCATCAACCAATCCTTGATTAGAACGGGTGCCAAACAATCCTCTAGACATCCCCAGCAGCACTCAACAGATGGGTTTCAGGTACATATTGGTAACCGATTCCCAGGAGAACCCTTGAAGGCAGCTCTCAGGTGGCACAGTGGCACAGCGGTAGAGTTGCCACCTTATAGCGCCAGAGACCCAGGTTCGATCCTGACACCGGGCCGAAGATCTCGGAGAAAACCCAAGCAAGTTACGGGGAGAACGTACAAACTCCACACAGACAGCACCCGGGTCTCTGTTGCTGCAGGGCAGTAACTCACCCACATTATAGACAATAGACAATAGGTGCAGGAGGAGGCCATTCGGCCCTTCGAGCCAGCACCGCCATTCAATGTGATCATGACTGATCATTCTCAATCAGTACCCCGTTCCTGCCTTCTCCCCATACCCCCTGAGGGAGTTAGATGTGGCCCTTTTTGCTAAAGGGATCAGGGGGTATGGAGAGAAGGCAGGTACAGGTTACTGAGCTGGGTGATCAGCCATGATCATATTGAATGGCGGTGCAGGCTCGAAGGGCCGAATGGCCTACTCCTGCACCTATGTTTCTATGTTTCTATGACTCTGCTATCCTTAAGAGCTCTATCCAGCTCTCTCTTGAATGCATTCAGAGAATTGGCCTCCACCGCCTTCTGAGGCAGAGAATTCCACAGATTCACAACTCTCTGACTGAAAAAGTTTTTCCTCATCTCAGTTCTAAATGGCCTACCCCTTATTCTTAAACTGTGGCCCCTTGTTATGGACTCCCCCAACATTGGGAACATGTTTCCTGCCTCTAACGTGTCCAACCCCCTAATAATCTTATACGTTTCGATAAGATCTCCTCTCATCCATGCTCTTATCCTCATTCCTACGATTAACTTCCATGGTTAACTGCACCTACAATCTTTTCAACATATGATTAGAGGCTCTTGCTTTGAGTGCAGAACATTGCTGTTCCCCCAAACCTCCTATATCAGGATTTTCAATGGGTCCATACCACCCCCCCCCCCCCATCTCCCTCCTCCTGCCCTCAGCTTTAATAAAAGCTTGGCCATTGTTTATCACAGTGTGTGACCGTTTCTTATGCAACCATTTCTTATATAAGTTTCTTCCAACTGTTATCAGGCAACTGAATCATCCTACCACAACCAGAGAGCAGTGCTGAACTACTATCTACCTCTTTGGTGACCCTCACACTATCCTTGATCGAAATTTGCTGGTTTTACTTTGCACTAAACATTATTCCCTTATCATGTATCGATACACAGTAAATGACTTGATGTGATCATGTATTGTCTTTTTGCAGACTGGTTAGCATGCTTCAAAGGCTTTTCACTGTATCTCATTACACGTGACAATAAGCTAACTGAACTGAACTGATTGATATGACTGCCAGTGTATTTTCCATTTTAGAGGTGAACGTTAGCATTAATCCCTGTACACGTGTATTAACTGCACTTGGAAATTTTGAAAGACTTGTGCTGGCCCACCTGAAAAATATCACAAACCCATTGCTAGACCCTCTGCAGTTTGCATACCGGGCTAATAGATCAGTGGATGATGCAGCCAACCTAGGCCTGCCCTTCATTCTCCAGCACCTAGACCGCCAGGAGACCAATGCAAGGATTTTGTTTGTGGATTTTAGCTCTGCATTTAACACCATTGTGCCGGAGCTGCTACACTCCAAACTCTCCCAGTTGACTGTGCCTGAACCCCTCAATGCTCTTAAGACAGTGGAACTAATTGTAGACTTTAGGAGAGCTCCCCCTTCCCTCCCCCCACTCATCATCAACAACACCCCAGTCACATCTGTGGAGTCATTTAAGTTCTTTGGAACCATCATCTCCAGGAACCTTAAATGGGGGGCCACCATCGACTCCACAGTCAAAAAGGCCCAACAGAGGATGGACTTCCTGCGGCAGCTGAGAAAAGACAATCTGCCACAGGCAATGATGGTCCAGTTTTATACTGCCATCATGGAGTCTGTCCTCACCTTCTCCATCATGGTCTGGTTTGACTCAGCCACCAAACATGACATCCGGAGGCTGCAGCGCATCGTTCGATCAGCCGAGCCATCCCCCCATCGACGAACTGTAAACTGCAAGGGACAGAAAGCGAGCAGGTAAGATTATCTCTGACCCCTCTCACCCTGGCCACAAACTCTTTGAAGCACTTCCCTCTGGAGGGCGACTCCGGACTGTCAAAGTCACCACAGTTTTTGTCCACGAGCAGTAGCTCTACTCAACAACCAAGAGACTGTAGCCTCCTTTTGCTCTGGTAGTTTATTTCATTCTTCACGTGCTTAAATTATAATGTTTTATTCTTAATTGTTTATTGTATATCGTGTTGTTACTTGCGAGCAAAGCACCAGGGCAAATTCCTTGTATGTATACATACTTGGCTAATAAAATGTATTCAATTCAATTCAATTCAACTCAATTCAATTCCATTATGATTTTGGCTGATGTCTGGCTAATGAACACAGCAGTTAGTGCAGCTGCATTTAAGACCCATTATTGGTATGACTGTATGGCAAATTAAATTCCTCGTATGTTGCAAAACATACTTGGCTAATAAAATATGATTATAATTATTATGTTAATCATTCTGCTGAATGAAGTTGAAAGCCTATCTGCATTTAACAATAAAAATTTCAATTTTGATAGCTGCCACATCTTCACATTTCCCTTATTAGTCTTTTGACCTGAGCCCTTAATATAGTCTTCTCTGTCGTAATTTCCGTGTTTTTTTAAAAGTGTGCTGCAGTAAATTCCACTGTATTTTGTTTTACATTGAGAAGTGAGATACCAATTCAATTTATTCCTCTTGTGGTTGACATTTTTCTGACATTTATTTCATTGTGAACCCAAGTTTCTTTCAAGGATTTTTTGTATTCTAATCATGCAGATGACATTTTTTTAAATAGAAAATCTAAAATAAACTTCTGACACTTGCTGCAACATTTATGACTCAAAAATACTTAACATCCTGTGAAGTTCGAGTAGTTTTATTATTTTACATGTGGTTATGCTGCCCTCTACTGTTCACATTCCTGCAGGTACAAAGTTGCAGTCACTTATACAAATCTAAAGAATCAAATCGGAAAAATCATTCCATATTTATTTTTCGTTATTATCTTTTATTAAAATGTTTGAAAAAAATTGTTAGACTTTCAGGATTGCAGCTCCTTCCCAAAAATTAGACTTCCTCTCTTCATAGAAAAGGAAAGATTTGTGTATTATTATTATTTCCTTTGAATATGACAACTAAAACAGAGAGTAATGTTATGTACACAAACCGAATATCAAGGATTTTGGAATGAACTGAGGCACCACAAGAAGCTGCAGTTAAAGGGAGTATAGTTTGGAGAATTGAAATTGCACCTGAACATTTGTATTCCATTTCAACAGATTAGATAAGAATATAAGAGATGAACAGGACCATGAACAGCAGCCCCTTGTGCCTGTTCTACCATTCAATAAGATCATGGCTGATCCTTTACCTCCACTCAACATGGAGTAGGCCAACCTTGAGTATTGGATTTCTCCAGCTCCTGTTATAAAAGATGTTCAATGACTCAAGGGATGTTACAAGGACCCGAGGAGCGACTGGATAGGCTGGGACTTTTTTTCTTAGGAGCAGAAAAGCTAAGGGGTGTCCTTATAGATACCTACAAAACCATGAGATGCATAGAAAAGGTGAATGGTCACAGTCTTTTTCCCAGAGTACAGGAATCCAAAACTAGAAGGCATGGGTGAAGGAAAAGATTTAAAAGAGACAGGAGCGGCAATTTCCTCATGCAGATAGTGGAGTGTATATGAAACAAGATGCTAGAGGGTGCTGTTGAGGCAGGTACAACGGTGACATTTAACAGATATTTAGACAGGATAGGAAAGGTTTAGAGAAGGATGTGAGCCAAGTACATGCAAATAGAACTAACCCACTTACACATCCTGGTTGGCATGGACCAGTTGGCCATAGGTTTATAAAAGACTAGACCAAGTGGACCCGTTGGGCCCAAACCTCTTCTGCATTGATGCACCACCCTGTCCTCCCCCCCTCCCCTGTCTCCTCAACCCCCCCTCCCCTCTCCCTTCTCCCCCCATTTCCCCCTTCCCTCGTTCCTCCCTCCTCCCCTCCCCCTCCCCTCCTTTTAAACTTTAAAATGTGAATAACTTTAAAAATATAAGACCGATTTCAATAAAACTATTTGTATTATCACTAAAGTGACAAGGGTGAGTAAGGTGGGCCTAAAATTGTCACGCTATCATGTACCTTTTTGGCTGAAGTTCAGTCACAAACAAGATAGCAAACGAGAGTTTGAGTATATAGATTACAAGTCAGTGGTGAGTCAAATCTTTCCTTAATATTTCTGTAAATCTATTTAATTTTTGAGATAAATTAATTGTTTACAATAGACAATAGACAATAGGTGCAGGAGTAGGCCATTCGAGCCAGCACCGCCATTCAATGTGATCATGGCTGATCATTCTCAATCAGTACCTCGTTCCTGCCTTATCCCCATACCCCCTGACTCCGCTATCTTTAAGAGCTCTATCTAGCTCTCTCTTGAAAGCATCCAGAGAATTGGCCTCCACTGCCTTCTGAGGCAGAGAATTCCACAGATTTACCACAGAAAAAATATTTTAAAATATCTTTTGAGAATTTAACAGTAATAACCAGCTGCAGTTTCTCGTTCCTAAACTCCAGAGGGAACTATCTCCCAAAGTAAAAGTAAGCAGATCTTGCACAACAGTAACTATCCTTGAAAAGTTTCAAATCCATTTTTAAAGTGATTATTTGATTCCATATTAGATTGTATGATTATTGTTTTAATTTCCCAAAATAGCTTCACAAGATAAGGTTCATCATTGATTGAAATTATTCAGTCGTTCAACTGCAGTAGATATAAATTTGCATTTATAACTCGTTGGAAACGTAGGTCACAGGGTGCTGTCTGTACAGAGTTTGGACCTTCTCCCTGTGACCTACGTTGGTTTTCTCATAGATCTTCGGTTTCCTCTCACACTCCAAAGATGTACAGGTTTGTAAGTTAATTGGCTTGGTATAAAATGTAAATGTAAAGTTGTGCCTAGCGTGTGTAGGGTAGTGTTAATGTGTGTGGACCATTGGTTGGTACAAACTCGGTGGGCCGAAGGTTCTGTTTCTACGCTGTATTTCTAAACTAAACTAAACTAAACTAAACTAAACTAAACTAAACTAAACTAAACTAAACTAAACTAAACTAAACTAAACATTCTACAAAGGAACAGAGAAGATACCAAAGACAATTTACGAGAAGATATACATAAAGTGCTGGAATAACTCAGCGGGTCAGGCAGCATCTCTGGAGAAAAAGAATGGGTGACGTTTCGGGTCGGAACTCTTCTTTAGATTTTCTGCAGTTCCTTTCTACACAATTTAGGAGAATGTTGTCAGGGTCGGATAATTTTAACTATGAAGATAAGATTGGCTTGGCTTGTGTGTTTTCTTTGAAACAAAGGAAGCTGGAAGGAGATATACATAAAATCAAAGAAAATATGAGATTCCATGAAATGGTGAATAGGAGTCATTCATAGAGGGCCAGAGATTTAGCTAATGGCGGTGCTGGCTCGAAGGGCCGAATGGCCTCCTCCTGCACCTATTGTCTAAGGTCTATTGTCTATTGTAACCAGAAAAAGTTTAGAGTGGCTAAAGAAAAGAAAAAGTCATGCAGAGGTTGGTGGATAAGGAAATGACCACTGAAAAAGATGACAGAGGCAAAATCCTTCAATGCCTTACCAGCATTTACCAGCTTAATCAGCTGGTACTTTGACCAGCACATGAAATGCAATGTTACAGAGGTGAGATTAGACTGAATAGCTCTTTTCAGCAGGTATGGATTAGGTGAGCTGAATCACAAAGGGTGGCGGCGCCTAACGGCAGCGGCTGACTAGCAGTCTGTCCGTCTTTTTTTTGTTGAGTGTCGGTGTTGGGATGATTTTTATATATATTTTTTTGGTTGTGTATGTGTGGGAGGGGGTGGTGGTGTGTGGGGGGTGGGTGTGGGGAACTTTTCTCTTCCTCACGGCGCGGGGTGCGGCTCGGCTGCGGGGCCTAACATCCCCCGGTGCGGCTCGGCCGCTGGACTTTACATCCCGGTGCGGCTTGGCCGCTGGACTTTACATCCCGGTGCGGCTTGGCCGCTGGACTTTACATCCCGGTGCGGCTTGGCCGCTGGACTTACATCGCTCGGTGCAGCTCGGCTGCGGGGCTTAACACCGCCCGGTGCAACTCGGCTGCGGGACTTTACATCGCCCGGTGCAGCTCGGCTGCGGGGCTTAACACCGCCCGGTGCAGCTCGGCTGCGGGGCTTAACACCGCCCGGTGCAACTCGGCTGCGGGACTTAACACCGCCCGGTGCGGCTCGGCTGCGGGACTTTTCACCGCTGGTGCGGCTCGGCTGCGGGACTTAGCTGCGCAAGGCTTGGTCGCGGGCCTTTCATCGCCCGGTTCGGCCGCGAGACGTTTCAGTGCCCGGTGCGGGGACTGTGCGGGTCGGTCGGGGACGAGCTGTCTGTCCGTGGGCGTGGGGAAGAGAGGGGAAGTTTTGTTGCCTCCATCACAGTGAGGGGGTGTTTGGAGTCACTGTGATGGACGTTTGTGTTGGGGTCATGTGTCTTGTGTTCTTTTTTTTTTCTATGACTGCTATGTAGTTTCGTTCGGTACTTCGGTACCGAACGACAAATAAAGCTCTGTTATACCTGTTATACCTGTTATGACCTTCTGTGCAGGAACTTTCAATAATTCTAGGTTTAGGTTTAGGTTTAGGTTCAGGTTTATTATTGTCATGTACCCTAAGGTACAGTGAACAGCTTTGTTTTCCATGCTATCCATTCAAGTAAGATAATAGTGTATTATCTCTCCAACTTTCTCTCCAGCCTCAGCTCAGATACCTCAGCATACAAAACAGCTGACTCAATCGACCTTGCATCAAGCTAAATAGGAGAGAAAGTGCACAGGGTAGCGTTAGATACTAACAGGCCAGCCCAGGTGAGCGAGTGTAAATCTAAATATACCACAGGAAAGCAATTTTAATTAAACAGTAAAGCATTACCATTTCCATAATAGGCCAGCACGAGTCAGAATAAGACATCACGTTTGACACATACATCACAGCCATTATCTGGTAAACCAAAAGTAAGATATGGATTAAATCATTCTTTATCGAGAAACTACCAGTTATATAGTGTAGAAAACAAAATTTTCAAAAGAGTTAAAGAAAAGTTTTGTTACATTAAAAAAGTTATGCCTTTCAAATTAAAAATCAAACTTCGGTCTACAACATAATCTAAAGTCTCCTCTTCTGTGTGTTGATGTACAACACGTTGATGCCTCAAATAAATGCATCTCCATATTTGTTCTAAGCTGACCGTTTACATATTCTTCTGTCTGTTCCAGTGCTATGTTCATATATCCATCCAAACAAGCTAAAACACCTCAGTAATCCACACACCACGGGGCTGTGTTCTGAGCCCCATGCTCTACTCCCTCTTCACACACGACTGTGTTCCTGCATTCGACACCAACACCATTGTCAAGTTTGCAGACGGCACAACGGTGATCGGGCTGATCACCAACGGTGATGAAACAAAATACAGAGCGGAGGTGCAGAACCTGGCGGACTGGTGCTCTGATAACAACCTGTCCCTAAATACCACCAAGACCAAGGAGCTGATCATCAACTTCTATAGGTCACACAATGGGGAATACGCCCCGATCTTTATCAATGGGAACAGTTTGGAGAGAGTGTCCAGCTTCAAGTTTCTGGGCACTCACATTTCGGAGGACCTAACATGGTCCAATAACACTGCTGCGCTGGTCAAGAAGGCACAGCAACGACGCATGGCATCCCTGTGTGGTATCTCAGCAGCACGGAGGCAGAGAGGAGAGCTCTTCAGCGGGTAGTCCATGGAGCTCAGAGGACTATCGGAACACAGCTACCAGCCTTGGAGGGCATCTACAACACACGATGCCTCAGAAAAGCCACCAGCATCCACAAAGACTCTTCACACCCCTGCAACAGTCTGTTCGAACTTCTACCATCGGGCAGACGATACAAGGCCTTCTACGTCCGCACCTCCAGACTCAGGAACAGCTTCATCCCCAGGACCATAGCTGCTATGAACCGGTCCTGCTGAGCCGGATGGTCACATCGCACAGCGAACCGGCACAGATCTACTTGCACTTTATTCTGTTTTAAAACTGTTACAATTTGTTTCATTGGGTTGTTTAAATTAATACTGATTAAATTATTGCATCGTATGGGAGGCGCATTCCCAATCTCGTTGTACCCCTGTACAATGACAATAAAGATATATTGTATTGCATTGTATTGTATTGTTTAACCACTACTGGCCTCCCTATGATTTGTTTTAGAAAATCGCTGGGCGTTTTGCTTTCGCGGGCTCATTTTGTGTCCTTCAGCCTATGCACGGCCTGCTGATGGCTTGATTCAAACGCGGTCGAGGTTGCGTAGCAACCCGCCTCCCGGCCCGGGCGGCCACCATTGGTGGAGCGGGAGCACGTGGCCGCTGGCTGGGTGAGGTCACGTGGGGCGTGGGGCGGTGACGTCTCCTTGTCCTGTATTTGGGAGTGAGGAAGTTGGCAACCTTACTAACGGGGTAAAGGGAAATCAGACAGTACTCTAGCTCATGGAAGGGCTGTTCAGAAGTCTGTTAACGGGGAGAAAGAAGATGTTCCTGAAATCTGGTGCCGTGCACTTTCAAGCACTTTTCTCTTCAAGATTCAATTATGCCGCATGACCCTAAACAGCCCAAGCCTGAACTTTGTCCAGGTTTCACTGTACACAGACATGGATCACCTCATGATCCAATAATTTGTGAATGGAACTGAACACTCGTCCTTCTGACTGTATCGGAGAAAAGTAATTAATGAAGCGAGTATAGGTGATTTGGCAGAGGACGTGAGTCTCTGGAATTTCTGTAGCGTTGCGCTGCAGATGTGATAATTAACCTTCAATAACCACAAACATTTTACAGTATGCAAAGCATGACTCCACGATGGGAATTATCCTCCTTGCTTTCTACTAACTCCAATTAGCTAGGATTCATTTATTTCCCATTGTCTTGGTATCAAAGACTCTCTGCACAGCTCCCTCTGGAACTCAGCTCTCTTGTTTATGTTCACACCAAGATTGAAATGAGGACTGATACAGAATGGCCCACAGGAAGGTGCAACCCAAACGGAGTATCAGTTAAGTGGCTATCAGTGAGAAGATAGCTCTTGATAACACTGATGATGGCACCTCCATCACTTTGTCAATAGACTAGAGACAATAGACAATAGGTGCAGGAGTAGGCCATTCGGCCCTTCAAGCCAGCACCACCATTCAATGTGATCATGGCTGATCATTCTCAATCAGTACCCCGTTCCTGCCTTCTCCCCATACCCCCTGACTAGGCTATCCTTAAGAGCTCTATCTAGCTCTCTCTTGAAAGCATTCAGAGAATTGGCCTCCAATGCCTTCTGAGGCAGAGAATTCCACAGATTTACACCTGTCTGACTGAAAAAGTTTTTCCTCATCTCCGTTCTAAATGGCCTACCCCTTATTCTTAAACTGTGGCCCCTGGTTCTGGTCTCCCCCAACATTGGGAACATGTTTCCTGCCTCTAACGTGTTCAACCCCTTAATAATCTTATATGTTTTAATACGATCCCCTCTCATCCTTCTAAATTCCAGTGTATACAAGCCTAGCCACTCCAGTCTTTCAACATACAACAGTCCCGCCATTCCGGGAATTAACCTAGTAAACCTACGCTGCACGCCCTCAATAGCAAGAATATCCTTCCTCAAATTTGGAGACCAAAACTGCACACAGTACTCCAGGTGCAGCCTCACTAGGGCCCTGTATAACTGCAGAAGGACCTCTTTGCTCCTACACTCAACTCCTCTTGTTATGAAGGCCAACATTCCATTGGCTTTCTTCACTGTCTGCTGTACCTGCATGCTTCCTTTCAGTGACTGATGCACTAGGACACCCAGATCTCGTTGTACGTCCCCTTTTCCTAACTTGACACCATTCAGATAATGTCAATGACTGAATGTTAGCAAATGGGTCGCTAATGTGCTCATTTAGATCTGTTCTGCTTATAGACACTGAACACATAAGGGCAATTATCTATGTTACTGCAACAGAATGTAGAGCATTGAACAGTGTCGGAACAGGCCCTTTGGCCCATCATGTCTAGGCAAACTCATGGGGTAGGAATAAACTAATCCCATCTACCTGCACATGGTCCATATTGCTCTATTCCCTGTCATTCATTTATCTCACTAAATACCTCTTACCAGTCAATATCATTTCTGCTTATATCACATTCCCTGGCAAGCACATTCCTGGCACCTACTACTATGTGTACAAAAAAAACTTTACCCCCCCCTCATCTTCTTTACACTTTCCCCCTCTAACCTTAAACCTGTGCCCTCTGGTATTTGGCCTTCTCACTGGGAAAATAAAAATTCTGGCCAACTTCCCTTTCTGTATCTCTCATACCTTTACATACTAGTGATAGCTTGCCCCTTAGCCCCCATTGCTCCAACAAAAACTATCCAAGTTTGTTCAACTTCTCCCTATAACTAATACTCTTCAATTTAGGTAACATCCTGCTAAGTCCCTACTCCACCTTCTTCAACATCACCACACCTTTCTTACATCGTGGCAACCAGAACAGCTTGGCTAAAATTATAGCTGGTTCTGAAGCACAAGACTTCTATCATGCCTTTATCTTTGCAAGGCTTAATATGCCCAAAACATCGTGAGAGAATAATCATCCCTGATGTTCCTTCCTGTGATCCTATTCCTAGCCGTATAGTTTTTAGCCTAATGAATGGTCCCACAGTTTCTTCCCTCTTCCCCCCCCCCCCCCCCTCCATGAACCTTATCATCACACACGGAACCCTGCACCAGTGCCTAATCACCTCCTTCCAGTCTCTTAACTTTACCTACCATGGCAGAGATTGAAAGGAGAGGGTTAATATGCATTATGTATACAAAGGTGCTTATAGATAGACACAAAATGCTGGAGTAACTCAGCGGGACAGACAGCATCTCTGGAGAGAAGGAATGGGTGACGTTTCGGGTCGAGACCTTTCTTCAGACTGATGATGCAGAAGGGTCTCGACCCGAAACGTCACCCATTCCTTCTTTCCAGAGATGCTGCCAGTCCTGCTGAGTTACTCCAGAATTTTTTTGTCTATCTTCGGTTGAAACTAGCATCTGCAGTTCCTTCCTACACAGAGGTGCTTATAGTTTAGTTTACTTTAGAGATACAGCATGGAAACAGGATCACACTGACCATTGATCACCTGATCATAGTAGTTCCATGTTAACCCACTGTCTTATTAATTCCATTCACATTAGGGACAATTTACAGAGGCTGATTAAGTCAAGTCAAGTCAAGTCGAATTTATTTGTCACATACACATACACGTTGTGCAGTGAAATGAAAGTGGCAATGCCTGCGGATTGTGCACAAAAAAGAATTACAGTTACAACATATAAATAAAGTTAATAAGTTACTATAGTGTAGACAAAAATTTAGTCTCTGGAGTTATAAAAGTTGACAGTCCTGATGGCCTGTGGGAAGAAACTCCGTCTCATCCTCTCCGTTTTCACAGCGTGACAGCGGAGGCATTTGCCTGATCGTAGCATCTGGAACAGTCCGTTGCTGGGGTGGCAGGGGTCCCTCATGATCTTGCTTGCTCTGGATCTGCACCTCCTGATGTATAGGTCCTGCAGGGGGACGAGTGTAATTCCCATGGTGCGTTCTGCCGAACGCACTACTCTCTGCAGGGCCATCCTGTCCTGGGCAGAGCTGTTCCCAAACCAGACTGTAATGTTGCCGGACAGGATGCTCTCTACAGCCCCAGAATAGAAGCAATGAAGGATCCTCCGAGACACTCTGAATTTCCTCAGCTGTCTAAGGTGGTAAAGGCGCTGCTTTGCCTTACCCACCAGTGTGGCAATGTGCGTTGCCTATGTCAGATCCTCTGTGATGTGGACTCCCAAGTATTTAAAACTGCTCACCCTATCCACAGTAGACCCATCTATCTCCAATGGCGTGTACGTCCTTGGATGTTGAGCCCTTCTAAAGTCCACAATCAGCTCCTTCGTTTTAGTGACATTCAAGAGGAGGCTATTGTCCTGACACCAGAGTGCCAGATCAGCCACCTCCTCCCGGTAGGCAATAGACAATAGACAATAGACAATAGACAATAGGTGCAGGAGTAGGCCATTCAGCCCTTCGAGCCAGCACCGCCATTCAATGCGATCATGGCTGATCACTCTCAATCAGTACCCCGTTCCTGCCTTCTCCCCATACCCCCTCACTCCGCTATCCTTAAGAGCTCTATCCAGCTCTCTCTTGAAAGCATCCAACGAACTGGCCTCCACTGCCTTCTGAGGCAGAGAATTCCACACCTTCACCACTCTCTGACTGAAAAAGTTCTTCCTCATCTCCGTTCTAAATGGCCTACCCCTTATTTTTAAACTGTGGCCCCTTGTTCTGGACTCCCCCAACATTGGGAACATGTTATCTGCCTCTAATGTGTCCAATCCCCTAATTACCTTATATGTTTCAATAAGATCCCCCCTCATCCTTCTAAATTCCAGTGTATACAAGCCCAATCGCTCCAGCCTTTCAACATACGACAGTCCCGCCATTCCGGGAATTAACCTAGTGAACCTACGCTGCACGCCCTCCATAGCAAGAATATCCTTCCTCAAATTTGGAGACCAAAACTGCACACAGTACTCCAGGTGCGGTCTCACCAGGGCCCGGTACAACTGTAGAAGGACCTCTTTGCTCCAATACTCAACTCCTCTTGTTACGAAGGCCAACATTCCATTGGCTTTCTTCACTGCCTGCTGTACCTGCATGCTTCCTTTCATTGACTGATGCACTAGGACACCCAGATCTCGTTGAACTCCCCCTCCTCCTAACTTGACACCATTCAGATAATAATATGCCTTTCTATTCTTACTTCCAAAGTGAATAACCTCACACTTATCTACATTAAACTGCATCTGCCATGTATCCGCCCACTCACACAACCTGTCCAAGTCACCCTGCAGCCTTATTGCATCTTCCTCACAATTCACACTACCCCCCAGCTTAGTATCATCTGCAAATTTGCTAATGGTACTTTTAATCCCTTCGTCTAAGTCATTAATGTATATCGCAAATAGCTGGGGTCCCAGCACCGAACCTTGCGGTACCCTACTGGTCACTGCCTGCCATTCCGAAAGGGACCCATTTATCCCCACTCTTTGCTTTCTGTCTGTCAACCAATTTTCTATCCATGTCAGTACCCTACCCCCAATACCATGTGCCCTAATTTTGCCCACTAATCTCCTATGTGGGACCTTGTCGAAGGCTTTCTGAAAGTCGAGGTACACCACATCCACTGACTCTCCCTTGTCAATTTTCCTAGTTACATCCTCAAAAAATTCCAGTAGATTTGTCAAGCATGATTTCCCCTTCGTAAATCCATGCTGACTCGGAATGATCCCGTTACTGCTATCCAAATGCTCAGCAATTTCGTCTTTTATAATTGACTCCAGCATCTTCCCCACCACTGATGTCAGACTAACTGGTCTATAATTACCCGTTTTCTCTCTCCCTCCTTTCTTAAAAAGTGGGATAACATTTGCTATCCTCCAATCCACAGGAACTGATCCTGAATCTATAGAACATTGAAAAATGATCTCCAATGCTTCCACTATTTCTAGAGCCACCTCCTTAAGTACTCTGGGATGCAGACCATCAGGCCCTGGGGATTTATCAGCCTTCAGTCCCATCAGTCTACCCAAAACCATTTCCTGCCTAATGTGGATTTCCTTCAGTTCCTCCATCACCCTAGGTTCTCCGGCCCCTAGAACATTTGGGAGATTGTGTGTATCTTCCTCAGTGAAGACAGATCCAAAGTAACGGTTTAACTCGTCTGCCATTTCTTTGTTCCCCATAATAAATTCCCCTGCTTCTGTCTTCAAGGGACCCACATTTGCCTTGACTATTTTTTTCCTCTTCACGTACCTAAAAAAACTTTTGCTATCCTCCTTTATATTATTGGCTAGTTTACCCTCGTACCTCATCTTTCCTCCCCGTATTGCCTTTTTAGTTAACTTTTGTTGCTCTTTAAAAGAGTCCCAATCCTCTGTCTTCCCACTCTTCTTTGCTATGTTATACTTCCTCTCCTTAATTTTTATGCTGTCCCTGACTTCCCTTGTCAGCCACAGGTGTCTCTTACTCCCCTTAGAGTCTTTCCACCTCTTTGGAATAAATTGATCCTGCAACCTCTGCATTATTCCCAGGAATACCTGCCATTGCTGTTCTACCGTCTTCCCTGCTAGGGCCTCCTTCCAGTCAATTTTGGCCAGCTCCTGCCTCATGCCTCTGTAATCCCCTTTGCTATACTGTAATACTGACACTTCCGATTTTCCCTTCTGCCTTTCCATTTGCAGAGTAAAACTTATCATGTTGTGATCACTGCCTCCTAATGGCTCTTTTACCTCTAGTCCCTTTATCAGATCAGGATCATTACACAACACTAAATCCAGAATTGCCTTCTCCCTGGTAGGCTCCAGTACAAGCTGTTCTAAGAATCCATCTCGAAGGCACTCTACAAACTCTCTTTCCTGGGATCCATTTCCAATCTGATTTTCCCAGTCTACCTGCATGTTGAAATCTCCCATAACAACCGTAGCATTACATTTTTGACACGCCAATTTTATCTCCTGATTCAACTTGCACCCTATGTCGAGGCTACTGTTTGGGGGCCTATAGATAACTCCCATTAGGGTCTTTTTACCCTTACAATTTCTCATTTCTATCCATACTGATTCAACATCTCCTGATTCTATGTCACCCCTTGCAAGGGAATGAATATCATTCCTTACCATCAGAGCAACCCCACCCCCTCTGCCCACCTGTCTGTCTTTTCTATACGTTGTCGGAGATCCGGCCCACCACCACAGTGTCATCAGCAAACTTGATGATGGAGTTTGAGCTGAACCTGGCCCCACAGTCATGTGTATACAGGGAGTACAGTAGGGAGCTAAGGACGCAGCCCTGGGGGGATCTTATGTTCAGGGTGAGGGAACTAGATGTGTGTTCCCCCATCCTGACCACTTGGGGCCTGGCGGTGAGAAAGTCCAGGACCCAGGCACACAGAGGGGTGCTAAGCCCCAGTTCCAGCAGCTTCTCAGCCAGTCTGCTGGGGACTATTGTGTTGAATGCTGAACTAAAGTCAATAAACAGCATCCTCACATAGCCCCCCTGGCTGTCCAGATGAGAGAGAGCGGTGTGCGGAACCTGGGAGACCGCATCATCCGTGGACTTGTTCGGACGGTATGCGAACTGTAGTGGGTCCATGTTGCGAGGAAGGAGGGCGCAGATGTGCTTCTTGACTAGCCTCTCGAAGCATTTCATGACAACCGAGGTGAGGGCCACCGGTCGGTAGTCATTTAAACAAGCTGGAGAGGCATTCTTTCGCACCGGTACAATGATGGATTTTTTGAAGCATGCAGGGACCACGGACTTGGCCAAGGAGAGGTTGTATATTGTGGTGAGCACTGGAGCAAGCGGAGTAGCACAAGACTTTAGCACTCGCCCAGATATACCATCTGGGCCTCCAGCTTTCCTCGTGTTCACACGCGTCAGAGCCCACCTCACCTCATGCTCGGACACCGAGAATGTGTGCACATCCCCAGCGGTGGATCCCCCTCCAGCCTCGCTAGCCAGCGCCCCTTCGTTGCTGTCATTAGACGGTGAGCTGGTGGTGTTACCCGTCTCAAACCGTGCATAAAAAGAGATTAACCTACAAACCCACACGTCTCTGGGATGTGGGAGGAGACCTGAGCACCCGGAGAAAATCCATGTGTAAACTCTCCACAGACAGCACCCGCCGTTAGGATCAAACCCAGGTCTCCCTCCGGTGGTGTGAGGCAGCAGCTATACCAGCTGTGCCACTGTGCCACTCCAAGAAACTGGATCTGCCTTTTTCTCTGCACAACATGTACAAAGTGAGTTCTCACTGCCTTCGATTAAACTTAAATGGGAAAATCCTTCAAGACATACCCACTCCCTTTGCACTCTGAGTGCAAGGAGAAGAAAAGATACTGCAACAATGCATCACATAGATCACGTTAATTCCACTTCTGATTTTATGTTCTGCAGCCGTAAACCCAACAGCATAAATCATTATTGAGTGGATGTTGCTACAAACCATTGTAGTGGGTCTTAAGGGGCTCGGAGCTAACCATTGTTAATTGCAAAGGTGAGTCAGTCAGGTGTTACAGAGCTGCTTCTGGGAGTTACCAGTTCATATTATTTAATGTTGATTCCTGAAGTCGTTTGAGAACTTTGCTCTTCTCTCAGGGGGACATTTCAGTGCGTACTCCACTATTGTCAAGTGAAGGTTTGTTTATCTCAAGGCAAACTACAGCTGCTGCTGCATATTCATTAATTGGCTCTGTTTGACTCTTATTCTCACTGAACTTGTGCAATTACCAAGCAATGGAAAGAAAATAGGTGTACAGTTGAAATGGTAAAGAGGTATCTTTTGTTCCATTGTGGCTGGAGAATTTGGTACCATGGGTTGGTGTACAGGTCTTTGGTTTGCTTTTGGGGATTATCGTTTCTTGATATTATCGGGTGCATCTGAGTGCATCAAGTGCATCATCAAATTATGGGAGACAGGGGACATGGTGTCAGACTTCAATTCTCTGCGTGTCTCTCACCACCTCCACCCCACTTCTGCCAATCATCGTAACACTGCAGAAGGTAAATAGAGGCACATGCAACTGCAAGTGCTAATTTACCACAAAAAAAACACCAAGTGTTAGTGTAACTCAGCGGGTCAGGCAGCATCTCCGGAAAAGCTTTTCACTGTACCTTGGTACACATGGCAATAAACTAAACTCAGAAAGACATGGATAGGTGATGTTTCAGGTCAGATCCTTCTGCAGGTCAGAACCACTACATCAGCCTTCCTTTTGTGGAGATGAGGAACGCAGAGCCAGATCTATCTTATTTGTTTGCTTGGGCCACTGGACTTTGCATGGGCTTTGCAACCTAGTGTGCTAGGTTAATCACGTGCTTGAGGCTACATAATCACAAAAATGCTGAACTTGCTAAAGCTAGTAGTAATCAGTAACCACCCGGGGCCTCATACAAGGGGAGAGTCCAGTGGCCCAAGCAAGCAAATCAGATAGATCAGGCTCTGCATTCCTCATCTCCACATTCTCACCATTTTCTGCCAGTGAAGAGGAGGTTTCCATGGCTTGCTACTCCATGTTTCTTTATAGGACTGCTTGACTGTCCATTGGAGAAGATCTTAATGAGTCCTGGAATCTGGGGACATCTAGAAGTTGGATAATGAAGGAGGATTCTCCAAATGTTAGATAATTAATGAGCAGCCTGAAAACCCAACACAGCCAAATCTAGATTTGAGGCACTGAACCTATTCAATGGGCCCTGAAGCCAATGGCGTTTCAGGCCTGCATGTGTGTGTTTGTTTCCAGTCCTGCTTCCTCGGTTACTCTTTGCTAACACGTGTCAAGTATACTGCACCTCTCCAGAACACAAAGAGGAAAGCTGTTCCTAAAATTAGCACATTAGGATTTTTTTTAGCTGTTGTGTACCCATCAAAAACTAATTTTTCTGAAGAAGAATCCTGACCCAAAACATCACCTATCCATGTTCTCCAGAGATGTTGCCGGACCCAGTGAGTTACTCCAGCACATTGTGTCCTTTTTTGTAAACCGACATCTGCAATTCCTTGTTTCTATTAAACTTTCCATTCCTCTTTGTCTGTTGCCTGTCTGGCGATGTAAAGGCAAGACCAAGTCTAGACCAAGTGGTCGTTTAGCCAATACTTCTACTCGGTCCATAAGGCCTGCTGGATCTCCTGGTTGCTACCCATTTAAATTCCCTTCCTTTCCCATACTGACCTTTCTGTCCTGTGCCTCCTCCATTGCCAGAATGAAGCCACATGTAGACGGTAGGAATAGCACCTCACGTTCTACTTGGGTTGCTAACAATCCAATGGCATGATCATTGAATTCTTCACTTTTAGGTATGCAACCTCCCCTCCCCGCTTTTCTCCATCCCCCCTTTCCCCCTCCCCCCCTCTTCCCTGTGCTCCACCTGGATGGGCACCCACTTCTCCCCATCCCCTTCCATCTACATTCTTTCCTTTGGCTTCACATTACATGCACCTTCTATTCTTATCCCACACTTTTTGTTGTTTCATCTCTGGCCTTATTCCAACCATCTGCTAGTAAAACAAAACCTTCACCTGCATCCACCTATCACTTGACAGGCTATGTCATGCCTCCCCCTACCTCTCTGCCAACTGACTCCCCTCACTACAATCAACTGTAGAAGGGTCCCGACTGAAAATGACATCTATCCATGTAGCCTGACCCACTCAGCTACTCCAGCACTTTGTGTCTTTTCTGAACAAGCTTCTGGGCATCTCTTCTTTGTTTTTCCACTCTCTATTCTTTCATTCCCTTTACTTACATAAATGCGCACCCTACCTAAGTGTCCCGTCAAAGTTTCATACTGCATATTATGCACAGTTCATTTTGCAGTCTAAATCAAGACCATGGACGTATGGTTAGAAATTTAATTACATTTTTGTATGAGTCACTCCACCGAATTGTAGCATAGAATCAATTGCAAAACACAATCAGGAATTTACCACATTGTAGCACAAAAAGTCACTTGCTTTTGCATGCAATACTCAACATTGCACCGACAACTATCATCTGTATACTGAAGTCTGTACTGAGGTCTGAGAGATTTTAGATCGCAGTGCAGACGACATAGGCGAACAGTTTCCCATTAGTCCTGTAGATTAGTTCCATTCCCTTAGGAACTAGGTCATCAACCAGAAAGGTTAACACATTTTCAGACTCTACAGATGCTATCTGACTAATATACACCTCATTTACCTCTATACGAGGATTGCATGGCAGGCAACTTCACGACCACTGACCCGTACTGTTGCCATGCAACGCCTTCTGGGGGTCACGCCGGGTACTGCAGGCAATCACACTCTGGCTTTCAGTGCAGCGGTGCAAGGTAAGTCTTTTTCTGTTTTAAGTTTGGAACGACTTCTGTTGTGGAACAATTCATCAGTCCTAATTTGAGAGGGTGCTGCAGTTGAATGTTGCGGCTGCACTTTGCTGCAGCTCGGCTTCACCCGTCTTCACCCATCACCGCGTCTCCTGCTCCCTCCCGGCGCTCCGAGAGTCCCGACACCTCTCCCCGTTCCTGCGCTCCTCACGCCTCCATGCTCGGCGCCCCTGCTCCGCGCCTCGCTTCCTGCGGTTCTTCGGCCCCTCGCCGCTCCTGCTGGTCCTCCAGCCCCTTCTCCCCGCTCGCCATCTCCGTCAGCCGGGCTCCGCTTCCACTTGACCGGTGTTCAACATCTCGTGGCTGGGGCCGCCGAGCAGAGCCGTGGCCTGGTCCTCCGCCTATTGCCTCGGCTCCCAGCGCCCAGCTCGGCCTCCGCTGCCGATCGGCCTCTCCCCGGTCCTCTTCCACCTCCTCCGGGCTCGACACTCCACCCCTCCTCCTCTTCCACCGCCTCCTCCTCCAAGGCCGTCGAGGCCTTCCTCCCTGGGCCCTTCGCCCTCACGCGGCTCACCGCCCTCCAGCGCTCACTGCTTCTGCGCTGTAAGATATTGTATTTGCTTGTAAGAGGAAATGACATTATACCTGCTTGTATGAGGATATGACATCGGGGCTGGGCCTCGGGAATAAAAGGAGTACAACACAGGACACAGCGTGTGCGACCCGAATATGTGACATGGTGTCAGACGTTTCGAACCTGAAACACTGAAATAGTCCCAGTGTCCTTAATTCACGTATGAATTGGGAAAAGGAAAGTCCGTGAAGGGAAAATCCTGACAGGAATTAGCAATCCTGAAGCTGAAAATGGACAAATCGAGCGCCGAACGTCGAGTGTTTCAAGGCACATTGAGTACGCTAGACCACAGTCCCGTGAGTGCAGTGTGGTGGAAGTGACCTGAGTGCATGATGTCGGTGAGTGATAGGCCATCGATGAACTGGCAGGCAAAAGATCTGCACCCTAGAATGGAAACGTTTCAAACAGCACTGCCATTTTACGTTTTTGAGTGTCCACTAGCCAGTAAGTCTGAGAAAGAAAAGGTGAACTATCTGATGACATACATAGGCGATAAAGGGAGGGAGATTTACCGAACCTTCCGATGGAACACAATTACTCTCCAAAACGGGGATGAAATCCTTGAGAACGAGAATCTGCAAGGAGTGCACAGGGCGGCACGGTAGCGCAGCGGTAGAGTTGCTGCTTTACAGCGAATGCAGCGCCGGAGACTCAGGTTCGATCCTGACTACGGGTGCTGCACTGTAAGGAGTTTGTACGTTCTCCCCGTGACCTGCGTGGGTTTTCTCCGAGATCTTCGGTTTCCTCCCACACTCCAAAGACGTACAGGTATGTAGGTTAATTGGCTGGGTAAATGTAAAAAAAAATTAAAATTGTCCCTAGTGGGTGTAGGATAGTGTTAATGTACGGGGATCGCTGGGCGGCATGGACTTGGTGGGCCGAAAAGGCCTGTTTCCGGCTGTATATATATGATATGATATGATATGATGAGATGTATGTCAAGCCCAAGGCCACTGTCGACTTTCACAGACGACGGCAGCGGGACACCGAGAAGTTTGACAACTTTGTGACTGACCTGAAGTTGCTGGTCAAGGATTGCCACTATAAGGAGGAGGAGAGAATGCTCAGAGATGCAATTGTGTTCCATTCCCGCCACCAGACTATGTGAGAAATGCCTTGAGAAAGGAGATGAACTAACACTGGATGCGGCAATCAGTATTGGCCAGAACTATGAAACAGCCCAAGAGAGTATGGAAGCCATCGACAAAGAAGAGGATAAAGTGCATGCTATGTACACAGGTGCTGGCAGAGGCAATTTCATGGGATCCAGAAAGAAAAGGCCCAAACGTAGACTGGATAAGAGTCACTACAGGAGCCCAGATAAAGGCAAAGAACAAAGAGCAAGCAAGGAGTCCGACTCGAAGTGTAAGAGATGCGGATACTCTGCACAACATGAGAGTTGCCCTGCCAAAGGTCGGAAGTGTTCAGTCCGCAAAAAGCTCAACCATTTTGCAGCAGTCTGCAGACAGGGAAAGCAGCAAGCAAATATGATTGAGGAGAAAGCAGCAGCTTCCTATCCACCAGACTCTTCTGCAGACGAAGATAGTGAGGACGGCTATGAATATGCACACATGTATGCTATACATGCCAAGTCACTCACTCAGTCAGGGAATGACTGGTATGAAACTCTGCACGTCAATGGACAGGAGATGAGAGTACAGATAGATACAGGATGCTCGTACTCAATAATGCCAACGCATATCTTCAAAAAGATGGAGAACAAACCAAAACTGCACAAAGCAAAGAGGCGGTTTGTGTCCTACTCCAACCACACACTGGAACACATTGGGTGTGTGAAATTGACCACAAGATATAAATGCTACACCCTTGATGTTGAGTATCATGTGGTGGAGGCTGATGGCAAGCCAGTGCTGATGTCAGGGGCAGAGAGTGCCAGATTGAACCTGATACAAAGGCTCCACAACATCGATGAGTATCCAGAATTGATGCACATTACTGGCACACTCCCTGGGACGTACACATTGAAAGTCCACCCAACTCACCAACCGGTTGTGCATGCACCAAGGCGACAACAGCAAGCCTTGGCCAAGAAAATCTCAGCAAAGCTACAGGAGATGGAGAGAAATGGGCACATTGTCAGAGTGCAAGAGCCAACAGACTGGGTCAATATCAATGGTGACGGTAGTGAAGAACGGAAAGGTACGCATCTGCATAGACCCGAAAGACCTCAACAAAGCGATCAGACGAGAACACTATCCCATACCAACCGTAGAGGAGGTAGTGGCATCGATGCCAAATGCCAAAGTCTTCTCTGTCATAGATGCAAAATCAGTTTTTTTCCAGATCAAACTTGATTACGAGTCGAGTTTGCTGACGACCTTCAATACGCCTGGTGGATGCTACCATTGGGATCAAGAGCGCCCCAGAAATCTTCCAGAGGGTCATGGATGGAATGTTGGAAGGGATCCATGGGGCAAGAGCGATCATGGACGACATCCTGATATCGGGGAAAGACAGCATAGAGCATGATGGAGTGCTCCGGCAAGTGGCGCAACAGGCAAAGCTGTACAACCTGAAGCTAAACGAGGAGAAGTGTCAGATCAGGAAGTCTGAGGTGCGGTATGTCAGACATCTTGTCACAGCAGCAGGACTCAGGCCTGATCCGGCAAAGATTGAAGCTGTTAAGCGGATGCCTGCACCTTACGAACAAGAAAGAAGTGCAACAATTCCTTGGCTTCATACAGTACCTGTCTCAGTTCATTCCACACCTCAGCAAGGTTGATGAAGCACTTAGAGCCCTGACCTTGAGAGATGCACATTTCCAGTGGGATCATGCCCAGCAGCGAAGCTGCGACAAGCTCAAAGACCTGTGCACCTCTTCCCCTGTACTAGCGTACTACGATGTGACAAAGAGCGTGGTAATACAGTGTGACGCTAGTAGCTACACTCTGGGAGGAGTGCTACTCCAAGAAGGCCACCCCATAGCATATACATCAAGGGCAATGACAGAGACTGAAACGCCATACGCACAGATCGAAAAAGAGATGTTAGCGATCGTGCACAGATGCCGCAAATTCCGCCACTACATCTTCAGAAAGTCAGTGCTAGTGGAATCAGATCACAAGCCCCTACAGGCAATCTTCCTCAAGCCTTTGCTGTCAGCACCAATGAGACTGCAAAGGATGCTCCTCAGGTTGCAGCCCTATGACTTGACTGTCATGTACAAGCCGGGAAAGGAGGTGCTTATTGGTGATGCATTGAGCAGAGCTAATCTACCGGAAAGTGAACCGGATCTGGAACCAATCATGGTCAACATGATGGATCACATCGCCGTGTTACCAAAGAGGTATGCACAGTTCCAGACCTGCACGGCCATGGAATTGAATGAGCTCCATGGTATGATCATGAAGGGCTGGCCTGACACAAAGCAAGAAGTACCACACTCCATCAGAGAGTACTGGACGGTGAGAGATGAGCTTTCTGTACTGGATGGCATCGTATACAATTTAGCCGCCATGGCATACCGGAAACGTTGTGGATGGACAACAGACCACAGCATGTCTCATCTGAATTTAGACAATAGACAATAGACAATAGGTGCAGGAGTAGGCCATTCAGTCCTTCGAGCCAGCACCGCCATTCAATGCGATCATGGCTGATCACTCTCAATCAGTACCCCGTTCCTGCCTTCTCCCCATACCCCCTCACTCCGCTATCCTTAAGAGCTCTATCCAGCTCTCTCTTGAAAGCATCCAACGAACTGGCCTCCACTGCCTTCTGAGGCAGAGAAGCATTCTGTGCGGAATACCAGATAACCCACCAGACGTCTTCCCCGCATCACCCTCAGTCCAATGGGGAAGCCGAGCGTGCTGTACGAACGGTGAAGTGTCTCTGGAAGAAATGCAAAGACAGGCATCTTGCATTACTGGACTATTGTACCACCCCCCTTGCCAGTTGTAACCTGTCACCTTCACAGCTACTGATGGGACGCAGACCGAGG
The DNA here is from genome assembly GCF_053455715.1 of Rhinoraja longicauda. NCBI lineage: Eukaryota > Metazoa > Chordata > Chondrichthyes > Rajiformes > Arhynchobatidae > Rhinoraja > Rhinoraja longicauda. The sequence continues at coordinate 18,290,079 of NC_135956.1, read as the reverse complement.
AACAAGCTCCCAACTGCAAGGAAGCTCCTTCAGCCAAGGCCCTACAACCCAGAAGAGGTCAAGCAACGTTTCGACAACGAGAAGGCCAGGCAAGCCTACTACTACAACCAGAAGGCTGGTCAGAACTTTCCAGTCTTGAAGCCAGGCGATCCAGTCAGGATGACACCACTACCGGGAATGAAGCAGTGGTTGCCGGCCACTGTTCTGGAACATCATGGTACTCCCAGGTCATATGTTGTTGACCATAACGGCCGGAAGTACAGGAGACATCGCAAAGACTTGCGGCTGGCTACTCACCAGGCTAACCGCAGACCCAGCCAGTCGACTGACTGCATGACCACCCCATGGCCGACCGTAAGACCGGAGTCATCGGCACAGGTGAAGTCACCGCCCCTGCCAGGACCAGATCATGCACTGCGTACATCAGCTGAAATTCAACCGAGTCCAGGGCTAAGATGCGATTCACCATGTCAGTCGTCAGCTACCAGCCAGGCCAGATCTGCGCAGCCGGCCACATCAGAAGGAAGTCAACCCCATCTAGCTCGTCCAGTAATTCCACAAGCTGAATACACCACCAGGAGTGGACGCGTTAGCAAGAAACCTAACCGTTTGGACAAGAAACCTAACCGTGTATTCTCTGAATGCATTCAAGAGAGAGCTAGATAGAACTCTTAAGGATAGCGGAGTGAGGGGGTATGGGGAGAAGGCAGGAACGGGATACTGATTGAGAGTGATCAGCCATGATCACATTAAATGGCGGTGTTGGCTCGAAGGGCTGAATGGCCTACTCCTGCACCTATTGTCTATTGTCTATTGTCTATGAAATGGGAGTGTTAATTAAGAACTATAAGCCTAAGGATAAATCAGAAACCCGAGTAACGAAAAAGGAAAAAGAACTAGACGTACTTAAATTGTTTAGAATAGGAGAAAGGCTGAGGAAAGCATAGCAGGAAAAGAATACCACCCCAAACAAGGGTGAAAGACCCCCAAAACAGCATGAAAGTCAGGAGCTTCAGGAGAAAAAATCAACTCTGTACCCCAGCCTAAGGGACCCTGGGTATCCCCCTCCCTATTCCGGCCAGGACGGAACAAAGCAGTGCCCTTTGGTAAAAGGGAATAGTGGAGATAGAGGGAGAAGTCACAACTTGGAACGATGAGCAAGACATAAAGGTATATAGACAGAGAAGGGGGCAGCGAGAAAAGGAAAGGATGAAGCAAGAAGCACGGGAACCAGAAGCAGACATCAAAAGGCTGCAGGACCTCAGGGACCTCAGGGACAGAAAGATTTATGGGACCAGTCAGGCAGCAAATGAGGAGTATGAGGGAGACAGCAACGCAGAAACACAGGCATGTAATCAGCAGGCATCAGAGAGAGGGCAAAACTGTGAGAATGAAGCAGAATTAGAAAGTGATGGGGAAAGAACAAGGGAGTGTAGAAGGGAAATAGAGGCATCCATAAAGTGCTTAGAGATAGAGATAAGGGAGATGGAAAAAGATATGGAAAGAAAAAGAAAGGAAAGCCAGGGGTACGCCCAGAGAAGAATGAGGTGGGAAAGTATACAGATAGAACCACAACAGGATATGGAGAAGGATACGGCAGGGGCCGGGGAAATACGGGTACGGGGCAAGGTTGGAGGACTGGGTCTTCAAGATGTTATTTTTGTAATAAGGAAGGACACTTCAAAAGGGAGTGCCCTGAGCTTGTAGCGGAGTCCCGCAAGTACAGTATGATGGAAAATGAATAGGGGGGTCAGGGGTTCCTGTCCTTGGGGTCGAGAGACTATAGAAGGGAGCCCCTGGTAAATTTAAAAATAGGACCCCAAGGAGAAGATACGGTGTTCATGGTAGATTCAGGAGCGGAGCGATCAAGTGTGACCAAAGTACCAACAGGTATGGAGGCAGGACAAGGGAGAGTAAAAATCACCGGGGTGGGGGGAACTGTGATGGTAGCTCCCGAGATAGGAGGAGTGAATGTAAGGTATGGAAACCGGGAGGCGGTAGAGGACCTGATCTTAGTACCCAAGGCTGGCGTAAATTTAATGGGCAGAGATTTACAAATACAATTGGGAATAGGCACAGCACCGGTAGAGGGAAGGGTAGTGGTCCAGTTGTATACTCTAAGGAAGGAGGACGAGCAAAGAATTAATGACCAAGTATGGGCCAAGGAAGGAAACCGAGGAGGGTTGCAAATACCCCCTCTACAGATAGCATTAAAGGACGGTGCAGACATAGTACGAGTAAGACAGTACCCCATTTCGACCGAGGGACGAAAAGGCTTACAACCAATCATTGAGAATTTATTGAAGGACAGGGTATTGGAACCATGTATGTCCCCATACAATACTCCGATCCTACCCGTCAGAAAGACCTGGAGGAACAGCCTCTGGCCGAGGGAGGCCGATGGTTTATAGACGGGTCCTCCAGATGTATAGATGGAAAAAGACATAGTGGATACGGTATAGTGAATGGGGAAACTCTGGAGGAAATTGAAAGTGGCAGGCTGCCTGGTAGTTGGTCAGCCCAATCTTGTGAATTATATGCATTAATGAGACCTTTGGAACTATTGGAGGGAAAGGAAGGAACAGTGTATACCGACTCAAAATATGGAAAGAGCGAGGAATGATAACAGCTCGGGGGAAAGAATTAGCGCATGAGCAATTGATAGGACAGACACTGGAGGTCTTGCAGAAACCAGAACGGGTAGCCATAGCACATGTGGCAGGGCATCAGAAGGGTAACACCCTGGAAGCCCGAGGAAATAGGGCAGCGGATGAGGTGGCAAAGAGAGCGGCCACAGATCAGATGGTAGAAATGATGTCACTGATACCTTTAAGGGAACCAGAGGAAAAGATACCTATCTTTGGTGAAAAAGATCAGGAACACATGAGAGAAATGAGAGCCCGGCGTACCCCAAATGGGAAATGGTGGACACCGGATGGAAAGCAGCTATTGAACAAAGAAATTATAAGGGTTATTAGGGAGGCTGCACGGGCAAAGCCATTGGGGGACCCAAGCCCTCTGTGATACCCTCCTCAGGACCTACGCTTGCCGTGAGATGTATACCATGGCCAAACAAGTCATAGGCGGTTGTGTAATATGTCAGCGAATCAACAAGAAAATCATGAGAGCAGTCCCAGGAGGAGGACAACCATTGGCAATAAGGCCCTTCCAAAGAATACAGATAGACTTCACCGAGTTGCCCCGAATACAGAGATGGAAATACCTGTTAGTGGTAGTAGACCATTTCACTAGATGGGTAGAAGCATTCCCTACAGCAACTGCCACCTCACAGTCAGTAGCCAGGGTATTATTGGAGCAAATTATACCCAGATATGGGATTATGGAAACAATAAACTCGGATAGAGGGACCCATTTTGCCTCCAAAACACATAAAATGATATGTGAAGCATTAGGAATTGAATGGAAATTGCATACACCATGGCATCCCCAGAGTTCCGGAAAGGTGGAAAGAATGAATGGCACCTTTAAGACCCAAATCACCAAGTTAATAGAGGAAACGAGACTCCCCTGGACTAAGTGCCTTCCGATAGCCTTGTTAAGAATCCGAACGGCACCTCGGAAAGACATAGGGGTATCACCATATGAAATGTTATTCGGGCTCCCGTACTTAGGAAAGATAGAAGGGGTCCCAACAATACCAGGGAACGACGTGTTCCTAAGAAACTATTTACTGGCAGTATCCCAATCTCTTGCAGAACTAAAAACTAAAGGATTACTGGCCCAGAGCCCGCCACTGGATTTTCCGATTCACACAGTCAAGGCTGGAGACTGGGTACTAATAAAAACGTGGAAGGAAGAAAAGTTGCAACCTAGGTGGACTGGACCCTACCTTGTGTTATTAACCACCGAGACAGCAGTACGAACAAAAGAAAAAGGGTGGACACACGCAAGTCGATTTAAGGGTCCCGTGGAGGCCCCACCAGACTATATCAGCCCGTGGACGGTACGTGGAGGAAAGGAGCCATTGACGTTGGTATTCCCCAAAACCCCGCGCGGAAAATGAAGACTTCGTGCTGGTGGATCGGGTGCTGGGTGGTTACCCAGCTTGTGAGTAATGTAGCATGTATAAAAATCACTATACCACAGAATAGAAGGGCCACCACCATCCCATTTGATGCATGTAAAGGAAAATGGTGGTGTGGTTATAGGATGTATGTATGCACCCATCCCTGTAAAAATTGGCGCGAGGTATTCACTTCATCCAGAGAAGGGTGGCATAAGTCCACCTATCAAACTGATAGGTGGAGAGTATATCAAAACCCAAACAAGGGATTGCCAGGACGTGTATATGTAAGCATACAGAGAGTTCAAATAAAGGAAAGTGGTAGGTATTGGATATGTGCAGATAGAACAGGGAAGGACGCATGCCTGAGGTTTGAAATAGAGGTAGAACGGGACGGATATATAGTAAAATATGAGGATAAGGGGGAAATGTTCCGGATAGATGACAGTCAGAGTAGGGATCCCTGGGCAACCCCAGCACCACCGGTAGTCAGCAATGTGTAAGATTTGAGAGGTTTTCCCTCATTCTGCAATCAACACCAAACCAAAGAGCTGCAGTTTGGACATTTTAAACGGGAGACTGGGGCTGATAGCGGAGAAAGGCTGCGGTCTGTTTACCAAGGGATGTCACAATCTGTGGGTCCTAAGATGGCTGCAGGATCTCGTGACCAGCCACAAAAGTAAAAACCTTACAGCCCAGTCTCTAGGTTTCTGCAAAGCCACGGCCAGAACAATGGATGGATATTGGCCATGCAGAAACCTGCGAAACCAGGTCGAAGTCCAGACACTGGGGCGCTGACATCAGCATACTCACAATGCCCCAAGCCGACCTACACAGTTAATCTCGTTAAGGGGGCACAATAGCCCATAGAAAACTACCTGATAGGTGATGGGAAACCAGTTAAACCCATCACCTCGCAACGAAATACCAATTAACACCATCTGGCCATCCCCGGTACCCCCGGACATAAGCGCAGATCAGAGAGAAAACTCAATACATATCTTTTAAACAAAGAGATCCCAAGATCTGGCGGGAGATAGGAAGGGTCAGAATAGTATAACTGGCCACGACTTTTGGGTTTTAAACTCAAGTCAAACGGATGCAGGAGGAAGAAAAGACAGGCAAGAAGAAGCGAAGTGCAAGAGAGAGGAACCGGCACGCAACTCGAGAAGAAATACTGCAAGAAAACCTGCAAGGAACGCAAGAAACGGAAGGAAGAAACTCAGGGGACAAGCACGACCCTCACGGAAAGCAGCGGAGAAGCAGCACGAACAGCCAGTAACCCCAGTAATAGCCCCATGGTGAGCATGTACCCCGATCCTGCATATCCTGGACATAGTTTAGTGTAGACAATAGACAATAGACAATAGGTGCAGGAGTAGGCCATTCAGCCCTTCGAGCCAGCACCGCCATTCAATGCGATCATGGCTGATCACTCTCAATCAGTACCCCGTTCCTGCCTTCTCCCCATACCCCCTAACTCCGCTATCCTTAAGAGCTCTATCCAGCTCTCTCTTGAAAGCATCCAACGAACTGGCCTCCACTGCCTTCTGAGGCAGGGAATTCCACACCTTCACCACCCTCTGACTGAAAAAGTTCTTCCTCATCTCCGTTCTAAATGGCCTACCCCTTATTCTTAAACTGTGGCCCCTTGTTCTGGACTCCCCCAACATTGGGAACATGTTATCTGCCTCTAATGTGTCCAATCCCCTAATTATCTTATATGTTTCAATAAGATCCCCCCTCATCCTTCTAAATTCCAGTGTATGCAAGCCCAATCGCTCCAGCCTTTCAACATACGACAGTCCCGCCATTCCGGGAATTAACCTAGTGAACCTACGCTGCACGCCCTCCATAGCAAGAATATCCTTCCTCAAATTTGGAGACCAAAACTGCACACAGTACTCCAGGTGCGGTCTCACCAGGGCCCGGTACAACTGTAGAAGGACCTCTTTGCTCCTATACTCAACTCCTCTTGTTACGAAGGCCAACATTCCATTGGCTTTCTTCACTGCCTGCTGTACCTGCATGCTTCCTTTCATTGACTGATGCACTAGGACACCCAGATCTCGTTGAACTCCCCCTCCTCCTAACTTGACACCATTCAGATAATAATCTGCCTTTCTATTCTTGCTTCCAAAGTGAATAACCTCACACTTATCTACATTAAACTGCATCTGCCATGTATCTGCCCACTCACACCACCTGTCCAAGTCACCCTGCAGCCTTATTGCATCTTCCTCACAATTCACACTACCCCCCAATTTAGTATCATCTGCAAATTTGCTAATGGTACTTTTAATCCCTTCGTCTAAGTCATTAATGTATATCGTAAATAGCTGGGGTCCCAGCACCGAACCTTGCGGTACCCCACTGGTCACTGCCTGCCATTCCGAAAGGGACCCATTTATCCCCACTCTTTGCTTTCTGTCTGTCAACCAATTTTCTATCCATGTCAGTACCCTACCCCCAATACCATGTGCCCTAATTTTGCCCACTAATCTCCTATGTGGGACCTTGTCGAAGGCTTTCTGAAAATCGAGGTACACCACATCCACTGACTCTCCCTTGTCAATTTTCCTAGTTACATCCTCAAAAAATTCCAGTAGATTTGTCAAGCATGATTTCCCCTTCGTAAATCCATGCTGACTCGGAATGATCCCGTTACTGCTATCCAAATGCTCAGCAATTTCGTCTTTTATAATTGACTCCAGCATCTTCCCCACCACTGATGTCAGACTAACTGGTCTATAATTACCCGTTTTCTCTCTCCCTCCTTTCTTAAAAAGTGGGATAACATTTGCTATCCTCCAATCCACAGGAACTGATCCTGAATCTATAGAACATTGAAAAATGATCTCCAATGCTTCCACTATTTCTAGAGCCACCTCCTTAAGTACTCTGGGATGCAGACCATCAGGCCCAGGGGATTTATCAGCCTTCAGTCCCATCAGTCTACCCAAAACCATTTCCTGCCTAATGTGGATTTCCTTCAGTTCCTCCATCACCCTAGGTTCTCCGGCCCCTAGAACATTTGGGAGATTGTGTGTATCTTCCTCAGTGAAGACAGATCCAAAGTAACGGTTTAACTCGTCTGCCATTTCTTTGTTCCCCATAATAAATTCCCCTGCTTCTGTCTTCAAGGGACCCACATTTGCCTTGACTATTTTTTTCCTCTTCACGTACCTAAAAAAACTTTTGCTATCCTCCTTTATATTATTGGCTAGTTTACCCTCGTACCTCATCTTTCCTCCCCGTATTGCCTTTTTAGTTAACTTTTGTTGCTCTTTAAAAGAGTCCCAATCCTCTGTCTTCCCACTCTTCTTTGCTATGTTATACTTCCTCTCCTTAATTTTTATGCTGTCCCTGACTTCCCTTGTCAGCCACAGGTGTCTCTTACTCCCCTTAGAGTCTTTCCACCTCTTTGGAATAAATTGATCCTGCAACCTCTGCATTATTCCCAGGAATACCTGCCATTGCTGTTCTACCGTCTTCCCTGCTAGGGCCTCCTTCCAGTCAATTTTGGCCAGCTCCTGCCTCATGCCTCTGTAATCCCCTTTGCTATACTGTAATACTGACACTTCCGATTTTCCCTTCTGCCTTTCCATTTGCAGAGTAAAACTTATCATGTTGTGATCACTGCCTCCTAATGGCTCTTTTACCTCTCGTCCCCTTATCAGATCAGGATCATTACACAACACTAAATCCAGAATTGCCTTCTCCCTGGTAGGCTCCAGTACAAGCTGTTCTAAGAATCCATCTCGAAGGCACTCTACAAACTCTCTTTCCTGGGATCCATTTCCAACCTGATTTTCCCAGTCTACCTGCATGTTGAAATCTCCCATAACAACCGTAGCATTACATTTTTGACACGCCAATTTTATCTCCTGATTCAACTTGCACCCTATGTCGAGGCTACTGTTTGGGGGCCTATAGATAACTCCCATTAGGGTCTTTTTACCCTTACAATTTCTCATTTCTATCCATACTGATTCAACATCTCCTGATTCTATGTCACCCCTTGCAAGGGAATGAATATCATTCCTTACCATCAGAGCAACCCCACCCCCTTTGCCCACCTGTCTGTCTTTTCTATACGTTGTGTACCCCTGAATATTCAGTTCCCAGCCCTGGTCCTCTTGTAGCCATGTCTCAGTGATCCCTACAACATCATACTTGCCCATGACTAGAGGGGAGGGTGGTTTGAATAAACGTGGGTGTGTAAAGGAATATGTGTTGGTCAATTTTGCGATGTGTCGTACGTTCCCCATCTTACAGTCGTGTATATGTCTTGTAGAACTGTGCGTTTTAGAATTCATAGTCAAAAGTATTCATGTATTTCGGTATGTGTCTTATAGATATGTCTTATAGAACTGTATAAGTATTCATGGACAATAGTCCCAAGCGCTCAATAAAAGCCTTTTCCATTTAAACCCTGGTCTTCAAATCTGGTCTGGTTGAATTTTCTGCACTTTAAACGCTCCTGCATCTAAGTCCAGTGTCTAGAACCGTAAGGGGTGAGTGGGTCGAACCACTCACGGGGAACCAGTGTGCGCGGCCTGGTCAAGGGGTCAGAGCAAGGCACGGGGACCTTAGGTCGGGCGAAAGCTCGGCGCAGAAACCCCTTACAAATGTCACCACGGAATATGAGCCTAAGGATTTGAAGATAATGATAGTAACAGGAGAGATAGAATTAATGCAATTATATGAGGAGGGAATGCCAACAGGGGAAAAGGGAACCAACACCTGGCTTACCTGGACACGGCCAGAAGTATGCAACAAACCAATTGCTACGCCTGCGCCGGAGCTAAGCCTCAGCTGGTCCCAGTACCATTTCCCCTGAATTGGAGTAGGACACCTGGGGCTATGTCATGTATACTACAACTATTCACGAATCCCATACTACCAAGGAATGAGACCTGCCAGAGCTACCATTACCTATTCCCGGCTAGCAACAACAACACGAAGGGCCAAAGGAAAGACCCTCGACCTCCCCCATTCACCATTCCCCTCGGGGAGGAGGGATTTGAGTGCTATGCAAGATATAACCCAGATGGACAGGAAATGGGGGAGGTGCTAAACTGCAATCAGACGTATAACATAACAGCTGAGGAACAGGGGTCACTATTCAGTAGCTCCTGGCTGAGAAAGCAGATAGTCAGTAGAGCCGATGTCTGGTGGTGGTGCGGAGAGTATACCCTGTGGCCCCGGCTACCAGGGTCATGGACGGGAACCTGTACCCTTACACAACTGATGATGCCCTTCACCATAGCAGTAGAGCATGCGGTCAAACTCAATGA